>NC_138508.1:8884455-9391955 GCF_964252035.2 Podarcis erhardii
TCTCACGTGAGTCTTTTTTGAATTATTATTTTTTTGATTGAAAGTTAGAAAAATACATAATTATATGTGCACTAAATGTGAGTCTTTATACTTAGCTGTGCATAAAATCCCGGATTTACAGTTGTTTTGGTGAATTATGCTGTAGGTCTCATAAATCACATTTCAGACAATGGGTTGTATCCAATGTTGCTGTGGCGCCAGTGGAACCGACTTCTACTTGCGCAGCGGGGCCTAGCCTCTCCAGATGGGGGGACCCTCTGGAGCAGATTTGGGGTGACGTGTGGGAGGCAGCAGGGGAGGGGAAAGTCCTGTTGTCTTAGCAAGGCTTGGCTCACGCAGAACTGGTTACAACCCAATGCTTGCGTTGAAGAACATGACAAAAAGAACCTGTGATGGTCTGCATAACATGGAGCTGCTTAGAGACTTTGATTGACGAAATTACCATCAAATCTGGGGGGTGGGGAACCATTATTGTGAACTTAACAGGTAGTGTCACAAGTCAGATTTTCTACATAGTCTTGTAGCACCCCTCCCCAAAGTATATACTATTAATCTTGTTTCGATTTTTTTAAAAAACGAGAAGGATAGCCCAGACCTTTTGAGATACAGTCATACCTCGGGTTGAAGTAGCTTCAGGATGAGTATTTTCAGGTTGCGCTCCGCGGTGACCCAGAAGTAATAGAGTGTGTTCCACATGCGCGGAAGCGGCGAATCTCAATGCGCGGGCGCAGGTTGCGTTCGCTTCAGGATGCGAACGGGGCTCTGGAACGGATCCCGTTCGCATCCAGAAGTACCACTGTATCTTAGAGAGGTTGCCCGATTTATTCCTCTCCCTTTCTGTTTGGCAGCTTGCAAAATCCCCTGTCTTCCTTCCGCTCCCTGTTGATTTATCTCTCTGCTTTTGTTTTGGCATTTTAGGGGTGATGTTCAATGTTGGCTCCCCAGGGGGAGTGGGAACCTTAAGCTGCAGGTTCTCTGTGCATTCTAGACAGAGGGCAGCTTGCAGACAGACTGTGAGGTAGTCTGAGCTTGGTCAGGGAGGTTCCTTTGGGGTGTTTGCTCCACAATACAGTGGATGCTCCGGTTGCGAACATGATCCATGTGGGAAGCACGTTCACAATCCGCAGTGTTCGCAACCTGCAGCGCCGCATCTGCGCACACGCGGGTCGCGACTTAGTGCTTCTCTGCATGTGCAAGCACTGAAACCCGGAAGTACTTCCAGGTTTGGCACAGTGCGCAAGCCGAAATCATGCAACCCGATGCTTCTGTAACCCGAGGTATGACTGTAGTTTCTAGATACTGGAATTCAGGGCTCCTTGAATATACTGTATGTGCCCAGATGTTGTAACAAATATAGGAAGAGGCCGTCTTGGTACCCCAGCTGGCAAGTTCTTTCCCCACAGAGGCTTGTTAGAGCTGCTTTTGGGGCACATGGGCCTTTTAGTCCGGAATGACTTTGAGCAGCTTCATCAAGTGATGGAAAAATGCGGGCATAAATGTTTCCTAGTTATAGTGGTTACTTTTTGTGTGCTTTGGGTGTTTCGTTTCTTTGACAAGGGTGGAATTGAATTCATATGTTTAGGTAGCCAGCCTTGAGGGTGAGTAAGAAGGGAGGTGAATTTAGGTGTGGATGCATTTGCAAAACGGGGGGAGAAGAAAGGCCATCTCCATGTGTACTTTTTGGTGCAGCCCACCATGTGCTGAAAGTTGAGTGTCCTCCTCCTTGTTCTAGAACCCTGCCTCCCTCCCTCCCTCCCTTAAAATACAGTGTCACAAATGACCTTTTTGCCTTTTCCAAAGCCCTGCACTCAAGAAAATGAGAACTGACATCAGCCAGTCCCATTTGAGTGTGCTTCCACAATCATGCCTTAACCTTTAGTAAGACGAGCAGTGCTTTGAAGAGCTGGGTTCTGTTTGGTACTAGATGAAAGGTGAACAAGATCTGACTGCAGAATGTTGGAACCAGCTCCTTTGAGATGTGCCAAGGTGGAAGGAGGCTGCAGGCCTGCCACTGCAAAGTTAAAGCACTGTAGAGTTAAACTTTCATAACATCCTAAAAGAAAAATGGTGGTGTGCTGGCTTCTGGTGGCTAAAGAATAAGAGGGAAGCTGTCTCAAGGAATTCTTTGCATTTTTACATACTGTGAACTCTTGAAGTTGTGGCAGTGCTTCCCCAATCAGATGCTTCCTCTTTCCTCTCTGTACTGTTCAAATCTTCCTCTGTCTCTAAATCAAAAGACGATGAGCAAGTTCATAGTACTTCATTCCCTTGGGACATCCATGCAGTCCAAAAGAAAGCAGTAACCAAATAGTTTTAATTTTGTTGTGGGCTTAGTCTGTGTGTGGTTTTAGTGCTGGCTGGGTGTGAGACAAGCCCCAGTTCCTCACTCCCCTCCTGTTAAAGGCCGCATCCAGCAATCTCTCTGCTTCTCATCTTTTCTGGGTTAGCGAGCTTCTCCTGAAGGGAAGGAACTTGTTCCTGGAGAGCCGGCAGCTCATTTCTCATTGGATTTTTGTGCAACAGGGAGATAGCTGTATATGTGACATACAGTAAAAAGAAAGAAAGATAATAACCTGGAAATCCCCCACATCCTTGCTTGCATCTCACTAACATACAGTAATTAATTTTCTAATTTTAATTGCTTTATTTAGAGGGAGGGCTAAATCAAGGAAAGGAGGGGCAGAGGAGCATGCCCTGAACTCATTTGTCTGTCAGCTCAGGTTTTTAAACTGTGTAATACATACTACAGTCCTTTTCACAAGCCCTTGGGATTTGGTGGTACATAAAACAAATTATTTAAAAATAAATAAAATAGATTCACTATAAATCTTCAATGGATGATATATTTCCCCTTTCCCAAAGGGGTATTTAAAACACACACACACACACACACACACACACACACGTGTGTCATCTTCTCCATTTCATTTCTTCTCTTTAGCCTCTGCTGTGACAGCCCCTGTTCCCTTACTCAGTCACAGCTTGGTGGCATAACGTATTCTTTCATTTCTCCCCAATGTGCAGATTTCAGAATTTATTAACTTCTTCTACATTGCCCTGCATCTATCTATCTGTCTATCTTATCTATTTAAAATTCAGCCGGTAGGAGTTCATGGTTATTTCTCGCAACAGTTTTGGCATTGATTTCACAAAGGCAGTTTTGTTGTTCTTTGCGTTCCTGAATGTTGAAGGAAGCCCGTGTGAAACCCCCTGCCCTGGATATGAGAGCAGATTGCTGATAACCGGGTGATTGCATCAGTCTTGTGGCATGCCTTTCAAAAAGACCCATGTGATTTGTCAAACAGGTCATTTCTAGACTTTGGGGATCCAAAGGAAACCTTAGCAATTTATAATGTGTCCTCACCACTATTGTTACCACATCCCTACCCATATTTTGTATATCTCTTTTCTCCTAAGAGGCAAACTACTGTATTTGGTCTCCAGGATCTGTCTGAAACAATTAGGGGAGAGCCTGTCCTTGGCTTGGCTGCTTGCTTGCCTAGAAGCCTGGAGCAAACACCCGATTTTGCCTCCTCATTGATCTGCCCCTAATGTTAGTTTGTAAGTTAAAAGATTCCAGATCAGAATGATATTCCGGAACTGTTCTCCAGTGAAAGACAGAGCAGCTATCAGGATTAAAGATAGGGCTAGAAACATGTTTTGAAAGGTGAGAAATATCCAGTAATACAGCTTTGCTAGCATTGCAGACTCTGATCAGTACTGGACACAGTGTAAAACATCTGAGTGAAACAGATTCTCCCTAGTGGATTTAGAGAGAAGGGAAATGGCTTGGTCAAGAGACAGGATAGCTCTTCAAGGCTGAAGGAAAAGAGAGAGAGAGAGAGAGAGAGAGAGAGAGAGAGGTGGTGGATGGAACAAAAGAGACTGAAAATTGTATTGCTATTTATCTATACCTATAAATCGGTTAAAAAAGACCATCTTGGGTGCCTTTTTGTCGCTTAACATTTTACCAAGCAGAGGAAATTTCAGAAAAGAACACCTATTGCTTTTTACTGTCCCTAGATTTTCAGTTGTTCACACATTTGTACTTCCTGTCAATCTACTGTCAAGCCAGCTTCAGTGCGGATAGCAGTCTGCCGCCCTGCGCGAAGGGCGCCCTGAAGCAGAGCGCCCCTTGCGCCGGGCAGACATCCGCAGCGTGGGGAGCCCTGCAGGAGTTCCCCACAGGGCTCCCCACACTGCGCTGGGCAGGCATCGGCCAGCCCCACAAGCTCGGGGGACAGCAGGGAGGCGCAGCGCCGCCATCCCGCTGTTCCTCGACCTGGTTCGGTTTCCCCGACCTGGTTTTGGGGGGGAAATAAAGGGGGGGGATTTCCTTTATTTCCCCCCCCAAAAAACTAGGTGCGTCCTATGGGACGGAGCGTCCTATGGGACGAAAAATACGGTATCTCTAAAAGCTGAAGCAA
This sequence comes from Podarcis erhardii, assembly GCF_964252035.2. Classification (NCBI taxonomy): domain Eukaryota; kingdom Metazoa; phylum Chordata; class Lepidosauria; order Squamata; family Lacertidae; genus Podarcis; species Podarcis erhardii. Next base: position 8,888,883 of record NC_138508.1, read on the forward strand.
GTATTTGTTTTAGTTTGGGCCACAAACATGCCAGGTCAAAGTGCTCTAATCTTTCCATTATAAGGCACTCTTTTCAGTTGCCCAGAAATTGACTGTCCAGGCTCAAACTTTCCATAACAAATATCTACCATTAGGCTGAACTGCTTGAGTTTTTCTGCCAAAAAACAACTAAAATTCTAGCTTGGGGGAGGTGGGGAGAAGAGTAGATCCCTAGTAAGTGATGTGTGAGGCTTTTGGTTTGCTGCAGGGAGTAGCGTCTAAAATATGTAACAAATACACTTTTGCTAAGAGACCTAATTGTTGTGGAATGCAGCTACTAGCAATGAGCTTTTCCTGTTCATCCTTCCTAAAAAATGAAAATGTTGCCCCCGCCTCATATTTTCTGCTAGTCAGAGTGTTGCTGCTGATCTCAGCAGAGTTAAGGTATGTTAAGATCATTATTAATGTCCAGAAACTGTTAAACTGGAAATTACATTAAATACAAAAATTGTCCTAAGCAGTAACAGTTCCGTTGACATGGTAATAAGATCAAGACTGTGTTTTTCAGGATTATAAATCTTTACCTTCTCGTTATTTGAGCGGTTTGCTCACTGTGTAGTTTGCCAGGCCAGTCTTAGGCTGGTGTTGCACCACTACAGCAACACATGGTGCTGTAGCCATCCCATGTTGTGTCCCTTCCCAAGTATAAAGGTAAAGGGACCCCTGACCACTAGGTCCAGTCATGGTTGACTCTGGGGTTGCGGCGCTCTTCTTGCTTTACTGGCCGAGGGAGCCGGCGTACAGCTTCCGGGTCATGTGGCCAGCATGACTAAGCCGCTTCTAGCGAACCAGAGCAGCGCACGGAAACGCCGTTTACCTTCCCGCCAGAGCGGTACCTATTTATCTACTTGCACTTTGATGTGCTTTCGAACTGCTAGGTTGGCAGGAGCAGGGATCGAGCAACGGGAGCTCACCCCGTCGCAGGGATTCGAACTGCCGACCTTCTGATTGGCAAGTCCTAGGCTCTGTGGTTTAACCCACAGCGCCACCCGCGTCCCCTCTGCCCAAGTATAATTTGGACAAAAAGCGGGTTATAGGGACAGAATGAGAGAAGCAGGCAGAACCAGGGGCTTCTAGAACCCTAGCACAAAGTTGTGCATACTGAGTGCTGAGGCTCATCGCCAAGGAAAATCAGCACAATAAAGGCTTGTGTGGTACGATTTCTTGTAGGACGTTGGATCATTTTACACCAGTGCAGGTATGAAAATACATATATGAAGCAATAGGTCCTAGAGAGTAAAAGATACAAGACAGATTCCTTTTTCGTGAGCGTTCTTCAGGTGTGAGTTTGCCAGTTAACAATTAGAGAACATTATTTTTCTCTTAATCCAGGGTGTTTCTGTAACTCGAAAGCTTGCATGCTGTAAAAGGAATGTTGTTGTTTAGTCGTGTCCGACTCTTCGTGACCCCTTCGTGATCAGAGCACGCCAGGCACTCCTGTCTCCCACTGCCTCCCGCAGTTTGGTCAAACTCATGCTGGTAGCTTTGAGAACACTGTCCCACCATCTCGTCCTCTGTCGTCCCCTTCTCCTTGTGCCCTCCATCTTTCCCAACAGGGTCTTTTCCAGGGAGTCTTCTCGAATAGGTTTGATTAAATATATAGATAGAACATTTGACCATGTGATGCCACTTTGTCCGTTGGGAGAAAAAGGTAGTTCTTCCATTGGCACTGGAAGCAAAATCATACACAGGGCAGTATGAATTCTAGGATTGTCCCTGTGATTCTAAGACTTTATAACAGAACTGCTATCCTGTACATAGTTGCTTTTACGCAGCTGTTGAAGATTTGAGCAGGAACGTTGCCTGTGTCAAGGAGGAAAAGCTAGAAAACACATTAAAACAGCATTTGAAGTCGCGATAAAACAGTACAAGTCCCACGGGAATTTTAGCCTGCCATTAAAAACGAAACATCTGCCATTTCTCTTGAAGCTGTTGGTTTCACTTCCTGAAAGTCCTATGGATTTTTGAAACCCGAAACCACTGATGATTGGTTCTGTCTCAGATTTAGGAAGCAGGTAGTTGATGCGGTTAATATTATACCACTTGATGAAGCTCTTATCTTCCTTAAACTCTTAGTCTTCCTCTAAATGAGTCTGTAGAGCAGCAGTTGTTTTAAAAGCAAGTAGTGCTCACGTACTGGGGTGGGAGGTGGGGAATCCAACTAAGTTAGCAAATACATTTGCTTTGCTAATGTTTACTTCTTCAGTCATTTTTACAAGAAATTGTTCCTAACATAAGCTAAACTTGTTGTTGTTTAGTCGTGTCCGACTCTTCATGACCCCCTGGACCAGAGCACGCCAGGCACTCCTGTCTAACACTGCCTCCTGCAGTTTGGTCAAACTCATGTTTGTAGCTTCGAGAACACTGTCCCACCATCTCGTCCTCTGTGGTCCCCTTCTCCTTGTGCCCTCCATCTTTCCCAACATCAGGGTCTTTTCCAGGGAGTCTTCTCTTCTCATGAGGTGGCCAAAGTATTGGAGCCACAGCTTCAGGATCTGTCCTTCCAGTGAGCACTCAGGGCTGATTTCCTTCAGAATGGAGAGGTTTGATCTACTTGCAGTCCGTGGGACTCTCAAGTCCATGGGACTCTCCTTCATGGATCACTGCCTTGCTGTGGCGAAGGGGCTTGAATAACTCAGAGAAGCTATGAGCTATGCCGCGCAGGGCCACCCAAGATGGACATGTCATAGTGGAGCATTTTGACCAAACGTGATCCACCTGGAGCAGGAACCGGCAAGCCACTCCAGTATCCCTGCCAAGAAAACTCCATGGACAAAGACAACAGGCATATAAGCTAGATACTTTTCAATGACTTAGTCAATGGGCTATGCCTTGCAATAATCTCTTCCACTGCCCTAGAAGCTTCTGTCTATTGCAGGTCTCTGATTCTATTACGTCTCTAAGCATGCACCTTTCCCCCCTATATAAATAATAGAATCATAGGGTTGGAAGGGACCTTGTCATCTAGTCCAACCCTTTGCAATGCAGGAATCTCAACTGAAGCTTCTGTGACAGACGACCATCCAACCTCTGCTGCCACTGTCCACCAATCATTCCTAAGGGGAAAGTGTGTTTGAGATGCCATCATGGTGATGTGAACTCCCATAGCCTCAACGCATCCTGGCATGTATGCAGAGAAGCCTCTTTGTGGGGGTGCCCAGTTACTTAGATGCACACAGGTGCTGCATCCCCAGAGGTTCATGCAGTGCACATACAATGCGCATCCAACCCACTCTCTGTTGCAGCCTTCATAATGACCATTATTATTATTATTATTATTATTATTATTATTATTATTATTATTTTATACCCCGCACATCTGGCTGGGTTTCCCCAGCCACTCTGGGCGGCTTCCACCAAATATTAAAAACAATACAGCATCAGACATTAAAAACTTCCCTAAACAGGGCTACCTTCAGTTGTCTTTTAAAAGTAAAATAGTTGTTTATTGCCTTGACATCTGCTGAGAGGGCGTTCCACAGGGCAGACGCCACTACTGAGAAGGCCCTCTGCCTGGTTCCCTGTAGCCTCACTTCTCGCAGGGAGGGAACTGCCAGAAGGCCCTCGGAGCTGGACCTCAGGGCTGGATAATGGGGGTGGAGACGCTCCTTCAGGTATACAGGACTTCCTTCAGCCCTCTGCCTTTTGTTATATAATATGAATGTTTTTGTGGCCAGTCAAAATCAGCCATTACAACCCTGATGGAAGTGTGATATATATTACATTATGCCTATTCACACATTGTTAGCTTTTCCCTTTCTGAGCACTTCTAGGATTTGCACTTAGCAAGTAAGTTTATTTTGCTCCTAAGGCGCTCCTTACCATGGCTGTATACTTGCTTCGTATCTCTTGCTTGCTGTGAATTGAAAAATTGTTTGAGTCCCTGCTTTATCTCAGCTGGTTACAATTAAAGCAGTAGTTCAGTTCATATATGCTGAATGTCAGCATGAATGTTCTCCTGCTTAATTAACTTCTCGCATGACCCAGGGATGTGTTGACAACCACTTTACACCGAACTTGAGAGATACCAACATCTTTAAATGCAGTAGGTGAAATGAGAAAGCTGCAAACATGCTAGCTACGGATAATTCTCTTGCATATCTAGAAATAGCACTGCATACATTTTCACTTTGACAACCTCCGGTAATTCTCTGCAAAGTGGCAGAAGCTATCGCAATGGGCATAGGACTAAGTGAGAGAGTCAGTATTATTGTATATAGCCAAAGGCCTTTACAATGGACGACAGAGAATAAAAGGGAAAACTTTCCTCTAAAATCATACAATGTAACCTGTAGCAGTTTACAACATAAAAAGGAAATTTACAACATTAGATTTTAAAACTGGAGTGCATTCACATAGCTGGAACGGAGCTTCTTGGCTGCCGGCGCAAATTTGGCTACCAGGTGTGTAATATATAGATGTTTCTCTGCTAGGAGTTCAACTGTCACTTCCTGTGTGGATTAAACCTGGAAGCCAGTTAACAATTGGTGCAGATAGTATGTGATGACCTCTACCTGATTGCATCCATATATACATTTGCGATCCATATGGGGAATTTCCCAATATCTCCCCTCTAAATATGCCAAGGAATCTTAGTTCTACAAAGGCCCTGAATAGTTATGGGAAGGTCAGAGTCTGAAGGTAATGGGACCTTGAGTGCTTGGTCTTAATTTGGGAGTACCGAATTAGAGGAACAGGTGGCAATGATGGTTGCTGTCTTGGTTGGCATCCTGGTCAAAAATCCAATTTCTAGGGCCACATGATTAAGGGGTTTTCTTTTTCAGAAGGTTGGCGGTTCGAATCCCCGTGACAGGGTGAGCTCCCATTGCTCTGTCCCAGCTCCTGCCAACTTAGCATTTCAAATGCACACCAGTGCAAATAAATAGGTACCGTTGTGGGGGGAAGGTAAATGGTGTTTCCGTGCGCTCTGGTTTCCATCACGGTGTCCCATTGCGCCATAAGCGGTTTAGTCCTGCTGGCCACATGACCCAGAAAGCTGTCTGTGGACAAACGCCGGCTCCCTCGGCCTGAAAGCAAAATGAGCGCCGCAACCCCAGAGTCATCTTTGGCTGGACTTAACTGTCCAGGGGTCCCTTACCTATTACTTTCTGTGACTAGTCAACTACAATTTATTAGCAATTAGAGTACCCTTAAATATTATTACTCTTTCAAGTAAAAGCATTTGTTAAGAAAGCAACATGGTTAATCGAATAGGAATTGTGTGTTTTTTGCAGAGACAATCACTTCTGTGGATGAAATGCAGCCTTTCTAAGCTAAATATATTATTCAGGCCTCAATATATGTTATAGGTACATCTCCTTTGTGAAAATGCAAAAAAGTGTTTTTATTAGCCCCTGTTGGCTTTTGGAATACTCTTTAGTGCCAGCTAGTGGGAATAGATAGCAATTTCAGTTCTGTTTCGGGATGCTTATGAGCCCAAGATGACCAAGCATGAAGGTGAATAAATGCATTTTATTTAGATAGCGGATATTCACTCCACCAGATGAGCATGAATAGTAATTTTTTTGCTTCTGTTTTAATGCAGGCTCTTGATGGGAATGTATGTGATCACCTTAAGGATTATTTAATGGCATTCAGCAGGACTGAATTAGAAGTATGCCAAGCTGTACAAAGCACATTCCAGTTTCTTTTGGAAACTTCCAGTCGGGTAAGTTTTTCAGCAAACTAGCTTTTTTGTCTGTATTCCAAAATAGTTGTGACAGGGTGGGACCTGTGACTTTTTTTTTTTAAATGGGAGGAGCCTGAAGTGGTCATAACCAGGGAAGTCGAATACTGCACCACCACAATGTTAATACTAGCTACCATGAAAAGGGTGATGAGGGCAGAGAGGCCAGCATTATGGAGATGGCCAGCGCTTCGTAAGGTAGCGATGTAACGCTTGATAGTGAGCTTTAAATGCAGGAAGTCTGAGGTTCTGTCTGTGGTGGCGGGGCTGAGAGACATGTGTTCCTGCAACGCAGGATAACTGCTGCCAACCAGATGAAGCGCTGGCTGTCTGGCGCAGTGGCTTGAATCTATATAAGGCAGTTTCATATACCTGGGAATAATTCGGAGCAAAAACCTGACACCGCCACCCCCTACTCCATTTCTTACAACAGGGATGTCCAACAGGTCGATCGCGATCTACTGGTAGCTCCCTGTGAGGTTTTGGTGGATTGCAGTCGATTGCTGGCTCCCTTTCGTTAGCGGTGGTAAAATCCGGCCCAACTTCGACCTGAACTCCTTAAAAAAGGGTCTTTCCTCCCTTAAAAAAGTCAACAACTTTGCCCTGAACCCTTTAAAAAAGGGACTTTCCTCCCTAAAAAAACAACTCAAGAGCTTTGATCTGAACCCCCCCAAAAATGGGGTAGATCACTGCCAGTTTTTTATTCTGTGAGTAGATCACAGTCTCTTAGGAGTTGGCCGTCCCTGTCTTACAACAATAGCATTATCCCTTTGATTTGGAGCTCTGCACTGTTATCAAAGTTGGCCTGGAATCCTCCAAGTATAGTTTGAAAGCAGTTACAAGTTCTGTAACCGTTTACAATGCTGCTTGAGGAATATTTTGCAGCATTGGTTTTTCCTAGGGTATATAGTCTCCCTTAGCTGGCAGTTTCAATCCGTCAAATGGATTTATCCATGACGCATCACCTCTGCTTTGTCCAATCACCTCTGCACAGGACTGTAGTTGTACAGGCCACCCAGGCCAACTGGAGGAACCCACATAAAACTTTATCTGCCTTGCATTTGATACTGATGTGGTTAATCCACCCTTGCTGTCTGTGAAATGTTTGGATAACCCAAGCTCGTGATGGTTTAATCCGGCTTCTCTAGTCTCTTCATAAGCCTTTTGACTTTCTGATACTACATTTCACTCTTAATGTTCTGCGGTTTCTAAAAATATAATACACCCTGATAAAGATGGCGTGGCAGGTGGCTGCATTGGGTTCTGGGATCATATATGCATTCTTAAGTTTTCTGAATAACGTTCCTGTTCAAGATCAATATGCATTCCAGCCATCCGACATCTACAAACCCTGTATAAATTGCAATTGAAAATTGCCAGTTTGCTGCTGGGCCAGGTTTGAGGCATTTACATTAATTGAAAAAGCCCTAAACAACTTGGACCCAGAGTACCTTAAGGATGGCCTGGTTCCAAAAGCTCCATCCAACTTGAAAGGCTGAGATCCTGTGATCAGGCACGTCTTGCGTTTTCCCTTGTGGCCCCCCCAAGTTTCAGCTCGTCTTCACTCAGGGCCAAGCTTTCAGTGTGGCAGGCTCAGCTCTTTTGAACCCCCTACCACTAGAGGTTGGGCAGGAACCATGTCTCCCTTTGTGCATATGTCCTGTGAAAACTTCTTTTGTTTAGGCAGGCCTTTACAAAATGTTTTTTTTAAAAAAATCCAGTAAGTATTCATTGATGTTTTATTGGTATTTTAAATGATGCTCTTACAGCATCTTTGTTGATTTCGTTTTAAATGTTGTACTGCACCTTGCAGAACTTCCGGTGTTGGCTTAACTATTGCAGTGTTACAGTTTCTTCAGTTTTTCTGTCTCACACATTCTCTCTTTAATATCAGGGATTAAATGCCTGTAAACGTATTCATTGTCTCTTTCAGGTAGTGCGAGATTACAATTTTCAGCTGTTCTTGCAAGAGAACTCCGTATTTCATAAACCGCAGTCCTTCCAGTTCCAGCCTTGTGACAGTGACACCGTAAGGGCATTTAAAAAAATACATTAATTCCACTCCTTTGTTCAATGCTTTGAATGAGCCACAATCCAGCTTTTGTAAGGGGAACAAGGTCTACGTGCAAATAAATTGCCGTGTGCAGTTGTCTGCATGGGCATGACCCAAGAAATTCTAAAATCCATAATTCTGCAGGGAGAAACACACTGACGTGCTGTCCAAGAGTTTTGCAACCTCGCATAGCCTTTTAAACCTTTCTTCAGCAGACAGGGAACACTGGATTGTGACCCAGGTGTGCTAAGGTGCGCTGAGTCAGGTGTGCTAAGCCTGTTAAAAGGAGTGGGCTCAAGTGCACGTAGTTGCTTTGGACAACAGCAAAATTTATTGAGTGCTACCCCTTTTCAAGGGACGCGGGTGGCGCTCTGGTGTAAACCACTGAGCCTAGGGCTTGCCAATTGGAAGGTTGGCGGTTCGAATCCCTGCGACAGGGTGAGCTCCCGTTGCTCAGTCCCTGCTCCTGCCAACCTAGCAGTTCAAAAGCACGTCAAAGTGCAAGTAGATAAATAGGTAGCGCTCCGGCGGGAAGGTAAACGGCATTTCCATGCGCTGCTCTGGTTCGCCAGAAGCGGCTTAGTCATGCTGGCCACATGACCCGGAAGCTGTACGCTGGCTCCCTCGGCCAATAAAGCAAGATGAACGCCGCAACCCCAGAGTCGGTCACGACTGGACCTAATGGTCAGGGGTCCCTTTACCTTTACCAAGCGGAAGGTCTAATTCATCTTTGCAACCGTACAACAAAGCTCTGTAACCGATCCCAGTGTTTGCCTTGTGTGTTTTCCTTGTGTGTGGTCAGCCCTGGCTTATTGCCCTTTTTAAAAAAGTTTTAGGTCCTCAAAAAAGCTTCCTAAATTAATTATTTTATGTTGAGAATAATTTGCAAATACAGGGGAAGCTGGGAGGGGTTTGCTAAAAATTTTATCATGTTTTAAGAAATGGTTGATAATGGCAAATATTTTTTTTCCAAATTGTACTGTCTCCCCAAATATTTGCAGAGGTTCACATTAAGCAAATAGCTCACCAGGTGGCTAAAGAGCAGTTTTCTGTGCTTCTTACACCAAGGTAATAGAAAGTACCAATTTAAGCAAAGTGTAAGTTGTTTTGTTTTGTTTTTTAAAAAAAGTCATTTCTTTTTGCAGATTTTTGATAAACCATAGTTAGCAAGGGGGAAGGGATCTGGGTCTGTGCTGCATTAGGGGAAAGGCAGATAAAAACTGGGTAAGCCTTGTTAAAAACAACAGACTTGCCCTTGAAATTCAGAAGTTTTCTAACTTCATCCTCAACAAAAGATAAGTTAATTTTATATCTCTGACTTCTCCAGCACATTGTTTACATCAAGTCCAAGGGTATATAAAAGGCAGTGGGCTGAGTTTTCCCTGACTAACCATATTTGCCTAATTGTGTTTGCCTTGCAGTTCTAACTGGTGTGTGTGTGTATGTGTTTGTGTGTGTGTGTGTGTGTGTTTTGTCCTTGTGCAACCTTTGACATTCAGAGTTTTAATGCCGTTCAGCTGGTGGATATTGAGCCTTCACCTGTCAGTGCTCTGAGAATGACCTTAGTGGAGGTATATGGCAGCATCTGCTCTCACCATTTACTGTCTTGTGGTCTTGCTGATATGCATGATGAGAAGGACTGTTATGGTGCAATCTGCTTCCATGCATAAAGTGACAAACGAATGCATAACGTGTTAAAAACCAGATTCCTACTGTCAAGATCTCAGAACTGAACTAAATTCTCGGAGGCCTGCTTAACTTTACTGGACCAAACAGCGCACAATTTATAATAATTCAGAATTTTGACGTGAGATGTCAATGCACCATCTGATATCTAGAGTAGCTTTACATAATCCTGTCACCAGAAGTGCCCCCTTCAGCTCCATGTACCCTTCTGGGAAAGCAGAATAAAACTATGGGTATCTTACCATACTCTTGATTTCAGTTAAACTAATTAAGATATTTATATGTATTTTTTCTGCCTTAATTGCTAAAGCGCCCAAGGCAGCATACTTCAGCAGCAGCAGTGAACAAAGATAGCAGAGTACAGTAGACAAAAATAATTCATCTGCTAGGACATCCTTCCCCAAACTGCTGCCCTCCAGATGAACTACAACTTCTGTCATCTCCCAGTACGTTTCCGAGCACAATTCAAAGCATTGGTGCTGACCTTTAAAGCCCTAAACGGCCTCAGTCCAGCATACCTGAAAGAGCGTCTCCACCCCCATCGTTCTACCTGGACACTGAGGTCCAGCTCCGAGGGCCTTCTGGCAGTTCCCTCACTGCGAGAAGCCAAGTTACAGGGAACCAGGCAGAGGGCCTTCCCGGTAGTGGCACCCGCCCTGTGGAACGTCCTCCCATCAGATGTCAAAGAGAACAACAACTACCAGACTTCTAAGACATCTGAAGGCAGCCCTGTTTAGGGAAGCTTTTAATGTTTGATGCATTATTGCATTTTGATATTTTGTTGGAAGCCGCCCAGAGTGGCTGGGGAAGCCCAGCCAGAAGAGCGGGGTATAAATATATTATTATTATTATTATTATTATTATTATTATTATTATTATCCCTGACCGTTGCCCATGTTGGCTGGGGTCAGTGCCAGTTGTAGTGCAAAAAATCTGGAGGGCACCAGATTGAGGAAGGCTGCCCAAGGGATTAAAATACCTTCAGCTGTGGCCAAAAGCCATCTTGAACAATAGTCATCGAGTGGTCCCTGAATGCATTAAAGAGGGAGCTGAGCAGAGCCCCTGGCACAAGGTATTGCGCAGAAAATGCCCTCTTAGGCACCCCAGTTAACTTCATCTTTGAAGGTACAATGAGATACAGAAAGCCCATGTAATTAACTTGTCCTAATCATCAGGCGCCAGGTAAAGGATTGGGTACTCAGCTCAGTTAGCCCCCACCCCAAAAAATGCAGAAGCTTTAAACTGTAGTGTAGGCTCCATTATTGGGCCAGTACAAATGTATTCAGATACAGTACTTGGGTTTTTTTCCTTTGGTTTTCATTATACTGAAGTTGACATAAAAGCAAAACAAGCTTTGTCTTGCTTTTCCAAAAACGCGTGTCGTCAAATTGGATCCAGGAAACTGATAGTGGTGTCCTTATTTCTATCAGTCCACGTAGCCGATATTTCATTTTTGGCCATTTTACTTTCCTACTAAATTTCATCCCGCAAGTCAGTCTTTGGATAATACTCAAAACCAGGAAATCTATATTTGTCTACTCGTTAACAATCCTTGAAGTAGGGGGTAGAAATATGCAACTGTTATGCATTTTAGTCACTTCATTTCCATTTTGTGTTGGAGCTGTTCGGCGCAAGTAGCTTTTTCATGGGATATGCATGATTGTTTTCAATGGGCAAACTGTGCAGTGAACATTACAGAGTAATCTGCTGACCTGAACTAAAATCAAGACTCCCCCCCCCCAATCAATGACTAATTTTTCAATCAAATAAATAGTTCAACAGAACTTGGGTGCCTCTTCCTAGATAGGTTTCAGTTGCTTAACTACAGAGCGGGGAGAGATAGGGGCATATGCAGTCTAACATTTATAGCTGTTCAACTGCTGTGCCATTTTTCTGCTTGGAATAATTCAGCATGTTTTCAGGGTGTGAGTGAGAAGCCGGCTATCTCTTGGGCGGGTTAGAAAAGTCGACAACCCAGTATAACACCTTCCGCCACCAAATACATGTAAAAGGGGGTCTGTAATAGAGGCAGGTGACTCTTCTGCTGCCAACAGAGGGTTGTTGCTTGTTTTACTGTACAGCTTCTGATCCAGCCCACTGTACAACAGCAAGCAGAAGGTGAAATTTCAACACACAGCCATTCTCAACTTGCTGGATTATCCCATTCACTTTGTACAGGGCAGGTGTGTCCCCAGTTTACACTCCTAGAAGATTATCCGCCAACATTTGTATAGTACTGGGACTCTGTTAAGAATTGAGAACCTGCCCTGGTCCCGTAAATTACTGGCTATGGAACATTGGGTTCCCACCCAACCGTCGTGCTACCCTTTGCAGGAGGACGGTAGATCGCGTTTGAATGTTGTGGTACAAAGCTGGTGGCTTACACAATCCAGGCTGAAGGAAAATCTGAGTGTTGTGATTAGAAAGACTTTGTCTTGAGGCCGAGGTTGGGGAATTGGAGGGTGGAGGCATAGCAAATAACAGAAGACAGTGGGAAGAGCAATGGAGGGGAACAAAAATGGGTGAGATCAGAGGCTTAAAGGAGGTGGTTTTAACTTAGCAATGGGGTGAGTGGGGTTTTATCAAATTTTGTTAAAAGCAAATGGACTAAAATCAAATCCGAACCACAAAGCTGTTAGGAGGCAAGGTAAACTTCTTAATCAGAAGTTTCCCCAAACTGCAGTGCACAGAGAACTTGCTATCAAGCTCACTAATGCATAGATAAGCATATTTGCAACAGCATGGCAAAATATAGGAGGAAATTTGCTAGCTCTTTATGTTTCCTGATTGGAAATGGAGGCCCCTTCCTCAAACAGCATGTGATCCTGTGAGAAAATGCAATAAACAACTAAATCTACTGCCAAGATAATGGCCCCAAAGAGCTGAAACAATTTTTTTTAAGCAGTTCTTTCCTGTTTTTGCCAAGTTGCTGCCTGTGACATTATATTCTGTACATTGGAGGTTGACTGCGTTAACCTTGGGGTATTGCAAAATTCACTCATGCCTGATTCATTCCAGCCAATATGCAGAATGATGGTCAGTGCTGAAGTGTAGAATTCTAGCTGATGCTAAATACTACAGGTTTTATTTATTTATTACATTTATATCTCACCCTTCTTCTGAAAGGAACCCAGAACAGTGAACACCAAGTGATAAAGCAATAAGCACACATTTAAAGCACCTTAAAAGCAATCCCAATACAGATTGGAAAAGATATTAGCTTAAAGCAAGCTTCCTCAACCTCGGCCCTTCAGATGTTTTTTGAGACTACAATTCCCAGCGTCCCTGACCACTGATCCTGCTAGCTAGGGATCATGGGAGTTGTAGGCCAAAAGCATCTGGAGGGCTGAATTTGAGGAAATCTGCCTTAAAGGTTTGTTGAAAGAGAAAGGTGTTCAGGAGGCTGCAAGTATCCTTGGAGCGGCGGATCAGAATCCACATGTTATTTCACATTCTGACCTAAAAGTGGGTCACACCAATGGCACCCCACAATTTTTGGGTGTTGTTGTTTTTTTTAAGCAAGAGGGTAAAAGGGGTAAGGAAATAAAACATGCAGAAAGAAAGACGAGTACAAAGAAACAAACGGTGAATGTGTAGGTTAATTTCTTCTTGCAGATACTGTGGGACCCCAGGTCTGAAACGGTTGAAAGCTATATCACTCTCACCCTTTGAGAAAACCTGCCGCAAATGAAAAACAGGACTGTAAAGTGAGAGCCATTCTTCTCTCCGAACTTCCTTTAGGGTTTTCCGAAACTCCTGGAAAGGCGGTGAATAGATAAGGCAGAACAAAAATAGTATTATTAACAAAGTTGGGTATTTGTACAGGGGCATGAGTCACTTCATTCTGTGGGACCCAACAGGCTTGTGAACACCCCCATTTAGAAAGTGAACTTTTTTTCTTCTCCTCCTCTTTGCAGTCTTCCTTAGACAATCAAGGAGTCTGTAGTTATGTGCCAAGAGCCTTTCAAAGATGCTTCTCTCCCCGTTCCCGCACCCCGCCTCGGAACTGGAGATGCTTTAACAGGAACCTTTCTTCTGCTTCTATTTAAACATCTGCGCGTTGCATGTGAGAAGTGCTAGATTCTAACACAGCTGCTGTGGTAGTTGGCTTGTCTGCACAGAACGAGGAATTGTTGGGAGTCTTTGTGCAAGTTTTCACACTGCATGTGAGCGCTATTAACAGAAGAATACATTATCCCACAGTGCTTTTAGAGACTCCTCTAAAGTAAAAACGGTACAGCGAGTAGTCCTACAACTAAAGTAAAAATAAAATAAGCCACAATAAATCCAGACTGAAAACGAGAAAGAGGGGCATCAGGGTGGTAAATTCAACTGTGCCTTTTTAAAAGGCAGAAGTCTGTGAACCCTAAATCGTGCATATTCTCCTGCTCTCAGTGGTTGGGCCCTACAGTGGTGAGCTGTAGAAACCTCGCCCCATGTCTGTCCAAAGCAATGACTGAGTTGTTTTGTTGCACTTTGTGTATGGTAGCTGGCATGCAATAAATGCTCATTTCTGTTGGGAGTTTTCTGATTTTTACAATGATCAGCTAGGCATTCCCTTGCAGCTCTAATGAGAGCCTAGCATGTTGCTGGTTTTTTTTAGACTTTGAGCCGTTCCTCTCTCAGACTCCTCACCATTTATGAGAAAATAGGTGAGAAATCAGGTTTTCTCCTGAATAAGCAGTCAAGCTTGCAACCCAGTCCATCAATACATATTTGACCCAGTCTTTCTGCCTTTCTGTAAAGTAGGTGCGGTGCTTCTGATGGGGAACAGAGTCTAAAGATTCTGAAATACAGGCTGTGGCCTGGTTCTCAAAGACAGAAGTTGAGGTTGGGCTGAGCAACTTCGGACTGGTGGAATGCTCTTCTGCGCACGCGCACACACACACACACAAATAAATAAATAAATAAAATCTATGCAAATAGGAAAGTAGCTTGATAGGGGAATGGCTTGGCTAACATAAGAACATAGGGAGAGCCTGCTGTATCAAGCCAATGGCCCAGTGTAATCCAGCATCCTGTTCTCACATTGGCCAACTAGATGCCTGTGGGAAACAAGGGAGAAGACTATTGGCAAAACCTATTGGTGTTTCGCAACTTTCCGACTAGTTGCAGTACCTTAGCCAGACCTAGCAGAGTAACGCAGAATCCACAGAAGCAATTGGCAACTTGGCTGCAGACAGGATAGACAAAGCAGGAATCAGGAACTTGTAGTTAGGTGTTTATTATATACAGTGGGCTATTTACAGGAACATAACAGAACATGGATCTTTAGCTAACTCTCTCAAACACGACTCACAACTCTCAACCTCCAACTCCTACACTCAAACTCGTACTACTGAACTAACACATTCCAGTTAGTAGGCCGTTAATCATCACTCCCTTGAGAGAGCTTGACCAATCATGGAGCTGTCTCCATGCCTCTGTATCACCAGGCAGACTCACTCCTCCACATTGCCTTGGCTGTCTGCCAAACCCTAATTGACTCTGTGTGAGTAGCTGCACGTATTCAGATTCCCAACAAAGACCACCATCATTTTGGTGGCCCTTTTCTGAGCTTTTTACAACTCCACAATATCCTTTTTGAGATGAGACGACCAGAACTATACCCAAATGCAGTTGCACCATAGGTTATAAATTGTGATATTGGCAGTTTTATTATTATTGAGGAGCGTTTCATTATGCAACCCTGACAAAGGCCCAGTTACTATTTGTAAGTTCTACACAATTGCCTGTAGTTCTTTGATCTAATCTGTTTG
Organism: Podarcis erhardii; assembly: GCF_964252035.2. Classification (NCBI taxonomy): domain Eukaryota; kingdom Metazoa; phylum Chordata; class Lepidosauria; order Squamata; family Lacertidae; genus Podarcis; species Podarcis erhardii. The sequence continues at coordinate 8,904,106 of NC_138508.1, forward strand.
AGAATCAGTATGTTAGTTACTAACCTGGCTGGTAGTTGTCGGCTTGCAGTGGGTCCAGAGGCCAGCTGGCTAGCCCTAGCTGGGTCGTCTCCTTCCAGCCATCCCACTGCGAAGACCCGTCAGCCTCTGCTCCGACGTAAATCAGCAACCCAGGCTTCAAAGCCAGGGCACACTATATTAGCAGAGAAAACTGCACACACAGAATAGGCGTGAGGCTTGTGGAAGTATACTACAACTACGAATTTATTTATCATAAATCAGGACAAAGAAACATGTCGTCTCTCTCTTTGTCTTCTCGGCAAAAGAATCAAAAGCAAAAGCTATACACACAACAGACGTTCGCAGCAAACTGTGCTGGAATGTAAACAGACATGTGACATGTAATAATCCCATGTTTGCTCCTTAAGGTGGAATGGAATTTTCCAACAGTTTTGTCAAGCAGCCAAGCTGGTCTTTGGCTGAAGATGCTGTTAATGTTCATATCTGGGATCCCTAAACGGCATCTCACATTACGTTATAATGTCGTGGTCCCCAGTTTAGATTCTACTTTAGTGCTCCAGGCACAATTTCTGGCTTCCCTTGTTGCTGTTTGAGCAAACCATGCCATTTTTTGGCATCACTTCCTATCTCATGACTTCCTATTCCCCTGCCTCCTTTTTTGATAGACAGTTATTCTACCACTTCTTAGGAGTAACACTCTTTTCAGGTAGGGTTCATCTGGCTAGATGGTTGCGCCCCGGGACGGCTGATATTGTGCCATTTTGTGTACTTGAGTGCTCTCTTTTGCTTTCAAAGGCTGAAGGGTTTTTCAGAGCGCTTTTGCTGCAAGTCTCAAGACAGAAAGTGAATCTATAATTAGCTCCGCTTTTTGGACTGTTGTTTGTCCTTTCAGGCCAAAATGGGGGAGGGTTTGTTTTCTTCCTCCTGGATGGAGTTGGAACTAAGATCCCGTAATAAACATTGGCACCATCTCAGCAAATACACATCCCTGCTGGAATTCAGTTAGTGTGGCTGAAGCCTATATGAGCTTGTAGCCCACGCAAAAAAAGAGGGGCATTTCAAGAACTGTTGGAATTCTTACATCAAGCAGGCCACAGCTGAATAACAATGGAATAGACCATTATGTGTCCTGTGTTTCGAGGCAGAAACACGTTGTTCATAGCAAGTGAGCTGGCACAACATACCAGATTAGGCCATACCCACCAAAGTTTTCCCTGGAGCTGGAGAAATTTTCCTCATGGTGCACAAGACGTGTGATTGGTTGGTTGAAATAAATGGTCCAGCAAAATCTATAATCTTACAGAATAATAGGATTGATGAGCAAATCATGCAATTTTCTTGGTGGGACACTTCAAATAACCCAAGAATCTTATAGCGCTGAACCAATGTGTTGGCATTATGGCAACTGAATACCGTCCATTCCAGCAGAAACAACCAGCACAGCTACCCTTCAGGAAATGTATTGGCATGGTTTCTATTTTATTTCAGAGACAAGCCATATTTTCTTTGACAGCTGACACTCAAAAGTGGCACACATCCTTTGTCGGCATCCATCTGTCTAAAGAGTGTGCCTCTTAAGTGACAGCACTGAACTAGATGAACCCAAAGGTCTGACTTGTGGCTTCCTATGTAGGTGGTGAGAGAACTGAAGTCTTCTACAGTCTTGCCCCTTCTCCTTCTGCCCTCCATCTTTCCCAACATCAGGGTCTTTTCCAGGAAGTCTTCTCTTCTCATGAGGTGGCCAAAGTATTGGAGCCTCAGCTTCAGGATCTGTCCTTCCAGTGAGCACTCAGGGCTGATTTCCCTAAGAATGGATAGGTTTGATCTTCTTGCAGTCCATGGGACTCTCAAGAGTCTCCTCCAACGCCAGAATTCAAAAGTATCCATTCTTCGGTGATCCATGGACAAAGACAACAGGTATAAAACATGAAGAAAGATTAATTAGTGGAACAACAGGGACACTAGTTGAAAGTCACCAGAAATACCCAAACTACCCTAGTGATGCAATGGGTCCATGTGTCTGGCTGTTAACCAGAAGGGTGGTAGTTCAAGCCCACCCAGGGATGGCTGTGGGCTGGATTACTTCATTGCAGGGGATTGTACTAGATGACCCCCCCCCAACTCTGCAATCCTATAATTCTATCAATTTAGTTCTGAGACCTTTATTATTATTTTTTAAAGGAATAAAAATATCTGCCTGGTACTGAAAATATAAAAAGGTATCCCAAGCAAGCCTCCCTGGCCAGGAGTGTGTGGGGGGAGGGGAGAGATCCACTGGTATGGTGGATAAGTGTGGGAAATGGCTGCTCCCCAGCTGCTATCCTCCTTGCTTCCTGCTACTGGGCACCTTGCGGGAGGGCATCATCTGACAACATCCGTTGCTTAGGGGAGAGTTAGGGGATTTCTTATAGAACCTTTAAAGAGGAGACTGGAGCCATTCGTAAGTGTAGTTTGAAGGATTAAAGTGGGTAGCTCTTGGATTTTTCCCCAATAGACGTAAAAGTCCCTATTCACGGGGAAGGAGGTAATGGGCACAATCTTCCTGCTTTAGAAGAACGTGCTTTTTTTTGCATCTCTGCAAGATGCTCTGATGAAAGAGAAGGGAGGAAACCAGCAACTGTTACAGTGGAGAGGATTGCCTCTCCTCAACTTAGTGCCACTGCCTTCTGCTCTGGTCAGACCTCACCTGGAGTACTGTGTCCAGTTCTGGGCACCACAGTTCAAGAAGGACACTGACAAACGGGAACGGGTCCAGAGGAGGGCAACAAGAATGGTCAAAGGCCTGGAAACGATGCCTTATGAGGAATGGCTAAGGAAGCTGGGCATGTTTAGCCTGGAGAAGAGGAGGTTAAGGGGTGATATGATAGCCATGTTCAAATATATAAAAGGATGTCACATAGAGGAGGGAGAAAGGTTGTTTTCTGCTGCTCCAGAGAAGCGGACACGGAGCAATGGTTCCAAACTACAAGAAAAAAAGATTCCACCTAAACATTAGGAAGAACTTCCTGACAGTAAGAGCTGTTCGACAGTGGAATTTGCTGCCAAGGAGTGTGGTGGAGTCTCCTTCTTTGGAGGTCTTTAAGCAGAGGCTTGACAACCATATGTCAGGAGTGCTCTGATGGTGTTTCCTGCTTGGCAGGGGGTTGGACTCGATGGCCCTTGTGGTCTCTTCCAACTCTATGATTCTATGAACTTCTGGACCACTTGTACTTTATATGGTTCTTTGGATGATTGAGACCTTTTCCGTTCTGTGACGTGCAGGAGCTCAGGGTTGAATGCATATCCCTTTATCATCCAGCCCACCCCGAACACCCCTGCTGTCGGCTTTTGCAAAACGTGGTTGTCCCATCATAGGACCGTTGCCTGTGATGCGAGAACCGTCCTGTAATGGTGCAAGTAAAGCATTGCATGCGCTTGTCAGCTGCTGGTAATTTCTGGGGTGGGAGTGCGGATCAATACCTTGCTTTTGCCTCGATTAAATGCATGGGCTAGTTTGGTAAGTATTCAGGGTCTTTGTGAAATCATCTTTTGTTCATGTGTTCACCAATCTCGTGAAAGTTTATGAAACATTGGGAAACGCAATGCAGAATAAAGTTTAGATCTCAGTTAGATCTCAGCCCCCAAATTCCCTCTTTGCCTGAGGCATTTTATCTGCTCTTTGTTTGGTTCCTCTGCTTCAGAAATTTATCGTATTAAAGATCATTCATTTTCACTTTACAGCAGCCTCTTTTTTAAAAAAAGAAAACAACCCGATCTTGCTTTTGAAAAGCATTAAAGAGCAAATTACACTGGTTTCAGTTTTTTTCATTTCCCCCATGACAAAACTCATGGACAGACAGCAGGGCTTTTTCTGTGTTTGAAATTTGCTTGTTATGTTCAGCTTCATATAACAAGAATCTGGGAAAAGCCCTTTTGCGAAGTCTTGTAAGTGAGTTAAATAACATTTTTCGGATTGCTACATAAAGGAGGATGTCACAGGTGGGAAGGCCAGGCCTAGGAAATCCCCTCACTCACTTTCCTTTCTTGTATGTGTGTGTTTCAGAGTCGACAACTGGAATCTGAGACCGGAACGACAGAAGAGCACAGTCTGAACAAGGAAGCCCGAAAATGGGCGACGCGTGTGGCGAGAGAGCACAAAAACATTATTCACAGTCAACGGGTGGGTTGAAAACAAATAAGATTATTGGCGGCTTCTTGCCTGTCCTGTTCATCCAGCCACCTTTGTGAAGGATTACACCACTCACATTCCATTTCACAGCATCTGTCATTCCATGAGGAAAGGAAACAGCTTCCTTGGTATACCGTATTTTTCGCTCCATAAGGTGCACCGGACCATAGGGCGCACCTAGTTTTTAGAGGGGGAAATTAAGGGGGAAAAATCTGCTTCTCCCAGAGCTCCTCTTTAGCCGCGCGCCACCTCTCCCTGCCGGAGGCTATGGCACAAGCCAAGACAGTGAGCGGGATGGATTCTGCTCACTGTTTTGGCTTCCTCTTTAGCTGCATGCAACCTCTCCAACTTGGAGAGGCTGTGCGGGGCTAAAGAAGCCATAGCCGCCTGCAGCCTCTCCCTGCCGGAGGGGCTGCATGCGGCTATCCCTGAAGCCTGGAGAACGAGAGGGGTCGGTGCGCACCAACCCCTCTCGCTCTCCAGGCTTCAGCAAAAGCAACGCGAAGCCTCTGGAGCGCGGAGGGAGTGCTCCCTCTGTGTTTCGGAGGCTTCGCGTTGCTATCGCTGAAGCCAAGGAGCCTGCATTCACTCCATAGGACGCACGCACATTTCCCCTTAATTTTTGGAGGGGGAAAAGTGTGTCCTATAGAGCGAAAAATACGGTATATATTCCATCCTATGGCATCCCACGTAACTCTGGCTTTGGCCTTGTTTGCACTGAGTTCTTTGTTCCACATTGTCCCAGTAGATCACCTTGTTCTTCAAAGTGCTTTAACTGGGATGTGTGATAATTAACAGATGATAATTACTCTCAGTCATGTTGGCCGTGTTTTAAAGGGGCTTGCCTTTGCCAGAGTTGTCTCGTTTGTTTATTAGTTGTGTGCTGCCACACTACGCTGCAACGTTACCTTGCCAGGATGTTTCATTTTTAAAAGCAGTCCAAATTAAGAGGTCTCTGGTTCATTTACAAATCTATGTCCTTGTCAGCTCGCACCAGGAAGGCCTATATGACATTTAGGATTGTGAGAGAAGTGGTTCTTTTGATTTTTCAAGCCCCTGATTTGTGTAACTTCCAAGTAGCTTCAGGAAACATTACGTGGCACTACCTGTATGCACCGCTGAGAAAAAAAGGGTAGTTCTCTAAATTTGCAAAGCAACAGCTTTATGCTGGTATAATCTCAATTCTATTCGGACTCTTGTATGTGCTGTTACACACACATTTGATTTAAAAACAAACCTACAAGGTTTGGTTTTCATGTAAGCCAGACAACATGGGTAAAAACTTGTACTGAGATGACAGAGAATTAGAAACAAATAAATGCTTCCCTCAATGTACTGTCATCTTCTATGTCTTCCTTCAGTTGTCCCTTACCTTACAAGTCTGTCATTTAAAATAATCCTTATTTATTTTACAAAATTTATTTTAACGGCTTGCGTACTGCTCACTCAAAGACCTCGTAAGCCACCAACAATAAGAGAGTAATTCACATCGCAAATAATCGACCCAAGTGCTCTCATGCACTCTTTCCATAAATCCTTTACATTTACAGACATCTGCTTTTATATCTTCATGGTACTGGAACCACACCTCTTTTCCTGCATAACATTTCAGGCTGCACTTTTGTTAATTTTTGCGTGCATTCTGTTTGAGAAGCAAGCTGAGACACTGCCCATATCCAAGCAATTGTATTTGAGTGGAAATGTCCAGATCAAAGGGTTATATCCTTAATTCTCCTTTCCTCCCTCTTCTCCCCAAGGGGATGGGCAGGGAAAATCTTGGTACTCTGTAGCACGGCTGTGACATTGCTGTTTAAATTTATAAACAAAGCCAGCTGAGTGAGACGGTTTCCAGGTTTCTTCCTTTCTTTTCCTCCTGATCTCTTGGAAAGACACCAGTCAGAGTAGGAAAAGTGCATGGCTTGGAACGTCCACCCTTACAGCATTAGAAATCAGAGCAAGCTCTGGCTCTTTTAGTGGTTTGTGCTGTGAGTTGTGGTTTGCATAAAATACAAGCTCTGTTTGGTTCAGCACGGGCAAAGGCTGTCTTAAGCAACCATGAGATGTGTGGACCTAGATCTGGGTTCAAATGCGAATGTGTAAAGTCAGCAGCATTAAGGGATGCATGTCTGGTGAATAATAATAATAATAATAATAATAATAATAATAATAATAATAATAATAATAATAATAAATTTATTTGTATCCCACTCTCTCCTGCTGAGGCTGGGCTCAGAGCGCTAACATCATAACAACACAATATGCATAAAAACAGACATCAATTAATTAAAATGCCTCTTAAAATTAATTCAGACAAATTAAAATCTGGGCAGGTGGCAATTATCAGGTTGGAATTGAGGGTGGTTGATACTTGCCATGGCCAACTGTTTCCACTGATCATACAAGGACCTGTGAGCGGGTTGGGGGCCTCCTTCGGGCTTGTTTTATACAAAGGAAAGTAAATCAAACTGCATAAGGGAGAACAGCGAAGAATTCTCTTCTTCCCATTTGTGGCTGTTTGTAAATCAGGATGGAGGTCCGCCTGTTAAAGCCTTGCAAAGGGAGAGCTTCTGCGCGAGGTTTGAAGTGACGCTTCATATCCCTTCCAGAAACCACAGTTCAATTAAAAACACACCAAATGTTTTCCCCCTCCCCTTCCTGTTTTTGGCAGACTCTGGAAGAATTAGAATGCCACGGGTCCGTGGTGTCTGAGCAGAGCCGAGCAGAACTGGAACAGAAGATAGATGAAGCCAGAGAGAACATCCGCAAAGCCGAGGTGAGAGGAATGTTAGCTACAGCCTTATCTCTGATGGTGTAGGGCAGTGGCTCAGATTGCAGCAGCTAGTGGGGCTTTTTGCACCAGCGGTACATTTAATTTTTTTAGCTGTTTTCTCGTTGTGTGTGCAGCAGCTTAAAACATGCAAAAGGGTTCCTAAAATCTGTTTTAGATTGATAAAAGGCAGAATAAACATGAGGCTGTGAGGAGAGGAAATAGCTCTCTTCCCCCCCCCAACCCCCCCCCCCAAAAACCGGGCAGTGTTGTGTTAAGGGTATGGTCAATGATTCAAGACACCTGTTGGCAAAAACAAGAACCGATGCTGCCAGGTTTCTTGGCTGAATGGGCTGCAGTAATTAAAGCAGCCAAGGGGAGGACTCCAATTACGTCAGTGATGTTAACTCCCAGGTAGTTTTGACAACTCCTCCATCTCCAACTCCTTGAAAGATTCCATCAACGGTGTCTCCGAAAAATTTTACACATCCCTTGGGAAGACAGGCAAACTAATGCCAGTGTACTGGAAGAAGCAAAGATCACCAGTGTCGAAGCAATGATTCTTCAGCATCAACTTCGTTGGACTGGTCATGTTGTGCGGATGCCTGATGATTGTCTTCCAAAGCAACTGCTCTATTCCGAACTTAAAAATGGAAAGCATAATGCTGGTAGTCAACAAAAGAGGTTCAAAGACTCTCTCTAGGCAAATCTTTAAAAATGTAATATAAACACCGACAACTGGGAAACACTGGCCTGCGAGCGCTCCAGTTGGAGAACAGCCTTTACCAAAGGTGTCATGGGCTTTGAAGACACTCGAACTCAGGACGCAAGGGAGAAACGTGCTAGGAGGAAGGCATGCTTGGCAAATCCACACTGTGATCAACTCCCGCCCGGAAACCAATGTCCCCACTGTGGCAGGACGTGGGGATCCAGAATTGGCCTCCACAGTCACTTACGGACTGATTGTTAAAACTGTGTCTATGGAAGACAATCTTACTCGGCTATGAGTGATCGCCAAAGAAGAAGATTGGGTACAAATTGCTACTGGAAAGGAAACTTTTTTTAAAAAAGAAAACAACTTCCCCATGCTTTACCACCTAACATTTACCTGAGTCGAGTCTGTGTCTTGCCAGTAACAGTTCTTTTTTAACTGATGCTCAGTCATGCTTTGCATGTGTCGTCCTCTCTGAAATCCTGCAGCCTTTGTCTGTGTTGCATCTCAGTGCCTGGGCCTATCTTCCAGCCTCCTGGTGTTGGCATATTTTTTGCTGCTAACTTTTCACCTCAGTGCTGACGTTTGCGTGGTTTTCAGCACATATTAATAGAGTCTAAAATTAACCTAGTCTGTTTTGGGGAGAAAATGAGGAAATCAATGAGAAAATGATTTCACACCTTCAGTAAGGGAAAGCAGCTGCTGCTGACATGTGCCTTAGTGCAGAAAACCTTTGTGAGGGAGGAGGGGAGTGCGAAAGTATTGAATGTCGACTTTTCCCCTCAAAAAAAGAACATAAGGGCCCTGCTTGGGACAGACCAAAGAATCTGGTTCCACATGCTGCCAAGAAGCCCATAAGCAGGTCAGAAAACAAGGGTTTCTTTTTACTATTTTTGCAAATTGTGAACATCCACCATGCCTCTGTTTCTTTTCTCTCTCTTTTTGGCATCTGTATTGTCTCGAGACACAATGCAGTGCACCTCCAGGGGTGAAGTCCAACTACTGGAGAATCACAGCGACGGCTGTGGCTGCAGAGACTGGTAGCTCGTAACTGCTGCCTCCTGCGTTGTTTTTGCTGCTTTAACAGCACGAAAGTGACCTCTCTGGAATTCAAACCTGGGCAGTGTGTCTGGAGGTCCTGGGCTGCCCAGACAACAAGACCCACCTCTCGGCCCCACTGATGAGGTCCAAAGGAGAGCAGGACATTTGGCACCAGCTTGGCTGCAGGAGTTGCTGGAAGGAGGCATACACGGCACCATCCAACCATCTTAGGGACTCCACTCTGGATTTGTGTAGAGTTGACTCCTTAGCCTTTTCTTCTCCCAAAGATGTCCCATAAGGCAGCTGGTATGGGTTTACTCCCATAGCCTTTCTCAGGAATGGGTATAGCTGCTTTAAATTATTAGCTCAGCAAATCCTTATTACTTATTTCTCAACTTTAATTTAATAATTTATTTTAACATGTTATTATTTTACTTTTTCTCTTGCAAACCTTATCTTCATTTAATTTAGACCATTTTAAAGACCAGTTTTAGCTTATCCAAACTTAAACATCAATACTTATACATCAATACTCATTCTTAAACATTTTTCCTAAAGTCGACCAAAATTCCCTTCCATGACTTTCCCAATTTTCGTACCAATAGCAAAACAAAATAAAAACAGAACAAATTATAATTATATACCCTTTGGAATACAAGAAGAGGAGGTGTGAGGAGGTCTGAGAAACAAGTTAAAGGAAAATAAGCAATTGAAATTTTATGTGTTTTTAATTGTTTTTAAGTTTTTAAGTTTTTAAGTTTTGTATTTTTGTTACTTTTTGTCTGTTTTTGTTTTGTTATTGAAAATGCTAATAAATAGCCATTAAAAAAAAAGGAATGGGTATAGCTGCAAGGCAGCAGAGGTTTAGCTTCAGAGTTTTCCTTCTCCTAGGTGGGCTCGCTTCCCACGTGGATGAGCCCCATCTTCCCCACATTCCTCTCTATATCATGTGCCGAAACTGCCTTCTTGACTGTGGGACCCACTCTTGGTCTCATCCACTCAATCTGCCTGTCTTCACATACAGGGGAAGTCCCTAACTCACTGAGGGTTTGAGACCCTCACCTGGTTTAGCTGGTTGGGCTGTGGTCTTACCTCTCTTCAATACATTACAGTGGTACCTCGGGTTACATACGCTTCAGGTTACAGACTCCGCTAACCCAGAAATAGTGCTTCAGGTTAAGAACTTTGCTTCAGGATGAGAACAGAAATCGTGCTCCGGTGGCGTGGCAGCAGCTGGAGGCCCCATTAGCTAAAGTGGTGCTTCAGGTTAAGAACAGTTTCAGGTTAAGCACGGACCTCCGGAATGAATTAAGTACTTAACCCGAGGTACCACTGTACTGCTTTTTATCTTCCAGTGTAGATCATGGTTTCTGTGGCAGAAACCCTTTTTGTTGCATGAGTTTTGGGAGTGTTTGCCTCCCATGTACAATGATAAAAATGCTGTGTGCTGGGTAAACCTTATTTGTGTTATAATAAATGGGTTTCCACCAAAGCTGTCATGGGTTACCTGCTAACTTGTGGAACAAGTAAATATTTGTAAGGGGAAATGGCTGGAAAAATCCACTACAGCATTTGCAAAACAGCTGCTAGTAGCTGTTTATGGTTGGACTTTATTCCGTTTCTGCATAGTGCTGTTTTTCTGCATGGATCTGCTCAGACAAAATAATGAACTGTCCTGCTTTTTGTGAACTACTTTGCTTCCCGTAGTTTAATATTTAGGCAAACCCAGGCTTAACAGAATTTCAGGTGTTATTTTTCTGCTAGTAAATCATCTCCTAAGAATGTTGAACTGAGTCGTGTTCCTGGTCAATGATGTTCAGAGACGCACATGCCTAAAATTAGATGTCCAATCGCACCAAAGCCATAATACTGCTTTTATGAAATCTGCTTTTAAAACATTCCGAAGAGCCTTGCTGCATTAAGTAGCTAAAAATGATGTACTCAACTGTACATTGATGGGGGAGTGTTGCTTTGCAAAGCTTCTTTGATCAGAAGCTAAGGAGTAGCATCGGGTTAATTGACTTGGCTATGTTGATTTTTCACTAAATTCCAGAATATAATGACAGTTAACATTTCCTGTGAATGGTGACCTTCCCCAAACTTGGATACAAATTATAGCATTGATGCAAAAGTAACTAAACTAACATCACCCACCAGATTATAGAAGGCCTGGCAAAATCTTGCCTGGAGACTGCTTTTTAAAAAACAAACATCCTCTATTACTACTTATGCATAAGTATACATTGTGCAACATTCACTTAGCAATCTTGTGTGTATCCGTATATTTTAATAAATCACTAAGTGCAGGAAGCCAGTTCATGTTTTTTTCCCAGATAATCACTTCAGAAAACTGAAGAGCTCTGCTGTGCTGTTCTATCCCTGCTCCGGCTTCTGGAAGTTATCCGTGTAGCTTTTGCAGACATCAGCATCTCTTTCCAGCTCTGGGAAACAATCTCCCCTCGCCTGAACGTTTGCCATCGCATATCTGCCCCACAGCACTGCTGGAACAGGCCTTCAGCACCTATTTTGCTGTTTTGTGCTGATGTGCTGGAATAGACAATGGAATATTGTGTCCTAAGGACTTGAATCAGCTGGTGCAGTAGTTTTTAGCATTCACTTGCAATGCAGGGTTGGGTCAACCTGCAGTCCTCAGCCTACCGTATTTTTTGCTCTATAGGACTCACTTTTTCCCCTCCAAAAATTAAGGGGAAATGTGTGTGCGTCCTATGGAGCGAATGCAGGCTCCTTGGCTTCAGCGATAACAACGTGAAGCCTCTGAAGTGCAGAGGGAGCGCTCCCTCCATGCTCCGGAGGCTTTGCGTTGCTTTCACTGAAGCCTGGAGAGCGAGAGGGGTTGGTGCGCACCGACCCCTCTCGCTCTCCAGGCTTCAGGGATAGCCGCCTGAAGCCTTCAGAGCACAGCCCAAGTTCCCGCTGCGCTCCGGAGGCTTCGGGTTCCTTTTGCTGAAGTCAGGAGAGCAAGACTCTCCTGGCTTCATCAGAGAGGGAGAGCTGTGCAGCGCCCCTTCAGCTAAGCGGGAGGAGAAATGGAAGGGGCTCCGTTTCTCCTGCCGCTTCGCTGAAGGGGCGCTGAGCATAGAGGGGGAGATTTTTTTTTCTTGTTCTCCCCCTCTAAAACAAGGTGGGTCCTATGGTCGGGTGCATCCTATAGAGCGAAAAATACGGTAATTCCTGACATAATAGATGAAAGGTACAATATAGAAGAAGATCTGAAAAAAAGGTTAGGCATTGCTGAATATGATGGTGTAAAAAGGGAACACAGAAAAAGGAGATGTGAGGAAGTCAGGAAAGAAGGATATGAAAATAATGGAAATTGGATATATATGATTTTTTTTTTTTCATAGGTTTACCTTTTTTTGTTTTCTATGTTTTTTGCTGTATTTTTCTGTTTTTGATTGACTGATTGATTGTGATAGTGTTTTTGTTTTTCTTTTTAATTTAGTCGTTTTTTTATTTTGGCTTTGAATGTGAGGTTTGTTGTATTGTTTGAAAATCACAATTAATATCTTTTATAAAAAAAAAGAAAAATACGGTAATTCCAAACGCAGCCTGCAAGCGATTGGTTCAGGCTTGTGGCAGCAGCAGCCTGTCCATCGCCCCACAGCTTTCTGGGCAGGAAGGTAGAGATGCGGAAAGTAAAGGGTGAGGGGACACACTGGCCGCTGTGATCTGTGGCAGGTTATCCTCCAAGGAAGACCCTCTGCAGAACAAAGGTTGCCGCTGTTGTTCTATTATCCTTAGTCTTTTCCACTGAAACCTCTGAGGAGACCCACAATGCAAGGAGCTTAGTTGTATCAGGGGTTATGCAGTAACAAGGTGAATAACAGATTTTATGAAACCCCATTTGTGTAGGAGAAAAAGAGGCCACCATATTGCAAATCAGGTCAGTCCATCTAGCCCAGTGCTGTCTGCACTGACAGGCTGTGACTCCCAAGGGTTTCAGGTGAAAAGATTACCTGAGGATAGAAAGTTGTGACAAATAGTGTGTTAAACTAAGACTTTAGGAAATCAGACTAGGGAGGTCTAATTTCTTGTAGACAATGAAATTCAGTTTTTGATTTTGATTGTAAGTGGAAGAGGATAGACTAGAAATGCTGAAGGAGAATCTCCCCACCCCTTTGCGAGCTCATTCTCCTCTTACTTCATGAAAAGTAAAAAGTAATTATTAATGTTACAAGTTCTGTCCAAAAATGTTTCATCTTAACGGGTTAGGATGCAATGTAACTATTGTCACTGTTTTCCTTTCCTTCTGGAACATATTTTTCTGCTTCTGTTGCAAACTCATGATTCTGAGAATTATGCTGACAGGAAAGGACAGTTTAAACAGTTTCCTTGTAACGTGCTTCATTCTTTTAACTCATTACCCTGAGGCTTGCCTAATAACAGGAAAGAGAGACAGGCCCCATATTAGACCAGTGTGTGCTCACCTTGAACTGGCTCCACAACCTCTAATCTTCCGGTCCGAATTCAGGATGCTGATACCAGGGCTGTCTTAAGCATATGCGGCGCTGGGGTACAAAGATCCGCCTGGTGCCCCCTCCCCGGTTGCCCAGTCCCAGGCACGCAGGAGAGCGGAGCCAGCCGGCCACCTCAGCATCTCGCTGGCTCGGTCGCCCCCAAACTCACGGTGCAGAGCCACCCACAGCAGAAGAGTCCGCCGTGGCACTCCAACCGACGGGTGGGCTCTTCCCCAGACTCAACTCTCGGGCCCCAGACTCTCAGCCTGGTGCCCCTGAGAGCCCAGCACCCAGGTGCCCCGCACCCCTAGTGCCTATGGGTAAGATGGCCCTGGCTTATACTTCAAAGCAAGTTTGGGGAAACTGTGACCCAGCAGAGTCATTGGGTCGCAGTTCCCACCTCACTGACCGTTGGCCAAGCTTAGCAGGGGCTGATGGGAGTTGGAGTCTTAGCAACATTTAGGTGGGCACAGATACCCCCCCCTCCTTGCTTTAAAGCTTTAATTGGCCATGTTCTGATCTATTTGAAGGGCGTGGCTTCACCAGTATGATCCTTCCCACTATTTGAGATCTGAGGATGTATCTGTGTTCAGGCTTGCTCGGCTGGAGCATAGAACGGGCAACGCTTTCTCTGTGGTTGTTCCCACGCTCTGGGTTGCCATCTTTGGTGAGAGATGTGGGTGACCTCACCGTTTTTTAGCTTTAAGTGGAGGCTGTTTCTTTTTTTAAACAATCCTGCTGCCAACATGACGGCTTCCGCTGGTGGAGCTTGCATTTTTACACTGGGGTTTTATACTGATTGTGCCACTTCGTAAGGGGTGTTAAAAACTGTGTTTTTGTGGTGGAAGTGCGTTGGTTCTTCCCGACCTAAGGTACCACTTCTCCTAGTAGATTATCAGTCTTGCGCATGCACAGAAGAGACCGGCCACGTTCTCAGCCTGCGGCAGCTCCCCTTAACATGGTCCATGGGCAGTGGCGTAGCGTGGGGGGTGCAGGGGGGGCCGGCCGCACCGGGCGCAACATCTGGGGGGGGCGCGCTCGCCGCCTCCAAAGTCACCGAAGAGCCGTGGGCGCAGGCTGTAGCAGAGTCCCATGTCTCGCGGAACCGACGAGCTGTGCGCGCGTCCGGGCTGAAGGCGTCCGGCAGGCAGCGGGCGCAACATCAGGGGGGGCGCTCGCCGCCTCCGGAGTCGCCGAAGAGCCTCGGGCGCAGGCTGTAGCAGAGCCCCATGTCTCGCGGAACCGACGAGCTGTGCGCGTGTCCGGGCTGAAGGCGTCTGGCAGGCAGCGGCTCTCAGCGCTGGCCGCGGAGGGCGCGCCAGGCAGCCCCTCCTCACAGCCCTGCAGCTGCTGGGCCATGTTGCATTTTCCTCGCCTCTCTGCCCTCTTCCTCCTCCGGGCAAGCGGCGTCGTTTGGGCGGCAGCGCCAGCGGCAACTCGCCTCAGATCACCTGACACGGACCCACCCCCGCCGCCGTGGCTACCTTACCGTAAATACCCCAGCCCAGGCAGCAGCAAGAAGAAGCTGGCAGCGGCGGCAGGTTAGGGGTTAGGGGCGCAAATTACTTGCCTTGCCCCGGGTGCTGACAACCCACGCTACGCCGCTGTCCATGGGTCAAGATGCACATGCAGCGGTATCTTACTGGTTCCTTGTTTCCTCTTCCTGCCTTCGATTGGATCCTCGGTGTCAGGTGACTGCCTCCAGAACATTAAAGGGAGGCAGAGGGGCAGTTGGGATACAGGGAACCTCCGAAAATCTTGCGAAGCAGTTCCTCTTCCTGCGGTGGGGAAAGGCACACCTCCAGTGGGGAAGAGGGGAAGGGACCAGAAGATGCTGCTGGGAGCCCCAGCGCCGCCCCTCGGCAGTCTGAGGGTGGGGAAAGCCACACCTCTGGGGTAAGGAAGGGGAAAGGGCTAGAGGATGCTGCTGGGAGCCTCAGCACCACTCCTTGCCAAGCCGGCCAGGAGGGAAGCATGCTTCTTCCGTCGCCCACCTTGCGCAGAGGTGTAAAATGCAAAGAAGGAAGGAAAAGGCTGGGGGTGACTAAGCTCTTATGTTGGGGGGACGACCCGGAAACGACCGCTCCCGGATTCTGCTATCGATTGAGGCAGACATGAACTTGTGGTTCTGCGCCGTAAATAGTTTTGCTTAAAACCTGTAAAAGACAGGTCGGAATCCTGACTGGTTACTCGCGAGCAACCACCACTGCCATTTGACACTCGGCATTTTAATACAAGTTGAAGGCAAACGGTGTGCGGGCATTCGCTGTCGCATGAGAGAATTTTGATTTCTCGTTTGAGAAATTTGCCCATGAGAATCGGCATCTGTAGCATTAAATCATTAATCCGATGGTTCGATGATAAGCAACATTGCCTGAGCGGCTGCGACGCAGAAACCTTTTCCTGGTTCAGTAGCCGTGCTCTTTCCCACAGAAACGCTGCCCTGAACTCTTGCTCCCATCATCCACTCCCCTATTCCCTCCTTCCAGTCCTTAATAGGAGTATAACCTGGTTTTTTTACATGGCGTATTCCAGTGCCTTTTAGGTTGCTGTTCTTGTTGAAAAATACATGCTTGTCACTGTCAGGCCTTGCAAATTGGGGTCATTGAAGTGGGAACCTCTCTCCCCCACCCCCTCCGATTCAAGGGCACGCTACTATGAAGTCTGCTTCCCACGGAACGTTCAAGCGATGCTGGATTGGTCTCATGAGTCACTTCCTTGTCTAAATCACCACATGGAAAGAGTTGTTGTTGTTGTTTCCTACTATTTCTGGAAGGGATGGTGAGCACTGGCAAGCTGCTCCCAAACCAGCAGTATACCTTTAACCCTTATGCAGACATCCTGCCGCCCCGTGTCAGATTTGATGGGGATCATGCCCCGCCTCACCTGACATCCGTGAACGGGTGCTCCTCGATCCTGTAGTGAAGATCACACAAATAGGGTCCTCTTTTGATAACCTCTAGACTTCTTGTCCCATGTGAAGTCCAACATGTAGGTATACAGGGTAGAGGACCAAGGCAACTTTAGGTGCATCGTATATGGAGTGGTGAAGGGACGTGGGTGGCGCTGTGGGTTAAACCGCTGAGCCTCTAGGGCTTACTGATCGGAAGGTCGGCAATTCGAATCCCCACAACGGGGTGAGCTCCCGTTGCTCGGTCCCTGCTCCTGCCAACCTAGCAGTTCGAAAGCACGTCAAAGTACAAGTAGATAAATAGGTACGGCTCCAGCGGGAAGGTAAACGGCGTTTCCGTGTGCTGCTCTGGTTTCGCCAGAAGCGGCTTAGTCATGCTGGCCACATGACCCAGAAGCTGCACGCCGGCTCCCTCGGCCAATAAAGCGAGATGAGCGCCACAACCCCAGAGTCGGCCACGACTGGACCTAATGGTCAGGGGTCCCTTTACCTTTATATGGAGTGGGGGGATATCTGCGTGGGGCTTGGGCTTTTGTTAACGGTAGTAGTGTGTTGTAGGGTTCACAGTTTGCTCAGTGTGGGAACCCTTCGTTTTTATTTCGTAGATAAATCAAGGTTTTATATAGGGAGTGTCAACAACACTTACACAACATTCATCAAGGAAAGAACACTGAGGTTTTCTGGAATAGCATTTCTGTTGACATATAATGGTTGTCTCACTTTCCGGAAACAATTGAAGACATTTTTGTTCCTACAGACTTTCCCTGCCGGATGAATGGGTCCTTACCACGTGTCCACTTGCTAGGGCTTTAGCCTTGTTTTAAATGTATTTGTTGCTTTTGTGTTTTTAACTCCTGTGTGTAAATCACCTTGAGATGGTGTTTTAGAAGGCAATGAATGAATGAATGAATTGTGGCAATAATTTTTTTCTCAAGAGGTTGAGCTATTGTGGGCAAGATGGCCCAAACACTGCCCACCCAACAATAACATTGCAGTAAATGTCCTAGTTTCGCAGTCCTTTTCTGGGCCACTTCTGGGCCATCTCTTTGAACTTTGGGCATATTTGGGAGACGAGAAACTTCAGGTCCTTCCAGACTGCTTTGCTGTATTTAAAGTTTCCAAAGAGATGGTTGTAGTACTGGCAGTGAGCAATGAGATGGGTACAGTAATGTGTGGAAATTGTTCCTTAGTCTTTGCATTTGAAAAGCAAGGGATGTTTGCTCTCTTCTTCTTTCCTTCTAGTTTCCGAAGCTTTTAACATTTTGCTTTAAGGTTTTGACAGCATTTGAAACTGCCTTACATTGAGATCAGGCTATTTGTCCATCTAGCCAAGTAATGGCAGCTGCTCTCCACGGTCTCAGGCACAGAGAGAGAGGTCTTCCCCAGCCCTGCTATAGAGTTCCTTTTAGCTGGGACGTACCAGAGATTCAACACAGACCCTCTGTATGCAAATCATGTTCTTAACCATTGAACTGAAGCCCTCAAACCACCAGCAGATCTCAGAATTCTGAGCTTGTATTATTCAGCTTTTATTTTTCTATATGCAGAGGGGGTTGCACAGAGCTATTTTTTTAAGCGCTACCTTCAAACAAAACAACTGATAGTAAATGTGTAAGTCCAAAAGGGTGGCTGTGATCATGTATGTGCAGAGTTGTGATCTGTACATCTCCCCCGGCACACACTGTTTTATTTGTATTGTAACATACTTTTGAATCATATGATGAAGGGCAATCTAGAAATCATTTTCTGAATAAATAGAATATTTTGGCAAATGCTTCCATAACTCTGTACAGATGCTGCAGAATGAAATTTATTTATTAGATTTCTATTGCTCCCCATCTCCCTTTAGTTGAGATTTCTGCATTGCCAGGGGGTTGGACTGGATGACCCTCTGGGGTCCCTTGTAACCCTGCAACTCTGTGATTCCCAAAGGAGCCCACAGTGGCAAGCAACCAAGCAGGAGAACAAAACAATAAATAAAATCAGCCCTTTAAAAGCAGTCACACACCCTTGCAGCTAATCATTTCAAGATTACCAGGGACAGTCTCTTTTAGCCATCAATTGCCTGAATAAACAGGAGTGTTTTTAAATTCCTCCTGAATGCTAATAATGAGGGAGGCAAGTGCAGCTCAGCAAGGAGTGTGTATTCCACAAAAGATGGAAATGCCACCATTAAGGCCCTGTTACGGGTCAGCGCCACTCAGCGCTGGCACCAAAGGCAGGACCTTTGCTGCTGCTCGAAGGGCCCCAAATGGTGGGTGGGAGGGAGAACAACTCTTTTAGGTACCGTATTTTTTGCTCTATAAGACTCACTTTTTCCCTCCTAAAAAGTAAGAGGAAATATGTGTGCATCTTATGGAGCGAATGCAGGCTGCACAGCTATCCCAGAAGCCAGAACAGCAAGAGGGATTTCTGCTTTCACTGCGCAGCGATCCCTCTTGCTGTTCTGGCTTCTGAGATTCAGAATATTTTTTTTTCTTGTTTTCCTCCTCCAAAAACTAGGTGCGTGTTGTGGTCTGGTGCATCTTATAGAGCGAAAAATACGGTACTTCATTCAAAACCAGATCTTCTTGCTGACGTCCATCTTCCTCAAGCAAGTGCCTCGGGAAGTGCAAGGAGCCTAATTACTTTCTCTTTTCCCTTCCACCAACAGATAATAAAGCTGAAAGCAGAAGCTCGACTCGACCTTCTGAAGCAGATTGGGGTTTCAGTGGACACCTGGCTAAAAAGTGCAATGAATCAAGTCATGGAGGAACTGGAGAATGAGAGATGGGCCAGCCTCCCCACAGTGGCCAATAACGGCTCTTCGCACTTGGTACATTCCTCTTCATGACGTTTGCCTTTCCCCTCCTCTTTACTTTTGAACCCTTAGTTACAGTCACGCATCCCCGCGGTGCGTCTGCCTCTCCTCTGGTACTGCTTAAGTGGAACAGATAATTGCGGGTTGTCAGTCGGTGTTAGAAACCATCAGAGGTGGCTATTTCTAACTTCAGCCCAGCAGCATATTCCAAATCAAAGTGGAATAGAGGGCCACACCAATAACAGGAAAGATGGAAGAGGGCTGAGCCAAAAGGTGTGGTTATGATTTCATAAGTATTGATGTGTTTTGGCTATCTCTATACCAGGAGGATTTATACGGCTAGTAGCTAGGTGGCCAACCGCATCTCCTTTTAATATATCATATGTTGCACAATCTGCAGAACGGAAGACGGAGTTTACTCAGTGAGGCTGTTTGTTTCCTCAGCAATCTGTGAGTGGCCCTCCCAAGAGCTTAGCCTTGATCTCCCCAAAAACGGGGCTTTCCTCCTCCCTAAAAAAAGCTCAAAAGATCACTGCCAGTTTTTAATTCTGTGAGTAGATTGCAGTCTCTTGGGAGTTGGCCACCCCTGGCTTAGCGCATCTGCTCCAACGCAGCCGAGCATTTCGTAGTCCAGAGAAAGGTTTCACAAGAAACTGCAAACCACAGGCACATTGCTAAGTAATACCCGTGAGGGGCATTTTTGTGGGAGAGATGGGTGCAGGAGAGAATAAGCACTCCTGCCCACTGACCAAGTCATCCCACTCTCCTTCTTTCCTCACCTCCCTTCCTGCCACATTCCTATTATATCTGCTGTGGATCACTCTGGAAACCCTGCAAGGTTTCCAATGGGTTCTCTCAGCACCGTCCCTGAGAGCTTTATTTCTGCAGATGGTTATAATCAGAATTGCAAACCGAGGTCTACATTCAAGCTGCCGTTGCAACTGGTATCAAGGTGCACATTCCCACCCACCCCTTACATTTATATCACACCATTCCTCAAAAGAGCTCAAGGTGACACATGTCACTCTCATGCCTTTCCTCACAGCAACCCTACGAGGGCAGGTTGGGACTGTCTCAAGGTGACTCACATGGCTGAATGGGGGTTGTGAACCCTGGTCTCCCAGCTGCTGTGTCAGATACACAGCCCCCTTACACCACATTGGCTTGACAGGGCAATATGGGGGGGGGAGAGAAAGCCACTTTCTTCCAAGGAGCTTACAGTATACATTTTGATAGTGAGTGGGTTGGGGGTTGGAAAGGATGCAGAGGCTAGGCTCAAGAGGAATGTGAATGCACACAAATGGATTTAAGTGAATTTGGGCTTTGTTTCTGCTGGGAAGAGGCCTGGGGGGAATTAAGCCTTAGATCTCTTTTCACCACCACGCAGAAAAAGAAACATCTCATTCCTCCAAGCTGCTTTCTCCCTCCCTCCTTTCATTTGGCTCCCCGCTTCCCTTCCTGTTGCAAATCCTGGATTCTCCCCAACTCTCTTCGTCTGCCCAGTGCAGCATGCCAGCAGTTGGAACGGCATCTATAGCTGTTGCCAGTCTCTGACAAACTGGCAGATGCTGGAGTGTGGGAGGATAAAATCTAATTTCCATTTCCCCCCTTTGACACACACTCCCTCTAGCCAGCTTCCTGGCTTGCCCTTGGCGGGCATGCTGGAGTTAGCTAGAAGCTGTCTTTTTTTACAGCAGTTAAAGGTGCGAGTTTCTGAAACAAAAATACCTGACTGTCTCATTCTTGTTCTCTGTTGTACATTCCCTAGGGGCACATGCGATTAAAAAAAATGACAACAGCAAAGCTATTTCTGCCATTGCTTACCAAACGTAGCTTAGCAAAGGTACATTTGTGTTCTTTGCATTTGCAGACCCATTTTTTTCAAGAGGTTCTTGACAGCTGCTGTGTGCCGAACAAATTCTAAATAAGAGAATAGCGTCCCTCAAGCAGCTTGAAAGTTCAATATTTAGCCTGTCAAAATGCTTACTAAAGAATCAGTTTCAAGAGGGGTAGCAGTGTTAGGCTGTTGCAACAGCAACTAAAAGATGGCGTTTTACAAGCCAGCAAACTTATGGCATAAGCGTTCATGGACTATAGTCCAAGATTGTATGCTATTACAGAATCCATTTCCCAGTAAGATACTCCTTTGGCCTGCCTTTGTTATTTAATGCGTAGAGGGGGATAATCTGACTGCAAAAAACAGCCCATATAGTCACTTGTGGCAGCAAAAACATTTCAGTGCGCCACTGAAGCAACACGAGACCTGATGGATTTGAAGATCCCTTGCAGAAAGCGCTGGAGCTCTCCAATGGATCACGTTGGAACAGTTGTCTCAGGGCAGGAAAGCCTCATGCATCATTGATCCAAGTTGTGCAGACAGCAGCTTTTGTAATTGCATGTTACCTTTGCTAATACCACTGGGGCCCCTTCGTTCTTCATCTGCAGGTTGTGCAGAGCTTTCGTCAGTAAGTCATTTTACTGTAGGCTCACTTTGAGGAAGCAGTGAAGGCTGGTGGGTTAGGCCCTGCCACCATTTTCCAAGCTGGGCTGCTGCCAAGTTCTGCGGCTGCAGCCAGGGCTCGTTCGCACCTCACTACTTTAGCGGAATGGCCCCCAAAGGATGTAGCAGGAGAGGCGTGGAATTGTCCCGGTTGCTGATGCTTACTGTGTGTAGCAGATTGCTGCGGACAGCCAACTTTCCCATATAGGTAAAGGTAAAGGGACCCCTGACCATTAGGTCCAGTCGTGGGCGTCTCTGGGGTTGCAGCGCTCATCTCGCTTTACTGGCGGAGGGAGCCGGCGCACAACTTCCAGGTCATGTGGCCAGCATGACTAAGCCGCTTCTGGCAAACCAGAGCAGCACACGGAAACGGCGTTTACCTTCCAAAATTGCATTTTGACGTGCTTTCGAAGTGCTAGGTTGGCAGGAACTGCTAGGTTGGCAGTTTCCCATATACTTGCACAGAAATGTAGGACAGGAGAGGATTGCCCTTTATGAACACATAGGTTCTTGCAGATTCGTTTTAGAAAGATCAAGAGATCCAATTAGAGCATCAAGCATACATGGATTGGCTATTCACAATTTTGAATGTGGTTTCGGAATTTTTCCACAATAATAACTTCCTCCTCCCGCCCTCAAAAATTACAATTTATTCCAATTCTAGTTTTCCTATATCCTGAATACTGCTTGTTCTGCTTTGCACATTGCACATTTAAGCACCTCTCCCCCACCCTCCTCAAAATGTTTGCTGTTCACAAATGAGCATGTTTTTAAATGAATGATACCCAAAATTACTCATACTCTGAAAAGACAATTGAAATAAATGAACTTAAGTCTATTCATTTTGGTGGTTCTCTAGGCTGTTCATGACTTCAGGTAGCTATCACCCTGTGTTTTAAATGACAACAAAGGTGTCTGTAGGCACAGTCTGGTTGTGTTCCACGTTTTATAGGACTACAAGCTGCTGAACTGGCAATAGCAATTGCAGCAGAGTGGAGCCAGCTTCTAGCTTGTGACATTTACAGGCTGCCAGCAGTTGTATTGCACATTAAAAAATAAATAAATGCAGGCTTCCAATTGGTTGTTGTTTAAAAAAAAACATTTTTGGTTTAGAATCTTAAACTTTCAGTAGAATGTCCAGTACACTTCCTATTCAGTTACATCCTGCTAGCATTCTTTGATTTATTGATTTATTTCTTAAAATGTTTATTCTGCTTCAAAGTGATGTTTTCGAAGCATGAGGGGGCACTGGGGGCTGGTTTACGTTCTGCAGGTTGGCATTTCTTTGACATTCTTCTTGGGATTCCAGCTTCCCTGTGCAGGAGCAGTGGCTTCCAGGCTGTTTTGGAGCTGTGCATATGCTTTGCTGATATCCCGTTGCTTAGCCTCACTTGATCAAATACAGTTGTACCTTGGGTTTTGGAACAGCTTAGTTCCTGAACATTTTGGCTCCCAAATGCCGCAAACCCGGAAGAGACTGTTCCGGTTTGCGAACTATTTTTGGAAGCCGGACGTCCGACAGGGCTTCCTGCTGCCGATCAGAAACTGCGCTTTGGTTTCCGAACGTTTTGGAAGTCGAACGGACTTCCGGAATGGATTCCGTTTGACTTCCAAGGCACGGCTGTACTCATGTGCACAGAGAACCACTTCATAACGTCCGGATGTGACTCTTAAAAAATAATCATTATCATTTTTACTAGGTTTTACAATACAAAATTATTTAAAATTTCAAATACATAACCATATACAGAGATTCCTCCGAATCTCAGGACTTACCCCCTCCCTGGAGTCCCGTTTTAAACAATTAAAACTGCTTCTTCTTCCGCACTTTAACTATTATATCAATTCATATTTTCCATGATAATTGTTACACTACAAGTGAGATCAAAATCCTGCCTCTTGCCACACCTCTTTCTTGACTTACCTGGTGACTGTTTATGGAATTGGGAGATAGGCCTACCAGAGCGAACCCCGCTGCTTGGTTTGCACATTTACTTTTCCCTTGCATGAAATACAAAGGATTCAAGAGACAGCAAATGTTGTCACCCCTAGTTTCTGAATTGTACATGCAACACCTTGGACAATTGTACATGCAACACCTTGGAGGCCGGTTAAATCTTTTTGGACAGCTGCATTGCAAGCTGCTCAGCATAGGTGATTGTGTAAAAGGGCCCTAAGTGGCTGCAGAATCCAGGCTCTTATTTGTTTCCCCACAAATTCATGTAAACCGGAAAGAGTCTCTTGGTTTAAAAAGGAGATCTCCAGTTCCAGGACTTCCTGGCCTGAAGCTTCTCAGGCATTTAGGGTCCATAAATCCACTGGATAATCTGATTGTCAATTGCCTCTTCATGTGGAAACTGAGGAGTAATTAACATACTGTTGTCTTAAGGCCATATGGGTTACAAAACTTGAAAGTGCTAGAAGTTTGGACCCTAAGGGCTTAGAATGTGAAAGAATGGAGCATGCCTCCAGTTTTCAATTCAAGTAATGTTGCAAGTCCTCCCGGATATCAGAGGTTTGGGAAACGCTGGCATAAAGACCAGAGCGCTGGAACACCAAAAGATAGGAAATGCAAAATAGAGCCATTTCTGTTTGCTGGCAGCACTCTGCACTGTCTGTGGTGCACGCTGAAGTTGTCAGCAGTCACATTCCGTTCCTTTGAGGATGCCGAGCCAGGGTTGTCTGGAGAGAGTTGTTTCCAGGATTTTTCGATTGATGGGAGGAAAAGAGGAGATTCCTGACTTTCTTTGTGCTACAGCCTCTCCCTACGTACAAAAAAACCAATGCTTTTCTCCATGGATGGTCAAACTGAGACATGGCAGGTACTACAAGTGACTCGGGGCTTCCGAACAGGAGGCGGGGGGCAGTCGGAGAGGTTTGCCACCCACAAAGTAGTGCAGCTGCTTCTGTACGTAGAAGAGGGAAGGAGAGAGACACACAGAGTGAATTTCCATAGGAGGGAAGGATCGCACAAGCCAACTTGTCGGTCGCTTTCTAACTCATGCATGGAGAAGGCGTACAAGGCAAT
Organism: Podarcis erhardii; assembly: GCF_964252035.2. Classification (NCBI taxonomy): domain Eukaryota; kingdom Metazoa; phylum Chordata; class Lepidosauria; order Squamata; family Lacertidae; genus Podarcis; species Podarcis erhardii. Next base: position 8,928,511 of record NC_138508.1, read on the forward strand.
TCACACCTTTTTGATTTGGTGCTTTTTTTCATAACTGACTACACAGCTGGGATAATATCCAAGGTAGAATGAAATTGTTTGGGCAGCAGTGGTGCCTAAACGGCTTCTTGGCAAATAATGTTGTTATCTCAACAGCTCGGTTATCCGTGGTCTATACGAAAACACCAGGGTGAGGGTAAGATGCGATCGGTCAGGCCATCTAACTAAAGAAATTCAAATGCACTATGGGGTTAAACAAGGATGTGTCCTCGCGCCAACACTATTTAATTTTTATATCAACTCTCTAGCAGTAAATATGGCGAAAGAAAATGTCCACCCTCCCAAACTGGCAGGTATGCCCCTCCCGGTGCTTCTGTATGCGGACGATGCAGTCCTACTCTCCTTTTCCTGCGTTGGCTTGAGGAAGCTTTTGAGATCACTTGCTGACTATTGTCAAGCGGAACAACTATCAATAAATTACAGCAAATCTAAAATTATGGTGTTCTCAAAAAAAAGAAGGAAACACAAATGGAGAATTAATGGTCAACCTATTGACCAGGTAGCAACTTTCAAATACCTGGGAATAACTTTTCAGGAAAGGGTCTCGTGGCACCAACAGATGAAAAACGCCATTGCCAACGCAGGAAGGGCCAATAAAGCCCTTACAAGATTCTTTCATGGGAAAGGGGGAAAATACGTTCCAGCGGCCTCCCAGGTTTTTGCTGCAAAAATACTTCCACAACTCACTTATGGATCCCAGGTCTGCAGTTTTAAAAATTTTGCGCCTATGGAGGCATTTCAAACAAAATTCTATCGGTGTTTATTGGGGATCCCCCCTTGTGTATCTAATATAGCTGTCCGCTTAGAAGTTGGACAACTACCCGTTAACGCACGGCTGTGGACTCTAAAGATACACTACTGGTTAAAACTTATTTTTTCCCCGGCCGGTTTGGCTCCCTTAACACTCTTAGACACCTTTCATTCTACCTGGAAAGCTTTCCTGTTTGAAAAGATAAGAAGCCTGGGATTCTCCCCGCAGATCTTGATAGCGGCAGGATATGAGAGTGCCAGAAGTCAAGTGCTCCAACGCATTAGGGACATAGAGCTGCAATGTCATATGGGCAAAATGGATAAACACGCCACAATTAGAGACTTTGGGAGAGGGTTCTCACCCGCAAATTATCTGGCTGATTTACAAATACCTAAGTACAGACACTCCTTTACCCTGGCCAGATTCAACGTTCTGCCCTCTGCCCTGTTGTTAGGCAGATATGAGGGCAAACCATATGAGTCACGTGTTTGCCCATGTGGCTCATCGGAAGTGGAAACAAGTCTGCATGTATTGCTGCACTGTAGCTATTACGAGGACCTACGCCTGACCTTTATTGCCCCAGTTCTACAAAAGCTTAAAAATGAACCAGAACTCCTATGTATGAGAGCCTTGGTAGAAGATAAGGTCCCTGAAATTACGATCAATGTTGCCAAATTCTGTGTAGCCGCTATTAGGCGCAGGAAACAAGAGCTTTCCAATGTCAATATGCAGGCGAAGGCAAATACTTAATTTTATTTATGCTGTCTAATTTTAAATTGCCGTTATGGCCTAATCTGTATTGAAATTGTCCTTTGTTTTTCCGGTGTTATCTTTTGCTGACTAGCTGTACGAGTTAATCTGGTCTGTGACCGTTTAATAAAATTTTACTTGACAACAGCTCGGTCCCCTTGTTGCCTTTGCTTTTGGATCCTCACTTGGCAAGTGTCCTGCTGGTGTTCCCTTTAGGTTGTAGGTATAATTGCGGGACGCGGGTGGCACTGTAGGTTAAACCACAGAGCCTAGGACTTGCCAATCAGAAGGTCGGCGGTTCAAATCCCCGCGACGGGGTGAGCTCCCGTTGCTCAGTCCCTGCTCCTGCCAACCTAGCAGTTCGAAAGCACGTCAAAGTGCAAGTAGATAAATAGGTACCACTCTGGCGGGAAGGTAAACGGCGTTTCCGTGCGCTGCTCTGGCTTGCCAGAAGCGGCTTAGTCCTGCTGGCCACATGACCCGGAAGCTGTACGCCGGCTCCCTCGGCCAATAAAGCGAGATGAGCGCCGCAACCCCAGAGTCGGCCACGACTGGACCTAATGGCCAGGGGTCCCTTTACCTTATAATTGTGACAGGTTTTTCCTCTTCCAATCTCTCTCCTATTAGCTAAATGTTGACATGGAAAAGGAGGAAGGGGAAGAGCTAGAAGATGGCATGGATGCTTTCGATGACAGCAGCTCCAGTCCTTCTGGTACGCTCAGAAACTACCCGTTGACCTGCAAAGTTGTTTATTCGTACAAGGTATGTAAAAGGGCGGGATCTTGTTGTGAGTCGAGGACCCGCCACCCACGTAGTAGTAGTAGTAGTAGTAGTAGTAGTAGTAGTAGTAGTAATAATAATAATAATAATAATAATAATAATAATAATAAGAATTTATACCCTGCCCATCTGGCTGGGTTTCCCCAGCCACTCTGGGCAGCTTCCAACAAAACACTAAAATACAATAACCTATTAAACATTCAAAGCTTCCCTAAACAGGGCTGCCTTCAGATATCTTCTAAAAGTTTGGTAGTTATTTTTCTCTTTGACATCTGATGGGAGGGCGTTCCACAGGGCGGGTGCCACCACCAAGAAGACCCTCTGCCTGGTTCCCTGTAACTTGGCTTCTCACAGTGAGGGAACCTCCAGAAGGCCCTCGGCGCTGGACCTAAGTGTCCGGGCAGAACTATGGAGGTGGAGACACTCCTTCAGGTATACTGGACCGCATAGGATTGTAATATGACACAAAGACACATTATTTTTGGTTAATGGGCAAAATAAGGCCACAACTTTATTGGCTACAGCATGTGAGTAGTATTGGCTTAGGCACTGGATAAAACAGCAATACATAACTCCACCCTGCTCAGCAGGGAGTCATTTCAGGGTTAACAACCAGTGGGAGGAGCTTGTTGATGCAAATACAACTGGAAGCTCCCCCATGACATCACCGGGGGTCGTGCCATGGCCCTGGCCACCAGCAGGGCATTGGACAGGATCCACGACCGCTGGATACCCAAAAGAGGAGGGGTAGATGATGGGCATACCCAATCCTCCAACACAGTACACATATTCCAATGCCTAACCGCCAAAGTTGTGATGAGTTGCTACGAGGTAGGCGAAAAAACCAAGAGGCTGGTGCCAATTTGCCAAACGGATAAAAAAAAAGTCCTACCAACCAACCGAAGTCCATAGCAAGGTCAATACGCAGAGGAAACTGACCTAAAGGGAGGGAGGGAGGGAGATCTGATGCAAGCAGGAACAGACTGGGGACAGAGCATGCAGCTCCTTAAATGCAGCTAACCCTGCCCACCAGCCAGCCTTATTGGCCGGCTGAAGGGCATGGTCGCGGCAGCGGGGCGAATCAGAAGCAGGGAGCCGAATACACCTCCCTGCTGCTGCGGGAAGCTGCTCCCACTCACCACCCCTCCCCTCCGGGAAGAGGAGAGGCCTTGGTAAGCAAACGATCATACCGACTTTGACATCAGTGGGAGCCTCAGCTGTGTTCAAAATCAAAGCGTCCTTAGTAGACCTCAGTGTGATGCACTAGGTTTCAGTTAGAATGAATCCATTTGCATTTGGAGGAAGGGACTGTTTTGCACCGGCTCTGGCCCCTTTCAGAGGAGCAGCTCCTGAATGTGCTGCTCAGGGGCTACCTTTCGACGCAGTTCCCAAAGAGATTTCCAAAAGTGAGAAAAGCCATAGTCGTTTTTTGGTTCGTTCTCTCTCTCTCTCTCTCTCTATATATATATAAATAAAATATTTATTAAGTTTTCCAGTTGATACAGAAAATTAAACATACACAAAAAAAGACAAAAATACAAAAACAAAAAAGTAAAAACAATTAAAAACAAATATAATTTCCATTACTTCTTTTCATTAACTTGTTTCCCAGACCTCCTCTCACCTCCCCCTTTTGTATTCCAATTAAAATTCTTAATTCAGCAAATCCTTATTATAACTTGTTGTAACTTATTATGACTTATTACTTAATCACTACATTACAGCTGGTAACCACTTGATTTTTATCCAACATCACTCTAATGTCCATTAATTTTACAATGCCTCTGCAGATAGTCTTTAAATTTCTTCCAGTCTTCCTCCACCGACTCTTTTCCCTGGTCTCGGATTCTGCCGGTCATTTCTGCTAGTCCCATATAGTCTATCACCTTCATCTGCCATTCTTCCAGAGTGGGTAGATCTTGCGTCTTCCAGTACTTCGCAATGAGTATTCTTGTTGCTGTTGTTGCATACATAAAAAATGTTCTATCCTTCTTTGGCACCAATTGGCTGACCGTCTTTTTTTTGGTTCTACGCTATACAGAATGAGGAACACAGAGTTTCATTTTATAGCGCGGCTTCAAATCCAGAGCACACATCGAGGCAGAGGGACCAAAGATTGGCATATAAACAGATCCGATTTTTTTAAGCCGTGTTTATTTGATTTTACAAATATAAAATTATAACAATCCAAATGCATATCCATATATAGAGATTACTCTGACTCTCGCGACTCCCCCCCCAACCCATTCCATGGGTCCTATTATCAACATTTACAACTGCATATTATTCCATACTCTATATTTTATGTCAATCCAAATTATCCATGGTATCTGCTACATTACAAGTGAAATTAAAATCCTGCTAATGCTTCCATCTGCTTGCAGTGGTCTCCTAGATACGTTATAAATTTTCCCCATCCTTTTTTAAAGTTTTTGTCCTCTTGGTTCCTGAGTTTTCCAGTCAGCTTTGCCATTTCAGCATAGTCCATCAGCTTAGCTTGCCATTCCTCTCTGGTAGGACCTTCCATCTCTGGCAGATTTTTTTTGTTTTGTTTTGTTTTAATGACCAGGTTACAAATACAAGGCGAATTTGGGGGGCATGCACATCCTGAGGAAATAAGTTTCTAGGAAGCGTGATAATTAACTGCACCTGGTTAATATGGGAGAAGGGTACTCTTTCAGTTGTGAATAGATTTCAAGAAATCGCTTGATGGCTGCTTCAACCAGGGAGTGGCATCCTTGATCCTTCCCCTGCTACGATAGACCCATTAGAAGTTGCCTTTTCCTGAGCCTTAGTATCTATATGCCAAGATATTTATCACCCTCCTTCACCACAGGCTTCCCAACCAGACGAGTTAACCATTGAGGAACATGAAGTTTTGGAAGTTATTGAAGATGGAGATATGGAAGATTGGGTAAAGGTATCATTTTGCTTTTCCTGTCGTTGTGGCATGTTGAAAGGGCCGTGGCGGGTGGTAGGTTGCCCCTTTTTTAACGGAAAAGGAAGACAGAAAGGTGTATATATACAGTGGTGCCTCGCAAGAATCCGTTCCGCGAGTTTCTTCGTCTAGCGGTTTTTTCGTCTTGCGATTAGCGGATTAGCGCTATTAGCGGCTTTTAGTGGCTTAGCGGATAAGCGGCTTAGCGGCTTAGAAAAAGGGGGGGAAAGGGGGGGGGAGTCGGAAAAACTCGCAAGACATTTTCGTCTTGCGAAGCAAGCCCATAGGGAAATTCGTCTTGCGAAGCACCTCCAAAACGGAAAACCCTTTCGTCTAGCGGGTTTTTCATCTTGCGAGGCATTCGTCTTGCGGGGCACCACTGTATGCTCCTCCATCCATTTGCCCCCTTCTCTTAAGCCTTTCATTTTCTCAACTCCCACAGGCACGGAATAAGTCTGGCCACGTGGGCTATGTCCCAGAGAAGTACCTGCAGTTCCCAACTTCCAACAGTCTCCTGAGCATGTTGCAATCACTGGCGGCGTTGGACAGTCGGTCTCACACTTCTAGTAATTCAACGGAAGCCGAGCTGGTCTCAGGGAGCCTCAACGGAGACTCCAGCGGTAAGTGCCAGCAACTTCTGCTGTTTTGCGATGAGCTCCAGTCCTTCAGGTGGCCAACATTTATTCCATAAGTTTTGAGTCCCACTCTTTCCTACTCAAAGGCAGTTTGCAGAGTGATCAAAACATGTCGTAGATAAATGGAAGCAATGTTTAAGAACAAATTTGTTTGCTGAAAGATAAGTGGTACACAACACTATCCAACTGACTATAAATCCACAACTTAACTGGCTGTGTTTGACTATCTGAATTCTTTATACATCATATAAACATACCTCTTTTCACATTATCAAATTAAGTAGAAGCAATTAAAGACCAGCACTTGAACAGGAAATACAAATAGATCAGTTCTTATATACGTAATGTCCAAATAGAAGTTTTTTTTGTGTTCCACGTATGTCTTTACGAATACAAGTGTCAGACGCGACAACTTTAAGGAGCAGTACTTGCAGTAAATGAACTTTTTCTTTGTGATGTGCCACATATGCCTTTGCAAAGTATAGTTGCATACAGCCGAGCATACTATGCTGACAAAGCCCAGCAGGGTGAAACAAGGTATTATTCCGGGAATCCTTGTCTTAAGTTCTTTCGTCTGATACCTGCATACAGCAACTATACTTTGCAAAGGCACAGCCAGTTGCATTGTGGGTGTTATCGAAAGATAAATGGTAGCCCAAATGATCCGTAAACCTCTCCCACAAGCACCGCCATTGTCCAGCTTTTGTCACCGGGGGAAAACTTGCCTGTTTAATATTTGACTCCAAACTGATCATTTTAGCCTGCTGCTTGAGTATTTTTGTTGTATTCTGTAACCCGTTCTGGGATCATAAACTAATGAAGGGCAGGATAGAAACTGAAGTACAGTGGTACCTCGGGTTACGTACTTAATTCGTTCTGGAGGTCCGTTCTTAACCTGAAACTGCTCTTAACCTGAAGCACCACTTTAGCTAATGGGGGTCTCCCGCTGCTGCCGTGCCGCCAGAGCACGATTTCTGTTCTCATCCTGAAGCAAAGTTCTTAACCCAAGGTACTATTTCTGGGTTAGCGGAGTCTGTAACCTGAAGTATATGTAACCTGTAGAGTATGTAACCTGAGGTACCACTGTAGTAAGTAAATAACAAAACGGGCACACTCAGCCACTTACAACACTGCTTTTTACATATGACCCTCCCAAGTCGTACAGTGGTACCTCGGGTTAAGTACAGTGGTGCCCTGCAAGACGAACGCCTTGCAAGACAGAAAACCCGCTAGACGAAAGGGTTTTCCGTTTTGGAGGCACTTCGCAAAACGAATTTCCCTATGGGCTTGCTTCGCAAGACGAAAATGTCTTGCGAATTCCTGCGGGTTTTTTCCCCTTTCCCCCCCTTTTCCTAAGCAGTTAAGCCGCTTATCAGCTGATCCGCTAAAAGCTGCTAAACCGCTAGTAGCGCTAATCCGCTAAGCTGTCAATGGGCTTGCTTCGCAAGTCGAAAAAACCGCTATACGAAGAGCCTCACGGAACGGATTAATTTCGTCTTGTGAGGCACCACTGTACTTAATTCGTTCTGGAGGTCCGTTCTTAACCTGAAACTGTTCTTAACCTGAAGCACCACTTTAGCTAATGGGGGTCTCCTGCTGCTGCCGTGCCGCCAGAGCACGATTTCTGTTCTCATCCTGAAGCAAAGTTCTTAACCCGAGGTACTATTTCTGGGTTAGCGGAGTCTGTAACTTGAAACGTATGTAACCTGAAGCATATGTAAGCCGAGGAACCACTGTATAGCTGTGCTGGGAAAAGCTCCAGGAGCCACCCTTAGGATTCCAGCAGAAACTGATCTAGGAAGCACATTCAGCTAAAACACGTTTCGAACCTTGTCAGATTCTTGTATCATGACATTTGCCATTTCTTTCCCAGTATGTTTTGTAAAAGCACTTTATGATTACGAGGGGCAGACAGACGACGAACTGTCCTTCCCAGAGGGAGCGATAATCCGGATCTTGAACAAAGAAAACCAGGACGATGATGGCTTCTGGGAAGGGGAGTTCAACGGATGTGTCGGGGTCTTCCCATCCGTACTAGTAGAAGAGCTAACCGCCTCGGAAAATGGAGAGATTCAGTGCGCTGTGGATGCTCAGGTATGGGAAGAATTTTGCCCGTGACCTGAATGGGCATGCATGGGACTGGACAAAGGCTTGGTCAGCCACAATGTAATCAGCAATTGCCACATTTCCCCTGTTTCACTAGACAGTTGTGCTTTTCAGAGAGTGCCCTTAACACTGTAACAAAGGCAGGCAAGTATCTGGGAGCTAATCTCTTCCTCTCCGAGCTCAGGAGCCAGGTGGCATACCGCTTTAACACTGGCAAGCTTTGATTGCTGGATTTGTCGGAAAGGTCTGCTTGCAGCGTTCCGCACAATGACACGTCCAGCAGAGGTGTAATATTTGAAAGAAGCTCCACCTACATGTGTGTGTCACCATTGGGGGAACAGAGGTGCCCAGCCAAAGCAGCAGGGTTCAATTCCGTTCATCTTGGCAAGTTGCAAAGCCCTTCCTGATTCCAGAAAGAGCTTGCTTGGAAATCCCTCTCCTAAAACAAAAGTTCCTTCCCGCCCCCACTCATTTTAGCAGGGGATCCCATGTAAACCCGTTTCTGAACCCCTGCTAAAAAAAGAAGGGGGGGAGTCTTCATTTTAACAGGTGATACCAATGCAAATGTTCTGTGAGCCACCCAGAGTAGCTGTGGAAACCCAGCCAGATGGGTGGGCTATACATAATAAAATTATTGTTGTTGTTGTTGTTAATAACAGCAACAACAACACCTTCCTGATCCAGGAAGCGGTTTGCATCAGAATTGCCTGCTAAAAATGGGGGAGGTGCTTTGTTTTAGCAGTGGGTTGCGAGGTGCTTTGAAATCCTGAATGTCATTGTGACATCAAGTGATGGACAGATGGGCAGATCCCTCCACCAATCAAATTTGACCTGTGAAGCCAGCCCCGATGAAAATCTGGCCTGTGGAGCCAAAAATAATAATAATTTAATAATAATTTATTATTTATACCCCACCCATCTGGCTGGGTTTCCCCAGCCACTCTGGGCGGCTTCCAACAAAACACTAAAATACAATAACCTCTTAAACATTAAAAGCTTCCCTAAAGAGGGCTGCCTTCAGATGTCTTCTAAAAGTCTGGTAGATGTTTTTCTCTTTGACATCTGGTGGGAGGGCATTCCACAGGGCGGGTGCCACCACCGAGAAAGCCCTCTGCCTGGTTCCCTGTAGCTTTGCTTTTCACAATGAGGGAACCGCCAGAAGGCCCTCAGCGCTGGACCTCAGTGTCCGGGCAGAACGATGGAGGTGGAGACACTCCTTCAGGTATGCTGGACCTGAAGGTTTCCCATGCCTGCTCTACAAGGACAAGACCACATTATGGGCTGACAGAACTAGTTATTTCAGTGCCTCTGTGCTCCTTAGTCTTTGTAAGTGCTCATCAAAACCCTGGGATCCCTTTGTGGAAGTTATAACAGCCACCTGATCCTAACTTTCCCCCTATGATTCAGGGCAGTAGCTGCTCGTGAAATGTTTAAATGCCAGCGTAAATGGGAGGTTTTTGGAGAATTGCAAACGAAGGCCCCAGCCCTCAGCTTTCTTTGCCCGAGTCCATTTAATATTAATTGTGCTTCGAACATTGGCAAAGGTTAACAGCAGATGTTGCACAAAGAATGAAAGGAGTGGTGAGGGGCAAAAAGGAAATAAGAGGCAGAAGAAGGAAGTTCCCCGTCTCCTTCCTGTAATTAATCTCTGTGTGGTACATTGAGAGATCAAACAGAGCTTGGCAGCAGAAGAATTGCCAGTTCTTGCAGTTCCAGCCTAGTGTGTTCATTTCTGAAAAATGCGCCTTCATTTTGGGGTAGTGAGTCAACTTTTTATTGTTGAACTTGCTTCCTTGCTTTCTTTTACATTAAAAACCTCTTTCCTTTGTTTGTTTGTTGCCTCCTCTTTCTCCAAGGAGCGAAGGGTGATGCATGTGGGGCTATTCCTGTGTGGCGGCATGGGCTGAAAACACACCCAGTGAACTTCATGGCCTTTATCTTTTACACCACTTCAACCGCTTTGCACTATGAAGCAACCCATGCATTTGGTGTGTTTTTAAAAAAAAAAATAGACAAGCGGGGATTCGAACTCGGATCCTCGCTGTAGCACATTGATTCTGTAAACCACACACGTGGCAAATGCGTGCTTTTGGCCACTTGCATCTTTCAGTTACACGCCACGGAACTAGACTTGGCTGCAACTCCATGCTGCGTTTACACACACGAGGGCACACACTTCTTTGACACTGCTTAATTGGTGGAGAGGCCTGCAGCTCAGAGCTCTGTGGGTTCTCTGGTACACAGGGAGATCTCACTGAGCAAAGAGCTTTGGGGGAAGCTCTGCAAATGCCCTGCAGATGTGCCCATGAAACTATCTCCAGCTGTGGAGTTATCTCCCTCAGGAGGTCTACATGAACCCTCCCGGCCTCCCTAAAATTGTTTTATTCCGTTCTGCTTTTTAGTGTAGATTTTTCCAGCTTGATATTTTATATCTCTGCTGTTTTTTAAGTATTTTTTGCTCCATAAGAGGCACCTGAACATAAGACGCACCTAGTTTTTAGAGGGGGAAAGCAAGAAAAAAAATATTCTGCGCAGAACACGTAGGCGGCTCTTGCTTTTCTTGTTTTAAACCCTTCCATCCCTCCTCCTTTGCTGAGAAGCCAGCAGAGCAAGCTGCGCGTCTCTCGCTGAAGCCAGCAGAGCAAGAGCGATAGCTGTGCAGTGCCTCTTCTGCTGGCTTCCCAGCGAAGCGGGACGAGGGACGAAAGGGAGCTCTTACAAGGGAGCGCTGAGCAGAGCCTGGCAGGTGTGGGAAGGGACAGAGGGCAGCCCGTCAGTCCCTTCTCCCACCTCGCAGAAAAGCCCCGTGTGGCTCTTTAAAGGAAGTGGGGCTCTTGGGGGCTTTCCCTCAAGGTGGGAGAAGGGACTGGTGGGCTTCCCTTCTCCCACCTCGCAGAAAAGCCCCCAAGAGCCGCACACACGCTCCACGCGGCACTTTAAAGGGAGCGCTGAGCAGAGCCTCTCGCCTGCATTCGCTCCATAAGACGCACACACATTTCCCCTTACTTTTTAGGAGGGAAAAAGTGCATCTTGTGGAGCGAAAAATACAGTAATATCAATTTCAGAGTCTTGCTTTTAAATTTGTTTTCAATGCATTGGGTTTTTTAAAAAAGAATTGTTATGCTTTTGTTATGTAAACGCATGTCTGCCTTTCTTCCTTTTTTTCCTGTGAAGCCAAAAGCAGCTTACAAAGTAATCCTTTTAACTTGTTGTTTGCTCACCTTGGATCACTGTGACAAATCGGTCTTGGATATAGTGATTCATAAATAACCAAACATTTTTGCCAGTCGCAGAATTACGGTGAATGAATGAATGCTTCTATTCCTGTCGTTTGAAATGGTTTGTTAAGATAACCCTGAAAAGAGCCTACTATGCAGGCACGACTCTTTGTAGGCAGAAACCACCCGGTTTACTTTGTCGCAGCTCTTCCTACTGTTTATTCCTTGGATTGCAGGTATCTCCATCTCCAGCACCCCAGAATTCTCTGGCGCCACTGCCGCTCTATGACCAGCCTCCAACCAGTCCTTTCCACAGCCCTGATAAGAGAAGCTCCCAGTATTTCCCAAGGTCTCCAACGACAAATGGTAAGAGAGATGAAAGCTCTAATGCTAAGATGAAAGCCTGGGTGTCGCTGTGTACCCTGCATGAGAGAATAGCCAAATTTTGTAAGAAGATGGAGCAGGTTTATTTTTTTAAAAAAAATAATATTTATTATTTTTAAAGCTTACAAAAAAGAAAGAAGAGAAAGAAAACAAAAGAAAAGAAAAGAATACAATACAATATATAAACAATACAAAACACAACCTTAACACATTAAACTAAACACAATAAACTAAACAAAACAAAACAAAAACAATTTAAAAGCATACATCATACCTTTTCCATGCTCTGTCTTTCATTCCCTTGTTTCATCGACCTCCTCTCACCTCCCTCTTTGTATTCCACTTCCATTAATTGTTTCAGCAATTCCTTTCCATCTTTCTCTATTTTCTATCATATAAATGTCTTAACATATTTTAAATCTTATTTCCATTAAAACTAGTATACTTATTTAAGCTTAACTCCTTATAACATTTCTACTAAGGCCATAAAATTTCATTCCAACATTTTTCTATCACTCATTAATTTTACAATATTTCTATATATAGACTTTAAATTTTCCAATCTTCTTCCACCATCTCCTCTCCCCGGTCTTGGACTCTGCCAGTCACTTCCGTCAGAAGATGGAGCAGGTTTAATGTATGGTTGTAGCAGGGAGCAATGCAAACCACTGGGGTTTGCACTTCTGACTTTTCAAAGTCCTGCATACACCAGGAGCTGGGGCAGCAGCGGCGGTGGATAACCAGAAAATAAAGACTCTCAGAATGTTAAATTTTGAATGAGGTGTTGTTCTCTTATGCGGCCACACAGAAAACACACATCCCTGAAGTTCGTGAATCTCCATTGCAAAAGAAAAAAGTCCCCCCAAAATTAATGTTCTTACACAAGGCTTGAAATCCCAAAGTTCTCCACTCAGCATATGTCAGTGGTGCAGCCTATGTAACCGATTTCGTCTGGAAGCAAATATTGTCAGGGACTGGCTGGACGAGGAGGAATGGTGGGAGAAGAGGAAGGCTCAGAGCCCAGGGAGTGGTGGTGGTGGGGACACTGAAGACAGGTCAGAGTTTGAAGGGAGGGGGCAGAATGGTTGGGTGCTGAACAAGCAACAGGCTGGAGTGAGAGAAAGGAAGAAGAGGCAGAAAGCACTGCAGACACAGGACAGGCAGCTGAGGAGGAGGTGGGGGCTGAGGCTGCAACAGATTCACAAGAGCCGGCCAGTCCTACTGTATTTGGCTCCCCTCCACCCTTGTCTACAAGGGCACAGAGTTCTTTGTGTGGAGAGCAAAGACAACCGAGTCCCTTCCCAGCAGAGTTTAAGACTGCTGGGAAAACAGCCGAACGGGGAGGTGACTAAGGGGGAAGTGGGGGGCACAGATCATCAGTTCTGGCAACTGCTTTACAGGGGCCAGTCTTGCCCGTAGCTTTATCTGTTCGTATTCTGTTTCCTTGAATAAAGGATCAGCTTTACTGCTCGTCTCGGTGCTGACCTGCAGCTGCACCAGTCCTGACATAAGTTTGTTTTTGTTTTGTTTCTCTCCCCACCCCCCACCAGTTTCAGAAAACAGCTACACTGCAAACTCTCCTGGATTCTCTCAGCCACCACGACCTCTTCCCGAAAGCACTTCATATGGCAAACTGAGACCAGTAAGTTTTCTAAACGCACCACAGAGCTATAGAAATTGAGTGTTGTTGCTTTGACTGGGGCCAAACACAAACTGGCTTAGAAACAGTCTGCTGCACGCTGCACCTTTGGGCAGAACTTTGTCATTGCATTTCATTGGTGGCCAGCCTGAGATATGGTTGCCATGGGTAGCTGAGTCTTCTTGGATAAGAGGCTTGTAAGCTTGGTTGTGGCACAGGGTGAGACCCGTTCTCCTCTGTTCCTCTACTTCCTGCTCCCCAGTAAAGTAGACCAGAGAAAAAAGTTGCCCTGAGCAATGCCAGCAGCCATGGTGGCGGCAGCAAAAGCGGTGGCCAGCATTGGCACACAGTCCTGGCAACGAGGATGCTGTCCCAGACAGAAGATGCAGCAAGTGATGCCAGGCTAATTGTTGTGGTGCCAGTGGCGCAGTCCTGTGACTCCACGGGGCTCAGGAACCTTGCAAGATTTTTGAGTGCTGGCAGGGGGCATGTGCAGGAAGTGATATATAATGACAGGACTATGTTCTTCCTGCCCCCCCCATCAAGGCTGTGCTGGAGCAGTCAAGCAGATCCCAGGGGCGAGGCTGGAAGAGGAGTTTGGTGGCGGATCACCCTCTTTCCACGATGCAATGCTGAGAGGCGTCCAATCTTTCACACCCCAAATGTGGAAGGCGTTAGATGCATGAAGAACCTAAGAAGAGCCACAAAACTAGCTAGCCCAACACACTCTTTCCAACAGGGGTCGGCTGCCTGCTTGCATAAAAACCCCGGAGTAAGGCATAGCAGCAGGGACACAGGTGGCGCTGTGGGTTAAACCACAGAGCCTAGGACTTGCCGATCAGAAGGTTGGCGGTTCAAATCCCCGCGACGGGGTGAGCTCCCGTTGCTCGGTCCCTGCTCCTGCCAACCTAGCAGTTCGAAAGCATGCAAAAAAAGTGCAAGTAGATAAATAGGTACTACTCCGGCGGGAAGGTAAACGGCATTTCCGTGCACTGCTCTGGTTCGCCAGAAGTGGCTTAGTCCTGCTGGCCACATGACCCGGAAAGTGTACGCCAGCTCCCTCGGCCAATAAAGCGAGATGAGTGTCGCAACCCCAGAGTCAACCATGACTGGACCTAATGGTCAGAGGTCCCTAGACCTTTACCTTTGAGGCATAGCAGCAGTAGTCCTGTTGCTATGGCCACAGCATCTCATGTTCAGAAGCAGACTGAATAGATGGGAGGCTCCATTTAGCTCTCCTGGCACAACAGGCAAACCATCTCGTAACTTTACCCTTGATTTGTGGCACCCTTTGCCACCACTGCTGTAAATAAGGAAGTACACCACCAGTAAAATAGGGAGATAGCCACCAAGATCTTTGCTGAGCACCCCAACCAGCGGCAGCTTGTGGTGGAGGGAGCTATTGATGGCTAGTAGCCGTGATGGCTGGGCTCTGCCTCCACGGTTGGAGGCAGCGATGCTTCTGAATACAAGTTGCTGGAAACCGCAGGAGGGGAGAAGAGAGCTCTTGTGCTTGCCTTCTTGCAGGTTTTCCACAGGCACCTGGTCGGCCACTGGGAGAGCAGGATGCTGGTCTAGGTGGGCCATAACACCGGTCTTGAAAGACCTACATTGGCTCCTAGTACGTTTCCGAGCACAATTCAACGTGTTGGCGCTGACCTTTAAAGCCCTAAATGGCTTCGGTCCAGTATACCTGAAGGAGCATCCCCACCCCCATCGTTCAGCCCAGACACTGAGGTCCAGCTCCGAGGGCCTTCTGGCGGTTCCCTCACTGCGAGAAGTGAGGTTACGGGGAACCAGGCAGAGGGCCTTCTCGGTGGTGGTACCCACCCTGTGGAACACACCCTCCCACCAGATGTCAAAGAGAAAAATAACTACCAAACTTTTAGACATCTGAAGGCAGCCCTTTTCAGGGAAGTTTTAAATGTGCGACACTCTGATGTATTTTTAATATTTTGTTGGAAGCTGCCCAGAGTGGCTGGGGAAACCAAGCCAGGTAGGCGGGGTACAAATAATAATTTTATTATTATTATTATTATTATTATTATTATTATTATTATTATTATTATTATTATCATCATCATCATCCAGCAGGCTCTTCTGTTCTTAAACTGCATGCATGAGGACCATGGTTGGCTCTGTGCTCAGGTTGGTTTCTCATGCTCGGTTTTGACTGTTTCAGGTGCGAGCTGCCCCTCCCCCTCCCACGCAGCATCGCAGGCCGACAGAGAAGATTGAGGATGTTGAAATCACCTTGGTGTGACCAGCGGGGACGAATTGCGCAGTAGTGCTACAATCAAGGCCAAATGTTGGCGATGTTTCGTCAGCTCTCATTCTTGGGCACCTTTGCATGATGATGATGATGATGGAAGAGACTTTTTTTAAAAAAAGACTTGAGGAGAAGCGGGAGGATTCTCCGGGGCTACTGACGTGGCGGTGGCCCCTTCTTCCCACGGTCATTAATATTTTGTGCCTTTTAATTTGTTGCTGTTTGGTTCCACTTTATATATCTGCCATCCTTACTCCTTTAGCACAAAAAGCAAGCAGAGGAACGCCTTTGCAGCTGAAAAGCTGGCCGTCTCAGTTTCCGGCGGAGGCTTCTGGGAGCTCCCCATTCCGTGCCGCTTACAGCCAGTCTACAGATCGCAGCTTCCCTTGCGGCAACCGTTCTGCAGGTGGACTCTTCCCCGTCACTGCTGCAGCATGTAGCACCACGAGTTGAGGTCCCCTTCCTCGTCGCATCAGACACCTTGAGACCTCTTGATGAGGGAAATGGGGGCAATTTTAAGCGGTGCTTGCGGGCTGCAGCAGGAACAGAAAGTCACCACAGGAATACATTTCTGCAAGGTGTAAGCAGGGCATGTACGCCAGCCCATAGTCTTGCATACATAAACCATGTGCATTAGTACAGTATATTACTGTTGCCATAGGAATGTGTCAAAAAAAAAATTCTTTTTCCTATTCAAGTAGCGTTACTTATCTGATTAGGTTTATTAATCAGAATGTATAGCAGAGGAGGGGATGCACACAAGTGTAAGTTAAAGAAGAGGCTGGCTCCTCTCTCCCCCCCCCCTCTTTCTCTCCCCTGCCCCGAACAAAAGATGAAACAAACAAAAAAACAAAAAAAACCCCAATTCTACAACTAAAGAAAAGCACTGCAGATCCTATTGGGGTTAATTACTTCCGCGCGCACCTCTTTTCGTAATTAACAGTGAAAACCCCAGCGCTGAACGTTCCTTTTGCATTGATATTTATGCGGCGCATTTAGTAATAGAGTATCTACTACTACAGAAATGCTGACTTAGTAGCAACGACATGTTTTTCTTAGGGTAAAACTGAATAAGCAGGATTCTCACCGTAGAGCTGGAACTAGGTGTTCATTTCCTCTTTGAGAGGGTTCCCCCCACCCCACCCAAACCCACCGCCCTCCCCTCCTTTTGTACTTGTGTCTCTCCTGGCCCCAGTCCTTGCTGTGTAGTTTGCTCTCTTGACATTAGCAGTATCTTTTGGACACTGGAACATCCGGCTAGAGTGAAGAAGTTTTAAATGTTTAGAATATTGACGTGTGGTGTCTAGCTTTAGCTTTGGGTAGTGCTAGCTCAGAACGCCGCGCCAAGCCCAACGGCCAGCCTCAGACCCAGGGGGCAGCGGCGATGTCGGCTGGAGACGGACAGTCCTTTGATTTCTTCTCCTCACCCCCAACGGCGTTGAAAGAGGCACGGCGGCGCCGTTGCCGCCTCCCGCCTGCAGCACTCGTTTTGCTTGTCCAGCTATCGCCTCTGTTCCAAAAGGCTTTCGAATAATCTCCCCACCCCCAGCCAGCTCTGCAAAAAATCTGGAAAACCTGCTGGCAGAGGAAATGGCACCGGGTCAAAAGAAATGGACAACAAGGCCTCCGTCTTGCCTCTCTCCCCCCCCCCCGCACTTGGGACTAGGGGCAGTGGAATCGCAACCATCCCCTCCCCAAATCAAGCTCAAAAAGCCATCCCTGGGGTCTTGCCAGTTCCGTCGCCCCACTTTGGAGGGCGAAGAGCGGAAAGTAGATGTTCTCAAGGGGGGGGGCGCAGCGGAGAGGCCCCTTCCAAACCCCGGTTTCTTTGAGCGAAAGCCGCTTGCGACTTACAAAAGAGGCGGTCGTTTTGTAGTTGAATAACAGTCAAATAAGGGGGAGGAAATGTATTTTGGGTGGAATTAGTCTCTTGAGGGGCAATACTCAAGAGGGAAGAGGAAGAAGGGGCAACCATTTGAATCAAATTCCATCCCAAGTCGTTTCCAACCAAAGGGCTGGGATATATATTTTTTAAAAAACCACCTACAGAAATGTTCTTGGAGCTGAAACGTCAGTGCTGTCGAAAGAGCTCTTGTATGTCCGTTCTCCAGCCAACCCTCCCGGACCCCTGCAAAGCGCGTAAAACCTAGAATCCGTTTCTGCATTTTGTTGCCTAATGGAGTACATCTTCCTTTTTTTTCTTCCTTTTTAATTCCGTGGCTGCATTTCGTGAAACCGTTTGACGAGATTTTCATCTTAAAACTTTGCACAAATTATCTTGGCTGGGTCTCTGGACATATGACTGTTTTTGCCAATTTTTTTATTTCCCTTTCGTTTGGTTGGCCTGAGCAAGGGAGGAGCTGTTTGAAGCCTAATAGCGCCTTCAGCAGCAATTGCCAAATATCTGGCAGATTTCCTGTGAAGAATTTTTTTTGGAGGGGGTGGGGGGTTGCAGGGGGGGTGCTAATTCTGTCCTGTTGATCTGTTTGAGGTCTTTTAAAAAAAAATGTTTATCAAACTTATTCTTAAGTTTTTTAAAAACAACAACAACACAAATCCAATTTTTTAAAGAGCTGTACTGCATACATTTTAAAATGCTTCATGAAAAACGTTGCCAATAATATCAACATGTTCCATTTCGTTGGCCAGTCTCCCCGCATATTTTTTGGTGTGTGTTACCCAGACTCTCAAAATTCAGAAAGTGTTATTTAAAAAAAAATCTTCTTAGTTATATTTTAAAAATATTTTCTGTAAGAGCTGCTAATTTTTATTTAAAAAATAAAAGTTGTAAAAATACACCTCCTTTTTAAACTTCATACAGGGCATGCAATAGAACATATCACTGTGTACACCGACAGTACACTTGAAAGCAGACCTTTGAATGCTTTCTTTATATTGGCTGTAAAACTTTGTATTTATTATGTATAAAATGTTGAATAATAAAAAGTGGCTTTAAATCATGGGGTGTGGCTTAGTGCATATTGAATGCTGAGGCATTGCCTTTTATCAAGCTTGAACAAGTGGGGCACTTTTATAAAGGGATTTAGGGTGGTGCTGTGGGTTAAACCACAGAGCCTAGGACTTGCTAATCAGAAGGTCGGCGGTTTGAATCCCCGCGACGGGGCGAGTTCCCGTTGCTTGGTCCCTGCTCCTGCCAACCTAGCAGTTCGAAAGCACGTCAAAGTGCAAGTAGATCAATAGGTACTGCTCTGGCGGGAAGGTAAACGGCATTTCTGTGCGCTGCTCTGGTTCGCCAGAAGCGGCTTAGTCATGCTGGTCACATGACCCGGAAGCTGTACACCGGCTCCCTCGGCCAGTAAAGCGAGATGAGTGCCGCAACCCCAGAGTCGGCCACGACTGGACCTAATGGTCAGGGGTCCCTTTACCTTTACTTATACAGTGGTGCCTCGCAAGACGAAATTAATTCGTTCCGCGAGTCCTTTCATCTTGCGGTTTTTTCGTCTTGCGAAGCACGGCTATTAGCGGCTTAGCGTTATTAGCGGCTATTAGCGACTTAGCGGCTTAGAAAAAAACTCGCAACAACTCACAAGACGTTACAAGACATTGCAAAGCAAGCCTATAGGGAAATTCGTCTTGCGAAGCACCTCAAAAAACAGAAAACTCTTTCGTCTAGCGAGTTTTTTGTCTTGCGAGGCATTCGTCTTGCGGGGCACCACTGTAAACCTGAATGTCGGCAGCTGTCTTACCCTGAATCAGACCTTTGGCCCATCTCAGTTCAGTATTGCCATGACTGATCGGCATTGGCTCTCCAGAGTCTCGGACAGAGGCTCTTGGGGTGACTTACAGATCAATACGATCAAGAATCGTAGAGGCAGGAAGCATCTTGAGGGTCATCTAGTAAAAACAAAACCATCAACCAAAGCAATGTCCAGTTCTTCCACTTCATCATCCATACATTTCAATCTCATACATACACACACGCTTGTTTGATATACATCCTCAATATTACAGTGCTCATAGAATTTTAGGAAGGACGCGGGTGGCGCTGTGGGTTAAACCACAGAGTCTAGGGCTCGCCAATCAGAAGGTCGGCGGTTCGAATCCCCATGACGGGGTGAGCTCCCATTGCTCGGTCCCTGCTCCTTCCCACCTAGCAGTTCGAAAGCACAAAGTGCAAGTAGAGAAATAGGTACCGCTCCGGTGGGAAGGTAAACGCCGTTTCTGTGCGCTGCTCTGGTTCTCCAAAAGTGGCTTAGTCATGCCGGCCACATGACCCGGAAGCAGCACATTTAAGTGAGCAAGGTCCCAACCAAAGAGAACTAGCAACTTCAGTTGACAGAATGTGTGCAACTTGCAGATTTAACATCTAGAACAGGCCTAGGGAAACTCGGCCCTCCGGATGCTTTGGGACTACAATTCCCATCATCCCTGACCACTGGTCCTGTTAGCTAGGGATGATGGGAGTTGGAGTCCCAAAACATCTGGAGGGCCAAGTTTGCCGATGCCTGATCTAGAATAAGAGAGCAAGAAGAACATACGTTTAAAGAAGATTGGAAAACATCGAAAATATACGGCTGAAAACGCTGGCAGCACTAAGATAAGTAATTTTTGATGGATGTAAAAGTGGGAAATTGATTTGAATGGTCATAGTAAAATATGAAGGGATGTATGCTATGTAAAATGAACCATGGAAAGAGAAGAAGGGGGAAGTCATTGGATATTTTAAAGTTCTTCAAACGTTTATTTGAAATTGTAAAACAGAAAATTTAATAAAAATTACCATCATTGAAATAGCATGGGTACAATTCAGGTGTTGTTGCACGTGGAAAAGCTGGACCGATGAGCTCAGTAAAGAGACCAAAATGGCTGGGGAGGGGGGTGGAGCACATAGTGTGGGGCAGACCCTAATATTTATATATATATATATATATATATATATATACACACACACACATACCCCGGCCAGAGCCGGGCTCAGGGCAGCTAATACTAGTAAAATTACAATAAAAACATGGGGGGGGGGGAACAATTTAAAATACAGGTTAAAATACAATTTAAAATGCAGCCTCATTTTAAAAGTAGCCCATAGATCAAAACCGTAAGGGGAGGGAAACATAAGGGTCCAAACCAAAGGCCAGGTGGAACAGCTCTGTCTTGCAGGCCCTGTGGAGAGATGTCAAGTCCCGCAGGGCCCTGGTCTCTCATTCCACCAAGTCGGGGCCAGTGCTGAAAAGGCCCTGGCCCTAGCTGAAACCAATCTAACCTCCTTGTGACTTGGGACCTCCAAAGCGTTGTCATTTGTGGACCTTAAGGTCCTCCGCGGGGCATACCAGGAGAGGCGGTCCCGAGGGTCCTAGGTACGAGGGTCCTAGGCCGCATAGGGCTTTAAAGGTCAAAATCAGCACCTTAAACCTGACCCTGTACTCCACCGGGAGCCAGTGCAGCTGGAAAAGCACTGGATGAATGTGATCCCACAGCAAGGACCCCGTAAGGAGCCTCGCCGCAGCATTCTGCACCCACTGGAGTTTCTGGGTCAGTTTCAAGGGCAGCCCCACGTAGAGCGAGTTATAATAATCAAGCCTGGAGGTGACCATCGCGTGGATCACTGTGGCCAGATCAGGGCACTGGGAGATGTGGCAGATGAGCTGCTTTTCCTGCGTGGTAAGAATTGTGCAGTATGGGAAATTGGCAAAGTTGGATATAAATCTTACAGGCCGCTGCAAGCTGACTGTGTGAGCGAAAGAGAGAGATCTTCCTGTTATCTACACAGCAGGAACCGTGAGATGCTGAAGATGTGTTTGCAAAGGTGAGCTGCTCCTATCTGTCCCCAGCATTAAACACAGAGGAACTGGGATTATAAAACTGATTGAAGGCTCTGACCGGAATGAGAACAAGCCTCTGCATTGCAGGAGAGGAGGGAGGAAGAAGAGGAACCGTTTTTTACGGACGGATGGAAAGGGAAATGCACGCCGAGGAAACTAGGAGTCCTTGAGTCAGGGGTTGCTATGTGCAAATGAAGGGGGGGAAAGCTGCCTGCAGATTATCATCCGAGTTGGAAGGGGCCCTCCAGAGGTCATCTTGACCAACCCCCTGCGACGCAGGAATCGCAACTGAGTTTCTGAACCCCAGCAGATCCACTTTGGTTAATGTGAGTATATCCCAGGATAACTTGTAAGCTGCACAGTATTTCCTCCTGAAAGTGAACGATGAGGAAGGCCGACCCATTTCACACACCAGTGGGGGGGCAGATGGGGGCGGCCGATTCTGCAAGCCACCTCTGAGAAGGCCCATTGGAATGGCTTTCAACCCTTCAATGAGAAAACTAAGACGAAAGAACAACCTTGCAGGTAGAAAGCCACCAATGGTGTGGATTCCCCTCCCCCTCCCCGTGTTTTGCACTCGCTGCAATAATAATATTATAATAATTTATTATTTGTACCCTGCCCATCTGGCTGGGCTTCCCCAGCCACTCTGGGCGGCTTCCAACAAGGATTAAAAATACATCAAAATGTCACACATTTAAAACTTCCCCGAACAGGCCTGCCTTCAGATGTCTTCTAAATGTCAGGTAGTTGTTTATCTCTTTGACATCTGCTGGGAGGGCGTTCCACAGGGCGGGCGCCACTACCAAGAAGGCCCTCTGCCTGGTTCCCTGTAACCTCACTTCTGACATCCCTGACCACTGGTCCTGTTAGCTAGGGATGATGGGAGTTGTAGTCCCAAAACAGCTTGAGGGCTGAGTTTGGAGATGCCTGATCTGGAGGGCGCTATGTTGGTTACCCCTGTATGTATAGGGGCACCAAAATATTTTAAGTGCTGAGTGCCTCTAAAGGTTTAATCCAGCCCTAGCAGGGACGTGGGTGATGCTGTGGGTTAAACCACAGAGCCTAGGACTTGCCAATCAGAAGGTTGGCGGTTCGAATCCCCGTGACGGGGTGAGCTCCCGTTGCTCGGTCCCTGCTCCTGCCAACCTAGCAGTTCGAAAGCACGTCAAAGTGCAAGTAGATAAATAGGTACCGCTCTGGTGGAAAGGTAAACGGCGTTTCCGTGCGCTGCTCTGGTTTGCCAGAAGCGGCTTAGTCGTGCTGGCCACATGACCCGGAAGCTGTATGCCGGCTCCCTCGGCCAATAAAGCGAGATGAGCGCCGCAACTCCAGAGTCGTCCGCGACTGGCCCTAATGGTCAGGGGTCCCTTTACCTAAAGCCTTTACCTTTAGCAGGTGGAAATGAGGCATATCTATGAGGGGTAGGACAAAGGACAAAGATGGTGAGAATCAGCGGGAACACCAATTTCTTCTCGTTGGTGTGGCCCCTCTATGTTTGGGGCCCAGCACAATTACTCCCATTATATCCCTCCCATCCATACATAAGCAGATTGTTCATAGAACTGTAGACCTGGAACGGACCCCAAGAGTCATCTGATTAATGGGTAGGCAAACTAAGGCCCAGTGGCCGGATCCGACCCAAATCCGGCCCGCGACGGTCCAGGAATCAGCATGTTTTCACATTAGTAGAATGTGTGCTTTTATTTAAAATGCATCTCTGGGTTATTTGTGGGGCATAGAAATTCGTTCCTTTCATTTTTTTCTCAAAATATAGTCCGGCCCCCCACAAGGTCTAAGGGACAGTGGACTGGCCTCCTGCTGAAAAAAGTTTGCTGACCCCTGCTCTAGTTAGTACAACCCCTTGCAAGGAAGGGATCTCAACATTCAGCCCCCCATCCAAACTGAAACCATACCGGACGCTGCTTAGCTCTGCAAATGTGCTAGCGGTTTTATTCCTGCACCACCCATCAGCAGTTTGAACTTTGTTAAACTTCAGTAGGAACAGAGCGGCGATGTGCAGACACACATTTTTGGCCGATTAGGGAGAATTTGCACTAATTAATCATGGGGGAAGGAATGGAGGAGGAGGCATCTAGGACTAACTGCAAGCCTTAACAAGTATTAATTGCTTCTTCTAAAATCTTCTGAACTAGCCAGGTAAAAATCAATGGCAAGGATCCAATTAAAAAATTGTTCTGAGCCCGAGGATTAATTTAATTCTGAGGCATCAAGTGTATTGAATTTTCGCAAAAGCGGGAAAATGTTTTATTTGGTGAACAGAAGCAAAGTTGCCATTTTAGGTGGTGTCCTTTCCCCTGGCTAAAGTTTACTTTCAGAAGGGTCTGCTTTAATAAGAAAAGTGGGGTTCCTTCCTTACAGACGCCTGCTATAATCCCCTAAAATTCTGTTCATATGTTTGATTGCACAGCCATTGCAAAGCAAGAGACATAAAACAAAACACGTTGCACAGTTAAAATAATTATTAAAACTATCATTCATTCATTCAATTTATTTTTTATATAATATTTTTTATTAATTTTAACATATAAATTATAAAATGTACCACAAAACTTATCACTTATACAGTCTTTTTAGACTTCCATCAGCACCTCTGATGATCCACCGTTTTAACCACTTCTTATGCATTCCTTAACTTTATATTGCCTTTACATATCTTAACAAATCATCCTTCCCCTTGTCCATTGTTACAATACTTCTAATAATACTCCTCACAAAACTTCTTGCAACCCTACAAACGTTGTCTGTTCTTCACAATTACTTTTCAAATAGTCCATAAATTTACTCCAGTCTTCCGTGAATTTCTGGTCCCGCCGGTTTCGAATCCTTCCTGTTAGTTTATCTAATTCTGCATAGTCCATTAACTTCATCCTCCATTCTTCAATCGTCGGTAACTCTTCTTGCTTCCATTTTTGGGCTAATAATATTCTTGCTGCTGTTATTGCATATAAAAAGAGCGTACATTCCTTTCTATTTATGTCACTCCCCACAATGCCCAATAGAAATGCTTCTGGTTTCTTTATAAATGTATATTTCAAAAAAAAAAAAATTCAACTCATTGCATATCATCTCCCAGAAGCATTTCACCTTTTTACATTCCCACCACATGTGATAAAATGGTCCCTCTTTTTCTTTACATTTACATTCATTCAATTTATATGCCGCCCTTTAAGCAAAAGATCCCAGGGCAGTGTACAACATTAGAAACACAGTACAAAACATCAGTGATAAAAATATAATAAAAACATAGTAAAAAGTATGCAGACTGACAGCCTAACAATAAAATAGTCATCATAATTGCAGCCCATTCCCCCCACCCTTTAAAGGCCATAGATTATTTAACAGTCATAGGCCTGGGCAAAGAGGAATGTTTTCAACTGGCGCGGGGAGCCACGACAGAAAAGGCCTCTTCTCTTGTACGAACTAGACATTCTGTCCAATTAAAAATTCTGTCCAATTAAAAATTCAACTCACCATCCCTGCAAACCTTTCCATTTTAATTTGCCACTCTTGAAAGCAAAACAGGTCACCTGTTTAAAGTACCAAATCGATCTGTCAGATGAGATATTGCCGGAGAAAATAAGAAAATATTCCTTTACACCATGGGAGCAGCGAGAACACTGATTGCCAAGAATTGGGGAAAAGAAATAATCCCGACAAAAAGAATGGCAAGACAAATTATTTGATTATATTGAATTGGCCAGATTGACAGAGGCAATCAGGGGTCAAACCAAGCAAAAATTCCAAAAAGAATGGGTAAAATACAGAGACTGTCTTAAAAAGTAGTCCTCTCAAATTAATACTTGGACTTGTTTCCATTAACGTCTACAAAATAATTTACGGTACTTAAGTTAAAAACAGAAAGAAAAAGGTAATGATGAACTAAAAAGGAGACAGTTTACCAAAAACGATAAAAGAAAAGTGTTGAGGATGAAGGAAGTCAATTGGAAGAAAAGAACTGAAGAGTGTGTGTGTGTGTGTGTGTGTGTGTGTGTGTGTGTGTAATTGACAATTATAGGGATGCGGGTGGCGCTGTGGGTTAAACCACAGAGCCTAGGACTTGGGTCGGGGGTTCGAATCGCTGCGACGGGGTGAGCTCCCGTTGCTCGGTCCCTGCTCCTGCCAACCTAGCAGTTTGAAAGCACGTCAATGTGCAAGTAGATAAATAGGTACCACTCTGGTGGGAAGGAAAACGGTGTTTCTGTGTGCTGCTCTGGTTGGCCAGAAGCGGCTTAGTCCTGGTGGCCACATGACCCGGAAGCTGTACACCGGCTCCCTCGGCCAGTAAAGCGAGATGAGCGCCGCAACCCCAGAGTCGGCCACGACTAGACCCAATGGTCAGCGGTCCCCTTACCCTTTACCTTTGTATAAGTTTCGTACGTAATCATGTTTTATTTGTACTTTTTTTGTTTTGTGTCTTCTTCTTGTTTGGAAAGAAGAAAGAGTCGCTACCAGAGAGGAATGGCAAACCAAGCTCCTGGACTACGCCGAAATGGCAAAACTGACCAGAAAGCTCTGGAGCCAAGAAGACAAAGACTTTAAGAAAGAATGGGAGAAATTTATAATTTATTTAGGAGACCACTGTCAGCAGATGAACACCTTAGCAGGATTTTAATGACACTTGTAACGTAGCAAATATCATGGACATTATGGAGAGATATTTAAAAATGGATTATGAAATAATATGCAGTGGAAAATGTTGACAATAAGTCCCATGGAGAGGATAGTGAGAAGCATGGAGATTCAGAGAAATCTATCTGTGGGACTGAATGTAGGTATGTTTGTATATATTTAAGGATTGTATGAAATGTATGTTTGTATGCTTGTATATTCACAATATGTGTGTATTAATGCTGAATTATTTTAACAATAAAAGCTTTTCAAAATTGAAAAAATCTATCTTAATGTGAATATTTACTTGGTATTGTTATAACTCTATGCTTGTAAAATCAAATAAAATTTGTTTTTTTTTAAAAAAATGCCTAAGAAAGATCAGCTGAGAGAGCCCTTTTAGTAGTTCCATTACGTTCAGAAGCTGCAGTCTGCTTGGGGCAGCAGGAGAGGGCCTTGTCTGTGGCAGCCCCTAAGTGGCGCATCTCCCCACAGAAGTGCTTAGGTGCTGCAATGCTGAATACCGTATTTTTCACTCTATAAGACGCACCAGACCACAAGATGCACCTAGTTTTTGGAGGAGGAAAACAAGAAAAACAATATTCTGAATCTCAGAAGCCAGAACAGCAAGAGGGATCACTGCGCAGTGAAAGCAGCAATCCCTCTTGCTGTTCTGGCTTCTGGGATAGCTGCGCAGCCTGCATTCGCGCCATAAGACGCACACACATTTCCCCTTACTTTTTAGGAGGGAAAAGGTGAGTCTTATGGAGCAAAAAATACGGTAATCTGTTTGTGGCATCATGCTAGTCCTGCATACCCAAAGCTATTTCCAAACAGCTCTATGAAAAATGGAAAAATCCACCCTCAGAACAGCCAGCAAAACCCAAATTATTTGACTGCTGCTATTTTGCTAGAGTGGAACTTCTTCTCTTTTTTCAATGCTCAAAGTCTGGAGGACAAAAGACCTCGGAAGGGTAAGAACTCACCTTGTTCCCACAAGCTGTGGAAGGCTTCAGAGTCCACCCTCAGAGCTATTTCTGGAGCTTTTACAAACCCCAGAAGGGCTGGAACAACGAAGAGAGTTATAAACCAAAAGAAAGCAGGCGTGCTAAAACACCGGGTGATTAATGCCTGTGGTCCGAAATGCTAAATTGCTGCCTCCCAAGAATTACTTTTGCATTACCAAATGCAAAGTTGGCTGTTTATTTAAAAGGATTTGCTTTACTCAAATGCCGTCCATTACAGGAGACCAAAAAGTAGTGAGCACTTGCAGGATCAATAGAAAGCACTTTATAAATTTGAGGCTGGATCCCCAATTAAATCACGGTTTTTCTTAAAAAAACAAACAAACCACCAGTGCTGCAATGTGTAATCAATTAACTGGTTGATTTTAAAATTAAAAGTGATCAATTTCAAAATACATTTTCAAAATACAATTTCAAAATACAATTTCAAAATACATTTTGAAAGGCATCTCTGATTAATTGGGCAGCAGATAACTCTCTCTGTGTGTGCGTCTTCCTGAGCCACTTACTATTAAACAAAATCTAAGTAGTGTACAAAAATCATGAATTTTTGGTATATTTTTCTCTAAATCTTATTATGATTTATGCGTAAATTGTTCAATTTTGTGTACTTTCTGATGTGTGTTACCATTTTTTTATGGCTACTTTTGTAATGGTGTAATTTATATTCATGTTGTAAGCTGCTTTGACATGGTTTTTGTGGTATAACCAGCCTCATCTACCCAACATGCTTAAGTCTAATTAATGCATGAAGGGGTTAATGCCACAGAGTAAGCTGTCCTACCAGGCTTGGCTAGGTCACCCCCCCCCCTCACCTTGAGAGGAAAATAAAAAGTCTATGGTTATACTTTCAGTCTGCCAGAGAATTTCAGAAGGTGAAGAGTCTTTGAGCTGGTTGCTGCAGCTCAGACTGCATGACTTTCACAAGCCACTCTTGAGTTCCTATACCAATAACTTAGGAAACTAAGCCACGTTTTACAGCCTGTGCTTTCTGACTGATGCGTGGAAAAGCACATGAACCTGACCTTTGAAGTGTTTGTAAGTAAATCAGTTTTTAACTTAGCGAATGTGTGGTCTTTTTCTGTGGGAGGGGAAGAGGGGAACTTTGGGAGGTACTTGGTCATATTTTAAAAGCCTGTATTTCCATGCTTTATTTTGTTGCATATTTCGCGATTCTACATCTGGGGTTCTCTCACCAAAAACTTGGATATTGGCATACAGGAATTCTCCTTTTATGCCTGTTTTCCCCCCTTGCCACCAGTAGTTTTAAGAATGGAAAGGTGGCTTGCAAATAAAATGACGGTGTTGTTTATCTCCAGGAAGCTGGGGGATGGATCCAGGTACGAACAGTGGAAATATAACTGTCTTTCTGCAAACAAGAGATTTGCTTTCCCAGCAGCACTTCACTCCAAAGAGGTTGTTTTCTTTTTCTCTTTTTTAATTTTAATGCACCACTAAATTATTGAAGTGACGGATGTGTAAACATAGGAAAGGAAGAAGACAGAAAGAACAAGGAGCGATTTAGTCTGCATTTGTTCCGCTCTTTACACTTCAATGAAGCGGCTGCATTTAGCCTTCGCCTGGGTTAACCCAAGGCCTGGAAAGCAGGGAGAGCTGCTCCCTTCGAGGACAGCTGAGTGGGGGTTCAGAAGCACGGCAAACAGGTTTCTTCTATTTGTCTCCATGTCTAACGCTGATACTCCCAGGAACCTCACCAAAATGCCGGAGAGGAACTTAATTCGTTCTGGAGGTCCGTTCGTAACCTGAAACTGTTCTTAACCTGAGGTACCACTTTAGCTAATGGGGCCTCCCACTGCTGCCGTGCGATTGCTGTTCTCATCCTGAAGCAAAGTTCTTAACCCAAGGTACTATTTCTGGGTTAGTGGAGTCTGTAACCTGAGAGGTAACACTGTACGTAAATTCGGAACTGAGCTTCATGCAGACGCAGTCTCTGATTGCTTGGGGAAAGCCCTGGAAAGTAGGGGGGACTTGGGCAGCTGTGGGGCGGTGTAAACCTTCATGCTTCATGGGGGCAAGACTTGCTGGAGATGACTTGCTGTGCTCATTAGGTCTGGCATTTCTGCTCAGACCATTTTGGCTAATGAAGAGTTAACTCCCATTGCTCAGTGTGATTTATTGCTGGCTCACTCCTGACCCTAAGCGCAGCTTCCTGTGTTCCTATGTACTGGGAGATTCAAGTAAGAAACTGGAGGTTAGAGGGGTGGCAAGGCCCACGCGTCTATCCCTTATTCCTCCTAAAATCCGAGTCTAATCGAGTATGCACTAGTACAGTGGTACCTCAGGTTAAGTACTTAATTCGTTCTGGAGGTCCGTTCTTAACCTGAAACTGTTCTTAACCTGAAGCACCACTTTAGCTAATGGGGCCTCCTGCTGCCACTGCGCCGCCGGAGCACGATTTCTGTTCTCATCCTGAAGCAAAGTTCTTAACCCGAGGTAATATTTCTGGGTTAGCGGAGTCTGTAACCTGAAGCGTATGTAACCTGAGGTACCACTGTACAAGTTTTTTTCCAGTGAACCTGCTGCCTCTGAAGGCAAGAGGCAGGTTGGCATGTGTGATGCAACAGCAAGAATTATGACCCCTCATTATTTCTGCGGAAGGGAACTTTTCTGCTGCAGATGGTCTGGGCAGATAGGCAGCCTGGCCGTTGAGACGCAGGGGCGCTTTGCCAGATGAGGTTGTCTCCAAGAAGGAATAATAATAATAAAAGACATGCCACATATATATAGTCAAGAGTCAGCATCCGCTGAATGTTCGCATGATTTAAGAGGAAGCGGAAAAGCAGGTTGCTTAAAAAGCAGAACAAGTTATAAACTGAAATGTTGGCAGAAACAAAAAAGGCGATGATAGGATGTCCGGCCTGGAGGACAGATGTGGCTCTATGAATTTCCATAAAGGGCAGCTGTGTCATCTCCTTGTGGAGAAAACATCTAAGAGTCTTGTGCCATCTCAAAGATGAACAAATTGGTGGCAGCATAATAAGCTTTTATGCACTCGAGCCCACTATGGTCAGATGCAGAAGGAAGTTAAATCATGGCTGGCCTTTATTCCAAGGGTGGAGGAAAGAATCACATGGTGGGAGTTGAATGGCAATGAGATGCAAAAGTTACAGTCCGTGATCATTAGAGCTAAAGTAAATCAGAATCAGAATAATCTTTATTTGCATCAGCCACCGTTGTTGTTTAGTCGTTTAGTCGTGTCCGACTCTTCATGACCCCCTGGACCAGAGCACGCCAGGCACTTCTGTCTTCCATTGCCTCCCGCAGTTTGGTCAGACTCATGCTGGTAGCTTCGAGAACACTATCCAACCATCTCGTCCTCTGTCGTCCCCTTCTCCTTGTGCCCTCCATCTTTCCCAACATCAGGATCTTTTCCAGGGAGTCTTCTCTTCTCATGAGGTGGCCAAAGTATTGGAGCCTCAGCTTCAGGATCTGTCCTTCCAGTGAGCACTCAGGGCTGATTCCCTTAAGAATGGAGAGGTTTGATCTTCTTGCAGTCCATGGGACTCTCAAGAGTCTCCTCCAGCACCATAATTCAAAAGTATCCATTCTTCGGCAATCAGCCTTCTTTTGGGTCCAGCTCTCACTTCCATACATCACTTCTGGGAAAACCATAGCTTTAACTAGATGGACATTTGTTGGCAAGATGATGTCTCTGCTTTTTAAGATGCTGTCTAGGTTTGTCATCGCTTTTCTCCCAAAAAGCAGATATCTTTTAATTTTGTGACTGCTGTCACCATCTGCAGTGATCATGGAGCCCAAGAAAGTAAAATCTCTCACTGCCTCCATTTCTTCCCCTTCTATTTGCCAGGAGGTGATGGGACCAGTGGCCATGATCTTCATTTTTTTGATGTTGAGCTTCAGACCATATTTTGCGCTCTCCTCTTTCACCCTCATTAAAAGGTTCTTTAATTCCTCCTCACTTTCTGCCATCAAGGTTGTATCATCTGCATATCTGAGGTTGCTGATGTTTCTTCCGGCAATCTTAATTCTGGCTTGGGATTCATCCAGTCCAGCCTTTTGCATGATGAATTCTGCATATAAGTTAAATAAGCAGGGAGACAATATACAGCCATGTCATACTCCTTTCCCAATTTTGAACCAATCAGCCGCTAGCCATACCAATAAAATACAATCTACTGAAGTTAGAGGTAAAAACTTAACTATACAAAATACATTCTGGAGGTTTACATCAATAATCAATAACTTTATTCTAATTTCCCCTGCTAAATTTTTTTTATCTGCTAGGAGAAAGGAGATGTCAGCAACAGTTGAGCAATCCGGCATGGATAGTAATAGAGGGGTAATAACCTCACTCCTCAAATTTTTATAAAGAGTGCAAGCTAGAAGCACAAGCCACTGACTTCAATACTGCCATCTCCACATGGGACATAACTGTTTTTCCCACAGAATTTTTTGAAACCAAAATATATTTACGTAGCACATTTAATCTTGCGCAAGTGAAAGCACGTCGGTATTTTGAAATTTGCAAATAGGGTGGCAACGTATCAAAATGACTAGGTGGAAAATAATCATACCGTGGACAAAATTTCCTTATCGTGGCCAAATTATTCTGTCGCTCAATATCATATAGGTGCTGTCTAATTCAATTATTTAGAGCTAAAGTGTATGATGAGTTCCTGATTAGGTGTGGTGTAGTGGTTAAGAGCGGTGGACTCGTAATCTGGGGAACCGGGTTCGTGTCCCCGCTCCTCCACATGCAGCTGCCGGGTGACCTTGGGCTAGTCACACTTCTCTGAAGTCTCTCAGCCCCACTCACCCCACATAGTGTTTGTTGTGGGGGAGAAAGGGAAAGGAGATTGTTAGCCACTTTGAGACTCCTGAAGGGGAGTGAAAGGCGGGATATCAAATCCAAACTACTACTACTCCTCCTCCTCTTCCTCCTCTTCCTCCTCTTCCTCCTCTTCTTCTTGTTCTTCTTCTTCTTCTTCTTCTTCTTCTTCTTCTTCTTCTTCTTCTTCTTTTTCTTCTTGGTTCAAATCTGGAAAAATGGCATGTTTCCCCATTCCCTGTGCTTATACAGTGGTACCTCAGGTTAAGTACTTAATTCATTCTGGAGGTCCGTTCTTAACCTGAAATGGTTCTTAACCTGAAGCACCACTTTAGCTAATGGGGCCTCCTGCTGCCGCCACGCCGCTGCTACACAATTTCTGTTCTCATCCTGAAGCAAAGTTCTTAACCCGAGGTATTATTTCTGGGTTAGCGGAGTCTGTAACCTGAAGCGTATGTAACCTGAAGCGTATGTAACCCAAGGTACCTCTGTACTGCATTTTTATAGATTGGCCTTGAGAGCGTCTTTAAATAGAGTAGTTGCTTTGGGAGACGATAATGGGGCATCCGAACCACACGACCAGTCCAACGATGTTGATGTTGAGGAATTGTGTTGAAGAAGGTCCCTTGGGGATTGAACCCCCGGGACCTTCTGCATGCAAAGCAGGTGTCCGGCCAACTGAGCTTGGGGCGCTTCCTCTGAAAGCAAGAACCCTGCCTTCCCGGATGTGCTCAAACTGCTAAAATCCACTACACGTCGCGGCTTTCTGCAGAGACCTCTTTCTCAGCGAACAAAGCTGGGTCTGTGTTGCAGCCGTCTTTGCTTTGGCAGCAGGGAAATCAAGGCAGCCTCGCATGAATATTCGCGTGGTCCAGATAAGAAGGTCTGAAGGGGGACTGTGCTCTGCTTGTTTGCCCCTGCTGGGGACAGGATACAAGCCTGTAATTATCTGCGCTTTGTGTTTTTGCCTCCTTGACCTTCTCCTCTTGCTTCGGCTGTGGCTGACAACTAAGGACAGTATTTACTATATACTGTATTCGTTGTTTATAAGAACATGAGAAGAGCCCGGTGGACTCTTGCTATCATTATTAACTCTCTACCCTCCAAACAGGGGTTATGAATGGAAATCTTCCCTTTTAGGAAGGCACAACTCATATCTCTCTCTCTCTCTCTCTCTCTCTCTCTCTCTCTCTCTCTCTCTCTCTCTCGCAATGTCCAGTATACCTGAAGGAGTGTCTCCACCCCCATCGTTCAGCCCGGACACTGAGGTCCAGCGCTGAGAGCCTTCTGGCAGTTCCCTCATTGCGAGAAGTGAGGTTACAGGGAACCAGGCAGAGGGCCTTCTCGGTGGTGGCGCCTGCCTTGTGGAACGCCCTCCCATCAGATGTCAAGGAGATAAACAACTATCTAACATTTAGAAGACATCTGAAGGCAGCCCTGTTTAGGGAAGTTTTAAATGTTTAATTCTGAACAGTCATACAGTCATACCTCTTCAGGTTGTGTGTTTTCAGGTTGTGTCCCGCGGCGACCTGGAAGTACCAGGAAGGGTTACTTCTGGGTTTCGCCGCTCATGCGTGCGCATGCGCGCAAAATGACGTCACTCAAATGCGCAGAAGTGGCAAATCGCAACCCGCACACACACAGACACGGGTTGCGTTCTGCTCATGTTGTGAGCAGGGCTCCGGGATGGATCCCATTTGCAACCAGAGGTACCACTGTATTGTGTTTTAAATATTCGGTTGGAAGCTGCCCAGAGTGGCTGGGGCAACCCAGCTGGATGGGCAGGGTATAAATAATAAATTATTATTATTACAGTAGTACCTCGGGTTACAGACGCTTCAGGTTATAGACGCTTCAGGTTACAGACTCCGCTAACCCAGAAATAGTACCTCGGGTTAAGAACTTTGCTTCAGGATGAGAACAGAAATTAGCTAAAGTGGTGCTTCAGGTTAAGAACAGATTTAGGTTAAGAACGGACCTCCAGAATTAATTAAGTTCTTAACCCGAGGTACCACTGAAGAATTGTTGTTGTTGTTGTTGTTGTTGTTGTTATTTCTCTCCAACAGGAAGCCCCACTTTACAGGAAGTCTGTAACCCGAGGTACCACTGTATGTGTAAAATCAAATAAAAACGATAATAAAAAAAATACATCTCTCCTTTTCCGCCCAAAACCTCAAGGTGGTGCATGAGGCTCTCTCCTCATTTAATCCTCACAACAACCCTGTGAGGTAGGTTGGGCTGAGAACCAGTGACTGCCCCCTGCAGGCCACCCAGTGAGTTTCAACTTGGCTCAGTGGAGCATTTGAACCCTGGTCCTAGTCCGACACTCTAACCACTACACCACACTGTCTCTCAAACTACAGTTCACGGCATTCTTTGAGGGAAGCCATGGCTGCTTCAGGCACATTATGATGCTTTTTTTTTTTTGCCAAAGAGGCCTGAAGTTGCATCTTCTCACGGCTTCATCTATAGGGCTTTAGTCACGTTGTGGCAGTGGCCCAAAGGGCCACAATAAATATAATAATGTGTATCCCTGTAAATCCTTGAGTGTGTTTCTAATAGAGGTGTTATGGTAGCCTGTTACTTTATGAAACATGATTTTGCAAGTTGCCAAACCCCCCCCCAAAAAAAAATTGGGGCAGAAATACAGCTAATATGTGAACCACAAAGATATAGCTAAGCTAGAACATAAGTTGCTACATGGTGCAAATGGCTACACATAGCACAGGTTCCCAACATGCACACTAACACAATGTAACAGAACCCGGTGGGAATTAGAACTTAATCAGCAGAAACTGCTAGTGCTTACTGCGCATGTGTATTAAACATGAAATGAGGTAATGATGTGTATTATTGGAGGAAATTGAAATGCTTTGTTTGAAAATTTATAAATACAGTGGTACCTCGGGTTAAGTACTTAATTAGTTCCAGAGGTCCGTACTTAACCTGAAACTGTTCTTAACCTGAAGCACCACTTTAGCTAATGGGGCCTCCCGCTGCAGCCGCGCCACTGGAACACGATTTCTGTTCTCATCCTGAAGCAAAGTTCTTAACCCGAGGTAATATTTCTGGGTTAGCGGAGTCTGTAACCGGAAGCATATGTAACCTGAAGCGTATGTAACCCGAGGTACCACTGTACCACTGCCTGGACTGCCAGACGGGGTTGCAGTTGTAATAAATGAAAATCTGCCCTTATTCCCTTATGGGGGACACAAGAGCCCTCATAGAGTCCTTTGCAGGTTCTCCATCAATTGGAGAAAATAACAAAGGCCAACCAGAGAATATTGAGAAGCAAAGCAGCTAGTAAGCCTGATCTTTATTGAACTGTTGCAACAGGGTGTCCCCTTCACACTCAGGAGGAGGAGGACCCCGAACCAAGGTGTGTCCGCCCTTATATAGACATTGTTAATTGTCCGCCTTGGAGTCCATGACCACCCCCAGAAACACCATACATACATCACAGAAGGGGTGTAGCTCAAGACCACCCCCCAGAAACACCCCCCAGACACATCATACCTACCCCCCAGAAACATCATACCTACATCACAGAAGAGAGGGTCTACAACAGAAATCCAAGTGTGTTGTTTATCTCCTGTCTGGCAAGTTACCTGTTAATGCTTACTTGATTGGATACCCTGGGGAGCCTGGCCAGTCTTTTGTAGTGATAAATACTTAGTTCCTGAGCCAGGTCACAGGCTCACACCCTATTCATAGTCAAAACAAAACAAATTCCTTCCAGTAGCACCTTAAAGACCAACTAAGTCAGTTCTTGGTATGAGCTTTCGTGTGCATGCACACTTCTTCAGATACACAGACCAACACGGCTACCTATCTGTAACTAACCCTATTCATACACAGACATACCCTTCAGACAGGATTTGCGAATGAAAAGACAATGGGGAGGCTTTTCCATTTTCCTTGACCTTGCAGAGAAATCATTTGGTCAGTTTGGGAGTCAAAATGGTTCCAGGACTGTCTTCCTGTGCTGCTTCAGACATGTGGTTTATATATTTCTGTACGTGTTTGCTTGGTACATTTACGAACATTTATTATATATATAAGACCTTAAATTTTTTATTTCACAGTTTTGCGGAATGATCTGACTGTGACCTATTGCTTTGCAATAATCAACGCTGGACTCCTAACTCCTCAAGTTTCTGAGTTTTATTGGCGTAAACTCAGGAGATAAGCCATTTTCTGGCTTACAACAACAGGAGTGACGATTTCAGCTGAAATGGAGGAGGAATCAATTGGACCACCGAACCAGTGACAATTGTGGACGATGGTGAGCGGTCCGTGGCTCACGTTCTCTCTTGCTATGTGTGACCTTGGTGGCTCAGCATATGTCTGATCCTCAAGACAAACCCTTGGCTGTACAGTGGTGCCTCGCAAGACGAAAAGAATCCGTTCCGCGAGTCTCTTCGTCTAGCGGTTTTTTCATCTTGCAAAGCAAGCCCATTGACGGCTTAGCGGATTAGCGCTATTAGCGGCTTAGCAGCTTTTAGCAGCTTAGCGGCTTAGCGGATAAGCAGATAATCGGCTTAGCGGCTTAGAAAAGGGGGGGGGGGAAACCCCTGCAGGAACTCGCAAGACATTTTCGTCTTGCGAAGCAAGCCCATAGGAAATTCGTTTTGTGAAGCGCCTCCAAAACGGAAAACTCTTTCGTCTAGCGAGTTTTCTGTCTTGCGAGGCATTCGTCTTGCGGGGGCACCACTGTACGTCACTAGAGGTTTGTGGGCCTCTTATCATCTAGGAAATCATCTCTGATGGTGCTCTGATGGTGTTTCCTGCTTGGCAGGGGGTTGGACTCGATGGCCCTTGTGGTCTTTTCCAACTCTATGATTCTATCTCTCTTGATTGTCCTCTCATTGATCAGCATCTAAAGGAACACAGAGTCCACCTGCCCCCTTGGAAAATGTGTCTATCTTAGGCTAAGCAAAGCATGTGTCTTATTCTGCAGGAAGGGACTGCCCCACTGTGGTCATATCTAGAAATTTTCTTTTTTTTTAAAAAAAAAAAAAAAGATACATGGAATCATAGAATTGCAGAGCTGGAAGAGTTCCAGAGCAGTTTTGGAAACTCAGATGTAGAAGCTAATCGCCAAATGGCACCTTAAACCTAGGTTATGGTCAGCACAATGAAATGGCTAGGCACCATTTATTTTTTTTACAATGAAATTTATTATTATTAGTCATTTCATTTCTATTCTTTTTTTTATAATATTTTATTTGGGTTTTTCAAACTTAAATGCAAAAATAAAAAACAGTATAACATATATCATAACATCTTTTCATAACATCTTTGGACTTCCTCACGCCTCCCGCTCCCATTTGCATCATTGCCAATTCTTGCCAGCAATTTATCATCTTGTTTACACTCTTATGTCAAATTCATTTAAGTATAATCTATAAATTCTCCAAAAGGTTTATAATTTTTCCTCACAATTTCTATACCGCCTTATATTTTAAAGGGGAAAAAAATCTCAAAGTGGTTTACAAGTGGAGCGACAGCCTTTCCTCTTATTGCATCAGGCCACCTGTTCCAAAATCCTTTGGAGGTGGCCAGCCAGATGCCAATGCAAGCACACGAACAGCTTCTCCATTGCTGGCTGTCGCTGCCGTCTGGGGCACTTAAAGGTAGACTGCCTCTGTTCCTGGAGGTTTCATTTGCCTATTAGCAATTTTATTATATTTTATCATATTTTATTATATGGCCATACTTCCCTCAAGCAGCCCTGTTCAGGGAAGTTTTTAATGTATGACATATTAGTGTATTTTTGGTCTTTGTGGAAGCCACCCAGAGTGGCTGGGGAAACCCAGCCAGATGGGCGGAGTACAAATGATTTATTATTATTATTATTATTATTATTATTAGGCGTATAATGTGCACAGCTATGTGCGCTGCTGTGAATCATCTTTGCGCTCATTTAACAATATTTCACTCCTCGACCCCGCCAAGTCTGGACAAACTCCTTTTAATTTGGGTAAAAAAAACACAGAAAGACTACGTTTCCCATGATGCACTCTTGCGGGTACCACCGCGGTCCAATGGGAAGCAGCGAAGGGACGCGACGAAATCCCGCATGCGCCACGAGCCGCGCTGCGAAGGGACGTCGACTACGTTTCCCAGCATGCAGAGCGGCTCCCGCCACGTGACACCCGTGAGCCAACGGAAAGCGGCCTGCCCGCCCTATAATCCTCCGCGGCGGCGGAAGCGGCCTCTTTTCAGCCCGGGCTGCTCGGCTCAAGATGGCGGTGCAGATCTCCAAGAAGCGAAAGGTGAGGGAGCCGGGCGGCCGGAGCGGAGCCGCGGGGACGAGAGCCGGGAAATGAGGCTGGGATAAGGAGCGGAGGGCCGAGCTGTGGGGTTTGAGGTCTCTGGAGCGGCCGGCGGCGGGGCGAGACCGGCGGATGGAGGTGGATGGAGGCCGGTCTCTCCCCTCTCCCGGCTGGGCCTGGCTTGAAGAACATGGCGGCAAGGCAGAGGCCGGCTGGGCCCTGGACAGGCCGGGCTGGGGGAGAAGAGAAGGCCGCTCGAGGCCCTCAAAGGTTTGTCCAGGACCCTGCGCCATGCCCCGCTTAGGCCATTGGTCTGCCTGGGCCTATATTGCCTGCACTGGCTGGCAGCAGCTCTCCAGGTTTTGGGAGAGGGGACCCTCAAAAAAGCGCCTGGATTGAGCCTGGGGGCTTCTGCACGCAGCGCAATTGCTCTCGCTGCTGAGTGCGCAGAAATGGCTTCCTTTAATGGAAAAAGGATAAGAAGCTGCATTCTAGTACCAAACTCCTATTCCCAAATAAATAAGAAGGGTCTATGACTCTATGTAGTCTCAGCTGGATGCCCTTCGGGACCATTAAAGCACCAGTAAGTCAGTGACTGGCATTTTTGGCAAGGATGCTCCATTTCCACGTGGAGGTTCTGTGGGGCTGTCAGGGCTAAGAGCAATTGCTAGGTTTGCCCCCGGAAACGAAATAAAGTGCTGGAGGACCAGGAGGTTTTGCAGGAAGAGGGGACTTGTTGCAGTAGTGCATTCTGTTTTGGCGTCATTAATGCATTATTTTCCTATTGCATGCAGCTGCCTAGTAGGCAGTGCTCTGACAGGGTAGTACGTTGCCTTTGATCACAGTAGACAAAACTACAAGGTTTTGGCTAAAAGTTTTCTTTTAAAAAGTGGCAACCCGGTTTTATGGACAGCAGGATCAAGAAATTTGTGTATGTGTGCCCCCATCTACGTTGTACATGCAAGCAGGGTCATACCACAATCAGAGTTTCCCCCAAAGCATCCTGGAACTAATTTATTAAGGGTTCTGAGAGTTGATAGGACACCCCTATTCTCCCGTAGAAAACTACAGTTCCCGGTTTCCTGTGAAGAGGGATGAATTGGTAAACCACTCTGGAAAGTGTAACTACATCACTTGGGTGGTTCTTAATCCAGTCCATCTCCATTCTGGGTGAAATTTTGAGCCTTTTGGTTGTGCTGCACATGCACTGGGCAGGATTGGTGCACATCAGGCCCAGCAGATGCTTGTCAATTATTATTGTTTTTTAAACGAGGCTTTTCCCCTGGGTTTTGCAGGGTTAAACTGCTGCTGGCTTCTCATAATCTGTTTTGCTCTTTGTAGTTTGTGGCTGATGGTATCTTCAAAGCTGAACTGAATGAATTCCTGACTCGGGAGCTGGCTGAAGATGGCTACTCTGGTGTGGAGGTCAGAGTTACCCCAACCAGGACAGAAATCATCATCCTTGCAACCAGGTGACTTGCATCTACGTTTCTGGTGGTGGGTGAACAACTCTGCCGCTGCGATAACTCAAAAGTCTGGCGGTGTGTTCATATAGCGTGGTTTGACTGAATCCAGGAGGCA
This sequence comes from Podarcis erhardii, assembly GCF_964252035.2. NCBI lineage: Eukaryota > Metazoa > Chordata > Lepidosauria > Squamata > Lacertidae > Podarcis > Podarcis erhardii. Next base: position 8,968,129 of record NC_138508.1, read on the forward strand.
ATTGGAATATTGAAGCCTGTACCTACTACAGACATGTATACACTGCAGGAATATTGGGTGGGTCTGTAAATGTAGGGCTCATGTATTTGAAAACCATCAAAGTTTGGGGTGGAATATAGGAAGATGCCTTTTACCAAGCCAACCATTGGATCATCTAACCCTGTACTGTCGACACTGACTGGCAGAGGTTTTCCACGGTTTAAGACAGAGAATATCCATGGTCCTACGTGGAGAGGCTAGGGGTTGAACCTGAGACCTTCTGCATGCATAACACGTGATCTCTCACTGCATCCCCTCTTCTGCATTTTTACCATCTACTCCATTCCTGTTGAATAGGAATGGTTTCTTCCTGAATGTTTGAGTTGGATCAGAAGAGTTGCTGTGGTTTGCATGGTTTCCCTATATTGCTATGTAGAAGCAAACAGCTCACTTTGTATTCCTCACCCTTTTCAAAAACCACGGGTGCAGGAGCCACTTGGACTCACTTGGTCATAGATCCAGATTCAGACAATACTTTCCCATGAACTGCAGGGTGAAATACTGGTCTAGATGGGCCTTCTTCATGTTGATGTCCTCTGTTTTCCTGTTCCCTGACATTCGGTCATGCTGGCTGAGGCTGTTTGGAGTTGTGATCCATGAGGGTAGGGGTGGCCTAAGTGCTGCTGTACCTGGAAATCTAATCCATGTTGGTTCAAACAACATGTTTCCATCTTTTTCAGGATTTTTTGCAGCAAAAATTAATGAGGGATTCATCAGTTTTAAGTGTAGCTTAGTTCCTTTTAGAAAGGTGTGTTTTTGTAGTTTTATGTTGGAAATACTATTATCCTTCCTGTTAATGGGTCAGGGACTGTATAATAAAATTGATTTAATTAAGAACTGGGCCTCCATTACAGTGGTGCCCCGCAAGACGAACGCCTCGCAAGACAAAAAACCCGCTAGACGAAAGCGTTTTCCGTTTTTGGAGGCGCTTCGCTAAACGAATTTCTCTATGGGCTTGCTTCGCAAGACAAAAAAATCTTTGCGAGTTCCCGCGTCCCCCCCCCCCCGCTTTTTTCCGCCCTTTCCCTAAGCGCTAAGCCGCTTCTCAGCTGATCGCTAAAAGCCGCTAGACCGCTAATAGCGCTAATCCGCTAAGCTGTCAATGGGCTTGCTTCGCAAGACGAAAAAAACGCTAGACGAAGAGACTCGCGGAACGGATTAATTTCGTCTTGCGAGGCACCACTGTACATTTGCTGCAAATGATTTGGTGTGGAAAAACCATGGCAGACCCTTACAATCTGCGTGTTGACCCAAGGGCTGCTTTTTGCTAAGAGTGAGTCATGGCCAGTCATAAATGCACAGCCTAATGTAACTGGGAACCACTCACCCCTTCCTCAATATCAGCCTACACACACATGATCAGCTCCTTCAGTTTAACAATCTCTTAATGCCTTGCCTTTGCTCCTTCTTTCAGAACTCAGAATGTTCTGGGCGAGAAAGGGCGCCGTATTCGTGAGCTGACTGCTGTTGTCCAGAAGCGGTTTGGCTTTCCCGAAGGAAGCGTTGAGGTAACGGCTGCCCCAGTTTTCACTCTCTGCTTATTGTGTGCCAAGTTCCCCCTTCAGTGATGATCTGATGACGAGTCAGAAATGGCCACCCGCCTGCTCAGAGTAAACAGCACAGCGCCACGTTCTGTGGTGCTGTGTGTGGGTGCTTGGGCAAAGGTGTCCTGTTCATTGGATGATCTTGAGGCATTTGTCTGAGAAGGGCGAGTCAAGGTTTGGGGAGTATTTCCTCAAACTGGTTTTGATTTATTGATCTAGGCTGACGTGATTGTAACGCTACGAGAATGAGGCTGTTTTTCAGAGACAAGAGCAGCCTTGTGTAGCCAGCCACCCTCCCTCCAGTTGTCAGTGGTCCACAACTTCTATCAGTCCAATATGGCCAGAGGTTGTGTTTGGTGGAAGCTGGATCCCAAAACATCTGGAGGGTTGCAGGAGGCTAGGTTGGAGCATTTGCTGCGAAGGTCAGAGGCTTCAAATCTTCTGGGTGGATGAGGGTTAGCAAAGCCCCTAACCATGATCAGAATTGCGAATCTAAAACAAATTTGCAAACTTAATTACCCTTTCAAGTTTCAGTTAGCTGCTGGACTCGCCAAACACCTATGTTAACCATTAGTGAGCTGTACAAAGCTGTAAAAATCTACTTTTATGCAACAACCATGCTAGCTGGAGGTGCTGGGAATTGTAGTTCAAAATATTTGGAAGGTGCTGGGCTGTGTTAAGAGAAGTTCCCAGCTAGTGCTGTGTTTCCATCTCTTCCGTATATGGCCCTCTTACTATTAATTTCTTTTTAAGTTTTTAGCCCCTTTGCCCCTTCTGTGCTTGGCATGTCTGGAATGATGCTTTTGCCCAGTATTGGCCAAACAGGTTGAGTCACCTGGTTGAGCTTTCCGTAGACACTTTCCACCCTTGGAAGCGTCTCAGCGGTGGCGTCTCCAAGTTGGCCAACGGTTCTGGAACCAAACTGGCTTTTAAAACTCATTTTCATGATACTGCACAAGGCACAGCGTAAGTGGGCCCTGCACTGAAAACTGGTGTGTTTATGGGATGCCTTGGCTCAGCCTGTGGAGCGGAGGAGAACACCTACAAACCCTTAAGGTCATGTAAGTATTTTCAGAGAGTTCGTGAGTGCAAAGTGAAGATGAGCCTGTAAAGCAACAGAGGTGCCTGCAAGCCTGAACTTTGCAAAAATAAAAAATGGACAAAATGTTCCTGCTTTCTTTTCCAGCTGTACGCTGAGAAGGTGGCCACGAGAGGGCTGTGCGCCATTGCTCAAGCAGAGTCGCTGCGTTACAAGCTTCTGGGGGGCCTTGCCGTCCGTAGGTAAGCAAGCAACACTCCGTCTAATCATTTTGCAATAGCGTTTAGAAAACTGGGGTTTTAATTGTGCCTCTGCGGAAGTTTATAATCAAGACATTGGGCTGAATAAATCCCACCTTAACGCACCTTAAAGTTCCCCTCATCTCTGCACTGGTGCAGCTTCTCCTTTCTCTTCTGCGTAATGGGCAAAATTATTAATGCAGCATGATGTTTCAGAGGTGAAGACTGCCCTGCGAAGCTTGCAATCTGATGTTTGATATAGGGAAAGGGAGAGCAGAGTGGGGAGACCCTGACCCAAGCAAGTTTATGCCACAACGAGTTTGCGAGATTCTTGTTTCTACTCGAGCTAACTTGCCTTGCCAGATTCCCCCAAAGTATGGCCTCTTCCTTGAGCGTTGTTGAATGGCAACCCTTGTAAGAAAGGAAAGAAAAAACCCTTCAGTGATGATACGATGACGAGTCAGAAACGGCCGCCATCCTGCTTGGAGTAAACCGCTCAGCGCCACGTTCTGTGGCGCTGTGCTTGTGTACTCCCAACAGAGGCGTCCTGTTCATTGAATGATCTTGAGGCATTTGTCTGAGAAGGGAGTGTTGCGGATGAAGTCCAATGTTGGAAGTCTATGGGGATGGGGGGTGGGTTGTCCTCCTTAACTTGATAATAAAGCAGTAGATCAGAGGAGAAGGCCCAGCGCGGTTCAATGGAGAGTTTTCCTTCTCTTCTAGGGCGTGTTATGGCGTCCTCCGCTTCATCATGGAGAGTGGAGCCAAGGGCTGCGAAGTGGTGGTGTCGGGAAAGCTCCGTGGCCAGCGAGCCAAGTCCATGAAATTTGTGGATGGCCTGATGATCCACAGCGGAGACCCCGTCAACTACTACGTCGACACGGCTGTCCGCCACGTCCTCCTCAGGCAGGGTGAGTGGGGGGGGGGAGGCAATCAGGCAATCTCTCAGGCAGCCCCCAGTTGGCTTCCTTGTTCCTAAAAAAGATTCTGGGCCTTCTGTAACCCCCGGCTGCTTCGTAGTCTAGCTGGGCTGGTTCTCCTGTTGCGTCAAGCCATGGTTTGGCAGTAGGTCGGAAGCAGGGAACCTTCTTTGGCTCTTCCCAGCCTCCTTGAATGTTCCGTTCTGGAGGGCCACGTGCCAGTAGTGTAGGGGGCCAGAGGCAAAAAGCAGGGAGAACAGTGTGGGAACTTCTGTGTACTCTTAACATAGGGCCCTAAGGAATCTGGATTAGCCTCAACCAGAGGGCCTTTTCAACACTGGCCCTGGCTGGGACTCATGAGACCAGGGCCCTGCAGGATCTGATTTCTTTCCGCATTTCTGGCCTTTGGCTTGGAATCTATTTGATTCCCTCTTTCTTTTTTCCTTTCTCCTCCTGTGATGGAATTCCTATTTGGGGACTTCCCTGGCTTTTTTCTGGCCCAAGTAGGACCAATCTGGATAATTAGCCTTGGTGAAGATCTGACATTTTCATCCCCCAAAAAGTTTTGATTTGATTTGAGTTTCTATTGAAATGAGGCTGCATTTTAATGTTTGAATGTTGTCTTTTAATCTTGTTTTTAAGTTGTATTTCAATCAATTTGTTTTTATATCGGTTCTTAGCCGCCCTGAGCCCAGTCTTGGCTGGGGAGGGTGGGGTATAAATAAAATTTATTATTATTATATCCCTTTCTACCCTGAATCCAGGAGAACAAGGAGCATTATCAAGAGTTCACAGCCAGGGCCGGTGAAGGGTGTGGTCTGGGGAGAGAAATCCCAGGGGCCAGATAGAGGCCTGCGTTTGGACCTAAGGTTTCAGACCCCTGCACTAGATGATTGAGCCTTCAAGGACCTTTGGTTTTATTGGTACCCCTTCTTCCTTGGTTTGAGGCAAACCATAGTTTGCTGTCTTGTCATAGCTTGCACCTGTCTCGCTAACAGTGCTTAAAAACCTCATTTCTTATCTTAGCTTGGTATAAATAATAAAGTTGTTATTATACAATAGTTGCTGGTTGGGACAAAATTGCACACTGGTTTGCCTCAAGTCATGGGAAGGAACCGCCATGTGTTGAGGGGGGAGCACTGAACCTGTAACTCCTTGAAAGCTCAGTTTCACGGCCTGTGAACCAGCTTGCAGAAGTGTCTCGAGAATCTTTTCTGGCTTGTTTCTCTATTTTTCATGCAGAAGTGTGAGAGGTGCCCGAAGGACAATGTTCTGAAACACCAAACCCCCCAATACTGTGAGAGGGGAATTGCCTGCTTGGTCGGTCTCTCTACAAGGACAGCAAAGACTAAGACCGGGCATAGGCAAACTTGGCCCTCCAGATGTTTTGGGACTACAACTCCCATGATCCCTAGCTAACAGGACCAGTGGTCAGGGATGGTGGGAGTTGTAGTCCCAAAACATCTGGAGGGCCGGGTTTGCCTATGCCCAAGACAGAATGAAGGCCTAGGCTGTGGGTGGCAGAGGAAACTAACTGCCCAGGCTGCTTTTCTTGACAGTGTTTCCTTGTTACTCCAGGTGTGCTGGGCATTAAAGTGAAAATCATGCTTCCCTGGGACCCAAGCGGGAAAATTGGCCCCAAGAAGCCCTTGCCAGACCACGTCAGCATCGTGGAGCCCAAGGAGGAGATCTTGCCCACCACCCCCATCTCGGAGCAGAAAGGCACAAAGCCAGAACAGCCCCCCATGCCACAGCCCGTCCCCACGGCATAAGGGGTGAGTCGCTTTGCTTTATTCCTCACGGGTTTTTGGGAGAAAACGTTGGGGGTGAGCCGCAGTGTAAATAATATTAATAATTTATTATTTATACCCCGCCCATCTGGCTGAGTTTTCCCCAGCAACAAAATATTAAAAAACAATAATGCATCAAGCATTAAAAGCTTCCCTAAACAGGGCTGCCTTGAGATGTCTTCCAAAAGTCTGGTAGTTGTTTTTCTCTTTGACATCTGGTGGGAGGGCGTTCCACAGGGCGGGTGCCACTACCAAGAAGGCCCTCGGCACTGGACCTCAGTGTCCGTTTAGAATGATGGGGGTGGAGACGCTCCTTCAGATATACTGGACCGAGGCCGTTTAGGGCTTTCAAGGTCAGCACCAACACTTTGAATTGTGCTCGGAAATGTACTGCACTTCTTGGCTTCATGTTGCTGCTAGTGTTTCATAGAGGGCAATCAGTGTATTTAATGCTTTATAACTGCAGCCCACCAGATGTTGCAGGACTACAACTCATATCATCCCTCACCACTGGCTTTGTTGGCTCATGGGAGCAGGAGTCCGTCAACCTCTGGAGAGCAGGTACAGGGAATCTGTAGCTCTCCAGAGGTTGACGGACTCCTGCTCCCATGAGCCAACGATTCCCTGTACCTGCTTTACAGGGATAAAACAACGCAGGCTGTTGCCCCAGGGATTGTGTTCATGGTATGGGTATTAGCTCCCCACTCACTAATTCTTCGGTTTCTGTTGCAGGTTTAAAAACATCTGGAACAAAGAGTTTGGCGTCTTGTACAAATATCTCTTTAATAAAATCAGAAAAAGACAACATGCTGGAGGTTGTTTCTGTTACCTGCTCACCTTCCTTTTTTTTGCCCGCTCTGGGACCTAAATCCTGGCCAACCAATATCTGAAACTTTCTAGTTTTGTTCCCTGTTGATACCCCAGCTCAGATTTAACCATTGAGTCACCCATGTGTTCAAAAGGTTCTATAAACATTCTCATTAGCACTGACCTTGATCTTCAAGCTTAAGGGATAGTGATTTTGCTCTCCCCCGTTGATTACAGCTGCTGTTTATTTGCTGCCCCTTTTTCTGTAGCTGTTTGAGATTCCAACCAACCAGAAATTGCATTCTAGCTGTGTCCCAGCACTGTTTATATGCTGATGTCACTAGCACAAGCAAAGTCCATTGGAGGAATACTTCCTAGGTGTTAGCAACACGAGCAATCCTAGCTCATTGAGATCAATGTATGAATCAAAGCAATTTCTTAATCCTTTTGCGGCGATCCCTGTAAAACCGATAGCAGCAGAGAAGGGGTGCGAAACTTGAATTAGTCTGACTCCTCAGCGAAACAACTGCTGCCATTTTGACTTGACACTCATTCTCTTGCAGCAAAGTGTCTTTGTGTGGAATGCACTTGTTCAAGGTTCCAACTAGCCAGTCATGCCTTAGTCCATGCAGGTCTGGCTGAACATCCTGCCAAATTTTCTGATTTTCAGTCTGCATTGTGTGACCGCTGAGCGTGCTCTGTCCTCGTGGGGGTGTTTTCTGCTTCTAATTTATTCATTTTTGTATTTCTGTAAATTTCGAGGATCCCCCAAGCCTCCTGACACCTCCCTTATTGTGGGGGGATAGTACTACAGTGGTGCCTCGCAAGACGAAATTAATCCGTTCCGTGAGGCTCTTCGTATAGTGGTTTTTTCGTCTTGCGAAGCAAGCCCATTGACAGCTTAGCAGATTAGCGCTTTTAGTGGCTTTTAGCGGATCAGCTGATAAGCGGCTTAGGAAAAGGGGGGGAAAACCCGCAGGAACTGGCAAGACATTTCGTCTTGCGAAGCAAGCCCATAGGGAAATTCGTTTTGCAAAGCGCCTCCAAAACGGAAAACCCTTTCGTCTAGCGGGTTTTCCGTCTTGCGAGGCGTTCGTCTTGGGGGGCACCACTGTATTTTGCTATGGAAGGATTTGCACGGGCAGAGGAGGAGGAGGTGTGTGCTATTTTCACACCCCACCCAGGCAGGGGTTGCCATCGGCTAGGCAGATCCTGAGACTGGCTGAGAACCCCTTGACTTGCTTAAGCCTAGCAGGTGAGGCGAGATCGAAGCCAAGCACTCTCCGCAGATAGCTTTTGTGTGTGCTGCAGTATCTAGTACCCCAGCACAACAAATACTTTCAGAAAAAAAGCTGGAACTGTGCCTGGAAGTCTCAAAAGCTGCTGCCCAGCCTATCCCAAGTCTTCACTTGATTGGGGCTGCTGCCTTGCATCCCTTCCTTCAATAGGGCAGTAGCCCAATGCTTTGTGCACAAGCGTTCAGCACATGAAACATGTATGCAATTCAGTCCCACGGGAAATAAGTTTGCTGCCAACGGGGATTAAGAAAAATTCATGGTGTATAAGGTTCCTGCCTCCTGTCAAACAAAACCAGAAAAGCCTCAACACCAGCTTCTTGTGTGCTTTTTTCCCACTTGGCTAAAATGTGTCCTTGAATTGTGGCAAGACCTTTGAGTGGATTGGGTCCTGTGTGTGTGTGTGTGTGTGTGTGTGTGTGTGTGTGTGTGTGTGTGTTGCTGTATACAGAAACCCTTTTTTGTTTTTCTGTGAAAGCCAGACCTGCTGCTTCACTCAAACTGGCATGTGGCCCACAAAGTTTCCCTTGAGGTCAGGTGTCCCTCTGGATCATGGGTAGGCAAACTAAAGCCCGGGTGCTGGATCCGGCCCAATCGTCTTCTCAGTCCGGCCCGCGGACAGTCCAGGAATCTCTGTTTTTACATGAGTAGAATGTGTCCTTCTATTTAAAACGCATCACTGGGTTATTTGTGGGTCCTGCCTGGTGTTTTTACGTGAGTAGAATGTGTGCTTTTATTTAAAATGAATCTCTGGGTTATTTGTGGGCCATAGGAATTCGTTCATTTTCACACACACACACACACACAATCCAGCCCCCCACAAGGTCTGAGGGACAGTGGACCGGCCCCCTGCTGAAAAATTTTGCTGACCCCTGCATCTGGATGCCAGGAGGCATCAATGCTTCTGAACACCACTAGCTACAAACCAGTTGCACTCTTGCTCTCAAATCCCGAGTTTCCCATAATGGACACCTGCCTGGTTGGCCACAGAGGACAGGAAGCTGGAACACATATGTAGCTCAGTTGGTAGAGCATGAGACTCATAATCCCAGGGTTGTGGGTTTGAGCCTCACATTGAGCCAAAAGATTCCCCGCATTGCAGGCGGTTGGATGATGACCTTAAGTGTCCTTAGGTTCTTAATGTCCACCTGTGCTGTAAAGTAAGAGTTAGTGTGTTCTGGATAATGCATGTGAGAGCTGAGATCCAAGCTTCAGGCTTGAGATTTTTAAAAAGGTGGGGCTAAACTTCTAAGGGAAGCAGCTATAAAAAATGTCAACTAGAATCAGGAACAGAACAGCCTGGCTGGCTGGCTTGCAGCAAATGATTGCCTAGTTTAGTTCCCAGTTGCCAATGGTGTCTCCCAAAGAGCATACAGTGGTATCTTGGTTATTAATCTGTTCCAGGAGTCCATTCGAAAACCAAGGCGCAGTTTCCAATTGGCTGCTGGACCTTCCTGCACTCAAATCTGAAGCTGCGTCGGACTTTCGGCTTCCAAAGATTAGATAAATTTATTGTCATTGTCCGTATATACACAGTATACACAACAACGAAAATCAAACACCCAAGACCGGATTCACATACACATTTGCACGTATCTCCAACACTCTCATCCTATTCAGACATAATCTATTAAAACATACATAATCCAGAATATAACAAAGAATATAACAAAGAATGTGGAACTGGAATGCTTCCGGGTTTTCGGCATTTGGTAGCCAAAACGTATGTGTGCCAAGGCATTCAAGAACCAAGGTACAACTGTAGTGGGTCATCTTGGGAGTGGTGGGTGATGAGGAATTAGGTGGCGGCGGCAGCTACCCTTGGCAGGTCCTACAAAACATGGTTGAGGGGCCTGCTATCTTGACGCTGGACTCTAAACTCCTCAGCCCCAGCCACCATGACACATGGTGAAGAACGATGGGTGTTTAGTGCATCAGTTTATGGAGCGACAAAGCATGGGCTTTGCACATAGATGGCTTCAGTTAAGGCCAGCGGAGAATGCTGGGGAGCTGCTGCCAACCCGTGTGGGCAGTACTGAGCTAGCTGGACCACTGGCCTAAGTAGGAAGCATCTTCCTATGTCCATCCCCCTGTTGTCATGGGCTTTGAAGACACTCGAACTCAGGACGCAAGGGAGAAATGTGCTAGGAGGAAGGCACGCTTGGCAAATCCACACCGTGATCAACTCCCACCCAGAAACCAATGTCCCCACTGTGGAAGGAAGTGTGGATCCAGAATTGGCCTCCGCAGTCACTTACGGACGCACTGCTAAGACCGTGTTTATGGAAGACAATCTTACTCGGCTACAAGTGATCGCCGGCAGCTAAAAAAGCCAATGCAATTCTGGGCTGCATCAATAGGAATATAGCATCTAGATCAAGGGAAGTAATAGTGCCACTGTATTCTGCTCTGGTCAGACCTCACCTGGAGTACTGTGTCCAGTTCTGGGCACCACAGTTCAAGAAGGACATTGACAAACTGGAGGAGGGCAACCAAAATGGTCAAAGGCCTGGAAACGATGCCTTATGAGGAACGGCTAAGGGAGCTGGGCATGTTTAGCCTGGAGAAGAGGAGGTTAAGGGGTGATATGATAGCCATGTTCAAATATATAAAAGGATGTCACATAGAGGAGGGAGAAAGGTTGTTTTCTGCTGCTCCAGAGAAGCGGACACGGAGCAATGGATCCAAACTACAAGAAAGAAGATTCCACCTAAACATTAGGAAGAACTTCCTGACAGTAAGAGCTGTTCGACAGTGGAATTTGCTGCCAAGGAGTGTGGTGGAGTCTCCTTCTTTGGAGGTCTTTAAGCAGAGGCTTGACAACCATATGTCAGGAGTGCTCTGATGGTGTTTCCTGCTTGGCAGGGGGTTGGACTCGATGGCCCTTGTGGTCTCTTCCAATTCTATGATCAACACACAGTATTCATAGATCTGTAAGAAATATGGGAAATATGTGGCCTGTGTTGGAAATCTCGTAGGACCTGCAAGCCTCGAGAGTTTGATGACTTATGCATAGGGCAAGAGCCACCCTCCTGCTAAATTCAAGGGCTTTAGGACGAGTCACCGAAAAATATTTTATTGCAAAAAAATCGTACGACAAAGGTTTTGTGCGACCATAGAAAATAAAGGCATCTGATACTTGCATTCACATAACACAAATCAATCACCTCACAATTGCGCTTTGCCCTGTTCTCTTCCCCACCCAGACCCTCTTCCCAAAGTGTATAATAGCACCAGGATTCAGTGTGTGAATTGTTCACTGTAAGGCCCATGTTTTGTGTCCATTGCCCTGCACCCACCCTCCTCTGGGCTTATTCTTGGCATTCTATCTTTTTTTAGCACCCCAAATGCTTCCTTGTCTTATTACGCGAATGCTGTTAAGAAGGGCCAAGAGTTGCCAACGTTAACTCCGGTAAAAGGGAATGTTAACAGTGGGGAGCCTCAGCACAACGGGAGAAAAGAAATGGGAAGGTTAATGGCAAGGTTAAGGTAAAAAGATAAGGCGCCCATCGCCAATGCAAGCTTCAGCTGCTCATTCCTTCAATGATGGATGTAGCCTCTTATGAGGAAAAGCACCAGTTAGTTACTAAGGGGACATTCCAGGAGTTGGGAGGGACGTGGTTGTCTGGAAACACAACTGGGGACCAGAGTGGTTTTTTATGTAACCCATCACAAAGAACTGGAATCCTTTTTCCACTTCAGAAAATATCCCAACTAAAAACAAACTGGGCTTTTCAGCTGACAAAAGGGATGCACTAATGAGAAATCCTTTTAATTCACCCCTCCCAATGACTAGTTGGTCTTATAAGTAACGGGTACGAACTCAGAATTTCACCTATTAGTGATCAAATATTGCGTGTAGCTGGTTGTACCCCTGTTTCACATTCAACAGCAGCAAAAACGCCTACAAATTAAAAGGATCTCTCACCGGGCAATGGATGCCACCTTGCTAGGGATGAGCTCATGAACAACAAAATTTGGGAGCTGTTTTCCCCTGTGGTGCCAGGGCAGGTCTTAAGAGGATAAGGTGTGAAGCGTCAAAAAGTGGTTTCTCGTGGGGATGGCTCCCTGGGCTGGCTTCTCCCTGACCCCAACTCCCCGCTGTTTTATGACCTCCAATCTTTTTTTAGTGAGTTAATGGCATGGGTGCACCGGTTTGTAGAAGATAAACCATATTCCCCCCATTTAAAAAAAATAAAACACAACCCAACGCAAATGGCATATTTGGGCTCACACACTACAATTCATCACGCATCTTGTCTCCTTTGGGCCTCACTAGTCGGCCAATGAAAAGGATGGAGTTGGTCTTATTGTCTTTGATCAGGAAGAAGAACGGGTGATCTGCGTAGAAGAGCTTTGGGTTTTTCATCTCTTCTCGGGCATAGATGTCCCCTTCAAAGGGGTTCCCTTCTGTGTCCCACTCGAGGGCCGCAGCGTGGAAGACGTTGGAGAGGTAGAGATCCTTCTTGCCCGAAATCTTAGAGAGGTCGGCCTTGTTTTTGTCAACGGCTTCTGTTAGGCCAAGATCAGCCAAGTGTTTCTGGAAAACGAGGACACATATATATTATATTCTAATGGATTGTTGAATATTGCTTTACAGTGGTACCTCGGTTTACGAACTTAATCCGTTCCGGAAGTCCGTTCTTAAACCAAAGCGTGCTTTCCCATAGCACTGGTGGACTCAGTTTACAAATGGAACACTCTCAACAGGAAGCGGAACATGTTCTGCTTCCAAGGCAAAGTTCACAAACCAAAACACCTACTTCCGGGTTTGCAGCATCCTTAGTCCAAGTTGTTCATAAACTAAGCTGTTCTCAAAGCAAGGTACCACTGTATTTGACCGGTTGTTACTGTGACTTTTTTTTGTATTGAATCGGACTCTTATTACATGTGTGATCTTTGTGATTTGAGTCATCGTTTCTTCAGCTTACAAATCACCTTGTGCATAGTAACATACAAAGGCGGTATACAAATTATAATATATATATTAAAAAACAATGCAATTAGTCAAACATTTTCTAATACACATTCCCTTGGTAATCGACTTCCCTTCCACCCTTCCATGGTTTCCTCAAATTATCTATTTCGGCTGCATATTATAATTATTTGATACCTTCTTTCCTCCACCATATTCTCTAAGTAACTTTTACTGATGAGCTTACTCCAAATCTGCTAGCATTTTAACACACACACAGAATCGTACCTTGGAAGTCAAATGGAATCTGTTCCAGAAGTCCGTTCGACTTCAGAAACCAAAGCGCGGCTTCTGATTGGCTGCAGGGAGCTCCTGCAGCCAATCGGAAGCCGCACCGAAAACCAAGGTACGGCTGTTATATAATCTACAAATGTTTTCCAATCCTCCTTGAAGGCTGTCTTGTCTTGTCCTCCAATTTTATGAATTTAACTTGCAAATTCAGCTCCCATTCATTTCGACTTCTGCTCTTTTTTCATATGCCATTGGGGGGCATCAAGTAGCCTCCTCACGGCAGTAGTTGCACACAGAGAGAGATTCCTTTGATTCTAGTAGTGTACATTAGGAGTGCACATGTCCAGAGTGTGGGGATCAGATGGGATTACTATGAGGAATTACAAAATATGCATCAAACCCATTGTGTCCGCTATGAAAGCATGGCATTGACTGGGGTCGATTCATTGACAATAATTTCTGATCAAATCCCACAAGCCTCTCCATTTCTGCATTTTGCTTTCTCTACCCTGACAGGAGGGGACGTGGGTGGCGCTGTGGGTAAAAGCCTCAGCGCCTTGGGCTTGCCGATCGAAAGGTCAGTGGTTCGAATCCCCGCGGCGGGGTGAGCTCCCGCTGCTCGGTCCCAGCGCCTGCCAACCTAGCAGTTCGAAAGCACCCCCGGGTGCAAGTAGATAAATAGGGACCACTTAATGGCGGGAAGGTAAACGGCGTTTCCGTGTGCTGTGCTGGCTCGCCAGATGCAGCTTTGTCACGCTGGCCACGTGACCCGGAAGTGTCTCCGGACAGCGCTGGCCCCCGGCCTCTTGAGTGAGATGGGCGCACCAACCCCAGAGTCTGTCAAGACTGGCCCGCACGGGCAGGGGTACCTTTACCTTTACCTACCCTGACAGGCACATATCAGTATTCTAAATACACAGGCCAGTTGTTCATCAGGCATCCTGAGCCATAAAATATAGTAGTTTGTTTAATGTAGTTTGTTAATCTTTAGATAGATTTTAAGGTCCAGGAAGGAGATGGTAAATACTGCCATCTTGCCTCTCCTGTTTACGACCTCCGGAGTTTCCTAAAAGCATTCCTCTAGTCCTGTTTTATTTACTCTCAGATATGTACGCATGATCAGAGCAGTCTTTGTAGTTAAAAGAATTTCTTCTGATCTGACTTTGTCCCACGTAGGGTTTTTTGAAATGCTCAGAGGAAATCTGATTGGTTCTTACGAACACTGTGTAAAAATTTCTTTTCTGAATAAAACGACCTGGGCCGAGGGGTGGAGAGGATTATTATACACACCCCTCCCAGAGTCTTGCTGGCCAGGCCTCTGTGTGCATTCTATTAAGGGAGCCGGCGTACAGCTTCCGGGTCATGTGGCCAGCATGACTAAGCCGCTTCTGGCAAACCAGAGCAGCGCACGGAAACGCCGTTTACCTTCCCGCTGGATAGTACCTATTTATCTACTTGCACTGGCGTGCTTTCAAACTGCTAGGTTGGCAGGAGCTGGGACAGAGCAACAGGAGCTCACCCCGTCGCAGGGATTCGAACCACCAACCTTCTGATCAGCAATCCCAAGAGGCCCTGTGGTTTAACCGACAGCTTGTACCCATTTATCTACTTGCACTGGTGTGCTTTCGAACTGCTAGGTTGGCAGGAGCTGGGACCAAACAACGGGAGCTCACCCTGTCACGGGGATTCGAACCGCCGGCTTTCTGATCTGCAAGTCCTAGGCTCTGTGGATTAACCCACAGTGCCACCCGCGTCCCTTTCTATTAATCATTCTATTCTATTCATTATAGAATATAGAATCACTCTATTCTATTTATTATTCTATTTCTATTAATGCATTCTATTAATCAGGGTCTAATCCTTCCTTTGCTTTGGGAACGCTAGAGCGTACAAATGAAAAGCGAAATGCAACGCAATGGCGGTACTCACATGCAGATCGTGGCTGACCTCCAGGCTGACCTTGGGCAGGGAGATGGCGACAGCTCGCTGCTTCATCTTACCCAGCCAGACCTTCAGCTGTTCCCGGGTCAGCAGCTTCTCCAGCCTCTCCAGCGGCTCCACATGGTTGGGCATGATGAAGATCATGCTGGACAGCTTGTGCGCCAGAGGCATCTCCACCATCTGCAGGTTCTCTGCCTCATCATTGAAATAGTTGTACAGCCCTTCGGAAACAAAGGGGAATGAATGAGTCAGCGGCTGCAGGGAGACAGGCGGGGGCGAAACAGGCAAGGGCGAAGCGGCACATCAATGCAGACAGCACTATTCTTTTCTGGCACTAATATTTATTGGGTTTCTATGGAGGCAAGGCAAAACAGTACCAAGAACAAGGGGAAAAATGAAGCAACTAAAGAGCGCTTAGGATCAGGATTAGGGCTGGCCGATGTCTGTTTTTCAACATTGTGATAGTTCACCAGCTAAACATCACAATATAAACCACTTATAAACGCCATCTCCAACTCCTCGAAAGATTCCATCAATGGTGTCTCCTAAACCATCACCTGGGAAGACTGGTGAACTAATTCCAGTGTACTGGAAGAAGCAAAGATCACCAGTGTTGAAGCAATGAGTCTTCAACATCAATTTCGTTGGACTGGTCATGTTGTGTGGATGACTGATGATCGTCTTCCAAAGCAACTACTCTATTTTGAACTTAAAAATGGAAAGTGTAATGCTGGTGGTCAACAAAAGAGGTTTAAAGACTCTCTCAAGGCAAATCTTTCAAAAGATTTGGCACGTTTGGCAAATCCACACCAGGATCAACTCCCGCCCGGAAACCTATGTCCCCACTGTGGAAGGACGTGTGGATCCAGAATTGGCCTCCACAATCACTTACGGACTCACTGTTAATATCGTGTTTATGGAAGACAATCTCACTCGGCTACGAGGGATCGCCAAAGAAGAAGAAGACTATGACTGCATTGATGGCATGTTGCAGAAGATACCCACAAAACACCCATCTGGAGGGACCCTACATTCCATCTTACTCGGCTACGAGGGATCGCCAAAGATACTGATATATCACAAAGTCTGAAATAAGGATGGAGCCACGCAGAGGCAAACCGGGCCATATCCTGGAAAGTGTTAGCAGTCTAAAACTGAAGCTTTTCCAGCCAAGAATGAGGCTGGCCTCCTTTTCCAGGCTCTCTTACCAGTGCGGTGCATCATGGGAATGCCAACTGTGTAGGAACGCGTCACCATAAATCCACGATTGTCCACCATCTTGTGATGGAACCTTTCGTCCCAGTGAGCTGTGGAAGCAAAGAGATGAAGCAAGGCCGGTTAACAGCAGGACAGACTAGTTTGTTGTATCTCATACATCTGATTTAATCACGCGTGCCCCTCCAGCCACAGTTCAAAAAACACACAGCTGGTTCTTGCTTTGTAGCCGCGGTTTCAGGCGTTTCAAGAAGCCAAACCCAGAAGCAAGGAACTTGCACAAAACACAGCTGTCGGCATTTTGACTGGCACTTGCAGGCAATGCTATTTAACACTATTTATTCTGTGCCGTCTTTACATTAGCAGGCCAAATCCAGGGTGCTGATATTAATACACAAAGCCCTCAGAAGCTTGGGATTGAGGTATTTATCTGAGTGCCTCTCACCGGGCCAGCCAGCTTGCACCCTGAATGGATGCCCTTTCAACAATAGGTGTTGCTCACTGAATGGTGACTCAGAACAAGGCCTTCTCTGTAGTGGCACCCACAGTGATGCAACTCCTTTCCCCTAAAGGAACCAAATGCCACCACACTGTTGATGTCTCGTTCTTGCATGTGCCCAAAGCCCACATTGAGAATACAGTGGTACCTCAGGTTAAGTACTTAATTCGTTCCGGAGATCCATTCTTAACCTGAAACCGTTCTTAACCTGAAGCACCACTTTAGCTAATGGGGCCTCCCCCCATTAGCTGTCGGAGTGCTGCCGGAGCACGATTTCTGTTCTCATCCTGAAGCAAAGTTCTTAACCTGAGGTACTATTTCTGGGTCAGTGGAGTCTGTAACCTGAAGTGTATGCAACCCGAGGTACCATTGTATTGCCAATCTCTCATTACAGCCCTTTACCAATTGATTGATATTCCTCTGTTGCTGATACTTTCTCTACATCTTCCATTTTATTTATATTATTTCGGTTATCTTACCGCCGCTAGCATTTTCACCTGTACACCATTATTTCCCATATATTCAGTAAGTGTTTTCCAACCTCTAAATGCATGTTGTTCTCATTCTCTTATTCTATACGTTAAGTCTGCAAGCTGCGCATATTCGGTCAACTCAAGTGGCCATTCTTCTTTGCTTGGGACCTGGCTCATTTTCCATTTAAGAAATGCTTGGTTTCATCCAATAGGGCTCTTCCTGCTGGCTGAACAATTCCACCACTCCTATCTGGACCCCACATGCTCAGCAAGAGCTCAGGGCTTGCACCCCAACCCACCCTCCCCGCCGGCTTCCACTTACGTTTGAAGAACATGGCGTTGACGATGAGGGCTCCGTCCGTCTTCTCCACATCCTTGGTGACCTCGGGCAGCTTGCCGTCGGTGGTCTGGGAGGCCCACTCGTTGATGGACTTGAGGGCACTCCGCTTGTCCCTGAAGTTGATCTTGGAGTGCTCATAGTTGTAGTGCTTCTTGCTGCTCTTGACGAAGTCGTCGGCGAAGCTGATGGAGCTGGGGCCATACAGGCGGCTGCCCATCTTCCAGGTGACGTTGCGGGCCGTGGAGTTGCTGACCTCGCTCAGGAGCTCCGAGAGGCCACTGTGGACGTAGTCGTCGTTCAGCTTGTCGGCGCTAAGCAGCGCCTTGGCCTGCGAGGCCGTGGTGGCCTTGCCGCCCAGGGACACCAGCCCGAGAGAAGATGCCACCACCACCGGAGACACCAAGATGTTCTCCATGTTCTTCTCCTTGGCCATGGCGTGGTAGAGGTTGAAGGCCAGGGTGGCGCTGCGGTCGGCCAGGGCGGACGCCTTGTCGCTCAGCTTCTTGTCTCCGGGAGAAGCCTTCTTCTCACTCTTCTTCTTGTCCTCCGGGGGAACGGCAAGGACCAAGGCGCAGAGCGCAAGGAGTCGGATCATCCACATGGTGGCTGCCATGGACGCTGGGAACCAGCTGAGCCTGCAAGGAAACAGAAGGCAAGGATCAGCGAGGCTGAGCCATCCCGTTTTCCTGCTCCTCCTCCAACCATATTCTATGGGTGAAGAAAACCACCAGTGCTGGAAGGGCCTATGTAGGGAAGGGATGTTGCTTAGTGGCAAGTGTAGGGGCAATCAAGGCGTTTAGTGATCTGACATGGTCTTTTCTTCCTGCCTGTGTTTACTTCCCCTCTATCTCTTGTTAAAGCTATGGTTTCCCCAGTAGTGATGTATGGAAGTGAGAGCTGGACCATAAAGAAGGCTGATCGCCGAAGAATGGATGCTTTTGAATTCTGGTGCTGGAGGAGACTCTTGAGAGTCCCATGGACTGCAAGAAGAACAAACCTATCCATTCTGAAGGAAATCAGCCCTGAGTGCTCACTGGAAGGACAGATCCTGAAGCTGAGGCTCCAATACTTTGGCCATCTCATGAGAAGAGAAGACTCCCTGGAAAAGACCCTGATGTTGGGAAAGGAGAAGGGGACGACAGAGGACAAGATGGTTGGACAGTGTTCTCGAAGCTACGAGCATGAGTTTGACCAAACTGCGGGAGGCAGTGGAAGACAGGAGTGCCTGGCGTGCTCTGGTCCATGGGGTCACGAAAGTCGGACATGACTAAACGACTAAATGACAACAACATCTCTTGTTCTGCTCTTTGATGGCTGAGAGTAGCCTTTAATGTGTCATCTGGTGGAAGGAAGAAGCGATAATGTTGGGTATCTTCTGACCTTCTTTGATGTAGAGGCTGACTTTGAGAAGAGGCTGACTAATGAACGACCGGCACATTGTGACTAATGAATAAACTTCAAACTAGAGGCATATTGATTGGGTATTATTGATGCAGACTTTCCTAATCAATTTAAGGATATCTTTCTCTATGCAACGGTGGCAGCGAGGGTTCTTATAGCCACAAAAGTGGAAAAGTGAAAAAGCTCCCTCAAGACAAGAGTGGGTCCAAAAAATGATTGACTATGCTGAATTAGACAGCCTATCCAAAAAATTAAATAAAATTTAATTTTATTTTATTAAGGAAAGAATTTATTTCAAAATGGGAAGCGTTTAAAATATATTTGAAAATTAATAATACTGACTTAAAATCCATTGCGGCATTTGAATAATACCAGCAATATCATTCATTAGGTATGTGATAATACATTTTGAGATGATAGCAATAACATGTATTGGCAGCAAAGAATGGTAATTAGATTTATGGAGTAGATGGCAAGTCGGATTTAAAAGGAAGAGACCATTACAGTTTACGGATTATGGAACTTATATGAATTATTTATGTAATGCACGACTGATGATATTCTTATTATGGTGTAATACATTTTTTTTGTTGGTGTGTTGAGCAAATAAAATTATAAATTAAAAAAAAAGAATAAACTGCATCTAGGCAGTTGGACAAGCCATACAGGCTAGCTATCAATAATCTATAAATCAGGTGGTTTTTGGACATAGTTCTGAGAAGCTCGTTCATGGACTGATGGCCGCAGGACTGTGCAAACAAAGGCCATCTGGCGAATTGCTTCGAAACTTCTTGAGGGTTTCTCAGTGGCAGATCGAAGTGCTTGCTTGGTAATGTATATAGTGCTTGCTGTGTAGAACAGAATCTTTAATCTTCTCACTTGTGCTTGTATTGCTTCTGAATCTCATTAAAAGAACCACCTTGCCTTTGGCAAGACAGCAGGACACCTGCCCTGCATGCAGAAGGTCCACGGTTCCATCCCTGGCATCTCCCGCTAGGGATGGGAATGTCCCGTCTGAAATCCTGGAGAGCTGCTGCTGCTGCTGCCAGTCTGAGTTGACAATATAGAGGTCCATGAATCAGAAGCGCGGCTCAGTGTAAAGCCGTATCTGGAATGCAGCATGTGGTTCTGGTCTCCTCATCTCAAAACGGTGGTGGAAAAGTGGCTGGGGTGTTTTTAATGTATTGTTTCAAGAGGACCTTTTTTGTCCCAATGTGGGTTTTCGTTTGGTTGGTTGCAAGCTGCTGCAAATCACCTTTGGCCAATAAATAGCAAGAGGTGCAAAATGAGGACACATCCCTGCCAAGGAATCGAGTTGAACTCCAGTTCCCATCAGGCATGTCTAATGGCCAGGGGTGATGGGAATTGTAGTCCAACCATATCTAAAGGGCCACTGGTTCACCAGCCCTGCAAGGGCCATCGGGTTAGAGAAAAGGTGAGGATAGGAGGAATATGATGGAGGATTGCAGAGTTCTGCATGCTGTGCAGGAAAAGGAAAGTTGGTTGCAGTCTCCAAATGTCAACATGCAGCTATTTGCACTTCCTTGTAGGACCACGAGAGGGAGCTTTTGGATTCTGAGAAAGTTTGAGTATTTAACGGTCGTCCCCCACCCAAAAAAATCGTATCACAATCATAGTCTTCCCTTTAATTAAAAATGTGATATATCCACGACTCTCCCTGCACCTGAAAAGGCTTCGTTTCAGCATGCAAAAAAATTAAAAATTAAAAAAAATTCTGCACCAGCCGTTATTCTGGGAAATACCGTATTTTTTGCTCTATAAGACTCACTTTTTCCCTCCTAAAAAGTAAGGGGAAATGTGTGTGCGTCTTATGGAGCGAATGCAGGCTGCGCAGCTATCCCAGAAGCCAGAACAGCAAAAGGGATTTCTGCTTTCACTGCGCAGCGATCCCTCTTGCTGTTCTGGCTTCTGAGATTCAGAATATTTTTTTTCTTGTTTTCCTTCTCCAAAAACTAGGTGCATCTTATGGTCTGCTGTGCCTTATAGATCGAAAAATACGGTACTTCTGGCTGAATGGTGTTAATTATTTATTTTAATCCCAGAGCGCAGACTCAGACAGCAAGGCAACGGGCAGCCTCTCCCAGAGGAAGGAGAGATTCTCTTGTGACTCCACATCAGGGCTAACTGTGAATGTTCCCACTAAAACATCTGCACCACATCTGTCCCAAATCCAATCTCCAGCTACATCCCATAATCTACAACCGCTCAGGATGCCAGGTGAGGCTGATGGGACTTGGAGTCCAGTGACAGGAGGACACCAGCTTTAAAGAAGGCTGGAACAGGTTGTTAAACGCTTTGGATTTGTCCGAATTGGCTAAGTGCCTCGATAGTGCAGTATTAATAGCAGCAACTGTTGAAGAAGCCTTAATCCCAGATATTCCCACTGGGGAGGAAAATGTCCTTTCGCCAAGGCGGAGGGTCGAATCGATGCACAGAGCTGCTGCCACTACTGGGACGTTGTCCTTTTTCTCGATTCAAGAGAGGTTAAAAAGTAGTTTCCGAACGGGAACACAAAGCCAAAAGAGCATAAAAAGAGCCGGCTGGATCAGGCCAGGGACTCATCTGTGGGAAGCCAGCAAACAGGATTTGAGCACAAAAGCCCTCGATTCTCCTGTGGTTTCCTCATAAGCATTGCTGCCTCAAACTGTGAAGGCAAGGCACAGGCTTCATGGCCACTACTCACTGAGACCCTCTGTGAATTTGTCTGGCCCTATTTTATTTTATTCATTTGGTTTTTTAAATTACAGTTTTACAATCACAACATCCAACATAAAAATGAGATTCCAAAGAATCTCACGGACCTTTCCTCCCTTTTGTGGGTCCTGTTGTTAATCATTTCCTCCTGTATCTTTTAGGATAATCGAAATATTTTACCTCTCCATTGTGTCCCACCATTAAACTACAAGTGTTATTCCAATCCTACTAATGATTTTAACGGTTTACAATGGCTATTAATGTAAATTATAAATTCCCCCCATTCCTTATTAAAATTTGGGTCTTCCTGATTTCTGATTCTTCATTTTTGCCATTTCTGCATAATCCATCAACTCGGTCTGCCATTCTTCTCTGGTCAGGACTTTATCTTCTTTCCATCTGTCTAACTCTCTTTTAAAGCCCTCTTGAGTCGGTGGCCATTATGACACCTGGCTGGAGCAAATTCTATAGCTGAACTTTGCACTGTGTGAAGAAGCACTTTCTACCTGTTGCAAATATTCCAGTGTTCAGCTTTATTCAGTGTTTCTCTTCGGATTTCAAAAAGTGCCCTAAATAATACTATTTATCCATCACTATTACTACTACTACTACTACTACTACTGCAGGGACGTGGGTGGCGCTGTGGTCTAAACCACTGAGCCTCTTGGGCTTGCCGATCAGAAGGTTGGCGGTTCAAATCCCCGCGATGGGGTGAGCTCCCGTTGCTCGGTCCCTGCTCCTGCCAACCTAGCAGTTTGAAAGCACGCCAGGTCAAGTAGATAAATAGGTACCACTGCGGCGGGAAGGTAAACGGCGTTTTAGAAGACATCTGAAGGCAGCCCTGTTTAGAGAAGCTTTTAATGTTTAACGGACCACTGTATTTTAATACCTTCTTGGAAGCCGCCCAGAGTGGCTGGGGAAACCCAGCCAGATGGGCGGGGTGTAACTATATTATTATTATTATTATTATTATTATTATTATTATTTGCGCTGCTCTGGTTTCGGTGTTCCGCTGCGCCTGAAGCGGCTTAGTCTTGCTGGCCACATGACCCGGAAAAACCATCTGCGGACAAATGCCGGCTCCCTCGGCCTGTAAAGCGAGATGAGCGCCGCAATCCCAGAGTCGTCCGTGACTGGACTTATCTGTCAGGGGTCCTTTACCTTTACCTATTATTATTATTACTCCGCCTTTCAGCAATCTGGTGCTCTCCATGGAATCTTAGCGCTAGAAGGGACCCAGGGGTCATCTAGTCCAACCCCCGCAATGCAGGAATCTCAGGTCAAGCATCCATGATAGATGAGCATCCAACCTCTGCTTTAAAAGGAAGGAGCGTCCACAACATCCAGATGTTCCAAAAACACCTGGAAGGCACCAGATTGGCAAGGGCCAGTTCAGACAAAACTCTTTTTGAGCTTCCACTCTGCTCCCAATTCTGAATTTTTCTTCCCTGATCCCATCTGGCAGGTAGCCAAGACCTCATCCAGCTGCGCCCTGTGGCACTGTGCCAAGGGTGGGGTCTGAGCTATGTACTCTGCATGCAGCAGAATAAACCAAAGCGAAGGAAGTGGGAGAAGCCATTTCCCCCGCCTCCCCCCGGGACATTCCATGCAGAAAGCGCGCGGGGGTGGGGAGCAGGGGGAGAAGAGCCACGCAGGCAAAACAGAAGCAAAAGGCCCCCTGCAATTAACTCCTGGAAATAGCACAGCTTTCCAAGTGGAGTCAAATTACAGTTCCGAGCAATGCAGATAGTTAAAAAAGGTCTTTTTGGTGGCAGTGGTTGGGTGGGAGCAGGGATGGAGATGAAAAAGGCTTTTAAAACCAGATGTCTTCTTTCTTGCTGTATATATTCTGATCTGGTTAGAACCAGTGGCTGGTTAGATCTGGCAGAACAGGATCTGCAACGTCCACTTTGCAAAAGGCACAGCCTGGAGCAGCGGTTCTCAACCTGTGGGTCCCCAGATGTTGTTGGACTACAACTCCCATCATCCCTGAGCTCTGGCCTTGCTAGCTAGTGGTGATGGGAGTTGTAGTTCAACAACATCTGGGGACCCACAGGTCGAGAAAGGCCGGCCTGGAGGTACTGTAGAGCTGGGATTAATATTAAGGCAGCCCTGTTCAGGGAAGTTTTTAATGTATGACATATTAGTGTACAGTGGTGCCCCGCAAGACGAACGCCTCGCAAGATGGAAAACCCGCTAGACGAAAGGGTTTTCCGTTTTGGAGGCGCTTCGCAAAACAAATTTCCCTATGGGCTTGCTTCGCAAGACGAAAATGTCTTGCGAGTTCCTGCGGGGTTTTTTTCCCTTTTCCCCCCTTTTCCTAAGCCCAAGCCGCTTATCAGCTGATCCGCTAAAAGCCGCTAAACCGCTAATAGTGCTAATCCGCTAAGCTGTCAATGGGCTTGCTTCGCAAGACGAAAAAAACGCTATACGAAGAGCCTCACGGAACGGATTAATTTCGTCTTGCGAGGCACCACTGTATTTTTGGTCTTTGTGGGAGCTGCCCAGAGTGGCTGGGGAAACCCAGCCAGATGGGCGGGGTACAAATAATTTATTATTATTATTATTATTATTATTATTATTATTATTACCCAATATGGGGATCAAACCCATGACCCCAAGCTTAAGAGTTTCATCGTCTTTCCCAATGTGTCTGAGCAGTTGGTGCCTTTGCAGCTATGCTCCAGCGGCACATTCAGCAGTAACAAATCCCCTACGAGGGCTGTAGCTTCGGCCACCAAAGATTTACTCCTCTGTAGTCCGCATGGCTAACACTCTCAAACTGCAGCAAAAGCTGGACTTCGGCGGTTAAGCAAACAGTGTTAGCGGTTTGGACACGACAGACAGGGCCTATAGGGGAACCTCTGGCCCTCTATAGGATTGTGCCAAATATGATGATGATGCGTTGTAATTTGAAACATCTGGAGCAGGGATGGTGACATCTTCCAGATGCTGGTAGACTCCATCTCCCAGCAGCCAGCGGTCAAGGAAGATGGGATATATCGTCCAAAAACATTGGAGGGCAAAAAGTTTTGCTACAGAAGCAAAGTAATTGACTGCTGCTGGGGTTAAACTGCTTGTCTTTGAGAACGTTGCCAGACTTAAGAGCTCTCAATCTCCAACATACTCTCCTGATATGCCCCGCAGAGGACCTTAAGGTCCACAAATGACAACACTTTGGAGGTCCCAGGTCTCAAGGTGGTTAGATTGGTCTCAACTAGGACCAGGGCCTTTTCAGTACTGGCCCCAACGTGCTGGAACGCTCTGTCGCAAGAGACCAGGGCCCTGCGGGACTTGACATCTTTCTGCAGGGCCTGCAAGGCAGAGCTGTTCCGCCTGGCCTTTGGTTTGGACTCAGTCTGACCCTTATGTTTCCCTCCCTTTATGGTTTTGATCTATGGGCTACTATTAAAATGAGGCTGCATTTTAAATTGTATTTTTAACCTGTATTTTAAATTGGTTCTCCCCCCCCCCCCAATTATGTTTTTATTGTAATTTTCCTGGTGTTAGCTGCCCTGAGCCTGGCTCTGGCCGGGGAGGGCGGGGTATAAATAAATTATTATTATTATTATTATTATTATTATTATTATTATTATTATTACTATTACTATTATTATTATTAACAGCTCTGCAGTCGAGAAGGAGGAAGATACAGGAAAGTTTCTACGCTTGTTCTTCACCTGTGTCTGCAGAGCTGTTAAGACCTTCTCCGGGTTGTGAACTGACAACCCAATTATTTTCAGACCTGCCGCTCCACCACCCACAAGGTTTTCAGAAAGGAGGCGGTGTTGAGGCTCTATATTAGGCTCTCAGCAAACAAAAGCGTTTTAACTCTCAAGAAGGTGATTTTAGCTTAAACAGGGAAATAAGCATTAATTGCAACTGAACAATGCAGTGATCAAGGAGGTTGTTGAAATTATTATTTTTTTTGCAAAAGGCAGCGCTCTTTCAATCGAAAAGGCATTTTTGGGGGGCGTTTTTTTCATAGGAAAAACAATTTTGGTGGTTTTTTTTTTTTTAAAAAAAAAAAGCGCTTTACAACGTTCAGGGTATTCTTGTTTTTACTTTTTGAAATATGGCAACGCTATATGAACAGCTGGGCCAAGCTAGCTATTTCAGATGCTTTTCCTGGACCAGGTTACCCTGTCTCAGGGCAAGACAGAAGGCTTTAGTCTTCAAACTTATCACTCTAACCCAGGTTCCTTAAAACCTACAGGGCGCTAGATTTTAGGCGTTATTTCATTTTGGATGTGTGGTGTGACAAGTGTGGAGGGTTTTTGTTTAGTTTTTGCTGTTCTTCTAAAGATACCTTGGAACTTTCTCTTAGTGAGGTCAACGTTTGGCTTTTTCATTCTGAAAAAAAACAAGACAAATCAGGCAGTTCCCTCAAGGATCCGAGAACATTTGCACAGAACAGATCAACAGGATGCTTTAGAAATTACAGTTTACATGTCGGCGGGCCAGGAAGGAGGAAGGAATCAGAGGGTGCTGCTAGCTAGGAGGTTTGGAGTGGTTCCTTTAATTGCAGGAAACAACTTTCTAGACCTCACCGTTCCAAGCGGACTTTGAAATCGGAAGGGGACCAATCACAGAGTGACACGGCTGCCCCTCTGGAATTCCTGCCCGCAAGCCAATGCCTGGGCGGTCCTCCTCGCTGTTTTGCATAGCCCCTCCCACTTCCACATGGCATAATGTGGATAGGGCTTCCAAGAAAGAGGGCGGGGCCTCAGGGCCAGGTGGGCGGGGCCAGCAGCTGTGGAACTCCCTGGGACCATAGATATGCGGGAAAAAGAATTTGGGTGCCCTAAATGCTCCTCCTTTTCTCAACCCAACTGATGGTGCTTCGAGAGAAATTTGTGAGATTTGGGGTTGGCAGTCCTGGGATTTAAACTTTTTTTTCAATCCACCCTTTAGGAAATTAGTTAGCTACCAGCTTTGGAATGTTAAATATGCAATTATAAGCGTTTTAGGAAACCAGTTAGCTACCAGCTGTGGAATGCAAAATATGGGTACAGCTTGTGTTTGCTATGCACTTGAATCTTAAAATGCTGGTGCTTTTCCTCTAATGGACTAGTGCAGCCGTTACCTGGGAGAGCAGGGTTCAAATCTTGACTCAGTCATAAAAAGGTTCCTTGGAGCATTTAAAAAGGTGTGGCAGAAATGAAAGAAATATGTAACATGTTCCAGAAGTGTGCCAAAACTTTCCCCAAGCGAATGGGCAAGCTGAAAAATGCACAAATCGACCTCTGGCAGCGCATTAAATCAACACAGCATCCTTTGCAGTGTTCCCTCAGCGCTACACATAATGAAGCCCCTCCTATGTCCCTGGCTGCCCCCACACGCCACGTAAGCAAGCCGAGGCAAGACCAGACACCGAGAGAGTTAGCAATGGTATGCCGTATCTAAACCAAAGCCGGGCGCAGTCTGCACAAATTACCCTCGTCAAAAAAGCATCTCAGACAAATATCGCCCACTGTTTATTCGGATGCATCGCAAAATTGGGGCTTTCGTGGAATTGGGTTTATTTTGGCAAAACATTTTAAATGGAGTGACCGGGGATGCTGACCTGTTCAAAACACACCCATCAAAATGTAAGCCATTGTCCTAAATCTCCTTGCAAAGCTGTTGAAACTTTTCCAGGAGGGCCGGACACTTATTTTTAAAGATAACCATTTTTGCATTCTGCGTTGGATTTCAGAGTTTGCACGTGAAACGTGACAGCATTTCTTGGGTTACCAAAAGATCCGACCCTCAAAAGTTAAAAAACAAAACAGATTCTGGGTTTGCAGACAAAGAAACCATTATGTTACAGCGGCTGCATTTTAGCAAAGAGTTAACATTTTGTAAGTTGTACATGAGAGCACAATGCGCCTTTTTGAACTTGGCTTTCTTTCACCTTTCTAAGCTTTGCTTATCGGGGGAACTCTGGGTTCCCACGGCAAAAAGGGAGGATGGGTTTACACTTCTCGTTTCATATCATAGGCGCACTCCACCACATTGGACCTGAAATAAGTCTGTCCACTATGATTCTGGAACATCTACCTTTTGTATTTATTCATCCAGACAAACAAGGGATGAACCGTATGGAATTATTTTTGGAGATTCCAAACCACAAACACTTCACACTGACCAAGATGCTAATTCTGTTAGTGGGGCTTGCAGCTTTAAGCTGTTTTGTTCCCATGCAAGGCACTGATGATGACAACAGGTTTTAAAATATATAGCTATTAAGGGCACATTAAGTGAAAGGAGCTGCTGGCTCCTTGTCCTGTTTTCTGGGTGCATTTGGTTGTTTTCTGCAGGAAGCAAGATATTGGACTCCAAAGGACTTTTGAATCTGATCCAAAAGCAGGTCTATTCCTACCTTTTAAGGCACTTAAACTTCTCTCATGGGATGTGTTTAGCGTTGGTGAGATTTGTGCCCTCTCTGCCTCTTTCCACTTCTTCTGACATCCCCAAATATTTAGTGGGTGCCTGCCACTCCACCCCACATTTGAGACCTTTGGGCATCAGGGTGGGGGTGGGGAATAACTCAACATTTAACCTGGAACGCCCTTCCCCAATCTAGGCACTGAACGCAAAGTATAGTAAAAACAAACATCCCTTCTATGGGGCCAGGCTTGTATAATCGGGAGCATCCTTCCCCCACCCTTGCTACTGTTTTTTCCCCGCGGGAGGGGCGGGGGTACATTTCCTCCGGCAATCTTTCCATGCAGTCAGCAGCAGCCGCGAGGAAACCGGAGCAGGCTTAATCCTGCCGGCAAAAGTTGCAGCCAACTAGCTCGCAAGGCCCAGGAATAGCGCCGGAGGAGGGAGAGAGAGACGGGGCGGAGGCGGCTGCTGCTGCTCCCCACAAGGAAGAGGGCGATCTCGCGATCCTCCCTGCTCCGCCTGCTCTCCAGGAGATCCCGGGGGTCCCTCTCGGCATCCGCTCTCCAAAGCCGGGTCCTAAAGCGAGCGGGCGCACGGGCATTACGCGCGCCCTGCAGAGCGCACGGCGAGGCGCATCCCAGAGCGCAAGATGCGCCCCACTTGCGTTGTAGTCCAACAACATCTGGGGACCCACAAGTTGAGAACCGCTGGACTAAACCAACCTTGGTCTCTGGGTACATCACTGCCAGGAGCCCCCGTCTAAAGCATTTCATTGTATAGCTTGGATAACTCAATTTGGATAGAGCCTGGTGCTGACAGTGTCAAGGTTGCAGGTTCGATCCCTGACTGGGACAGCTGCATATTCGTATTTTCAGGGGGTTGGACTAGATCATCCCCAGGGTTCCCCCCAACTCTACAATTCTGTGATCCTGGATGGGGAGCCCGGAGGCGTTGCATGAAAAGGCCACCTTCCCCAAATAAGGAGAGCTCGACGGCTCATCGACGTGTCTCAAAGGTCCCGCCTGGTGGCGACGGAGGGGGTTTCTTTTGAGCGCACCCCGAAAAAGCCGGCAGAGTCAAATGAACCAGCTACAAAAGGAATTCAGCTTTGTGAAAAGGAAAGTAAACTGTCCCCCCTACGCCCCAGCGAAGTTCAAATCCAAGATCAGCGCCACCCTGAGCCTTAATCCGAATTCACGCCTGGGGCAAGCGGGGGTTAAGGAGGCCACCCCGGCGCGGGTCGTTCTCCTGCCAAAGCCTCGGGACCACGACTTCTCCCAGCGGGGCTTGCGCAGGAGAACCACCCGCAGGGAACGGACGCCTCGCCGTCCGGAAAGGGAGAGTCGCTTTCCCAAGCAAGCAAGGAAGGCTTTCCAAAAAGGAAAGCTCCCCAAACCGGCCTTAAGGAAGCTTCGCGCTTCCTTGGGAAGAAGTCCCGCCGAAGGTCAAGGGGCTTACTCTCGAGTAAGCGGGCACTCGCCACGCGCGCAAGCCGCGCCGGGTTCCCCGAGAGTTGCGCAAAACGTCTCCAAAAGGGACCCCCCGCTCACCTCGGAGATGGCGCTCGGGCGGCGGAAGGAAAGCCGGGCTTCTCTTTGCGCTTTCTGCGACGCGGCGGCCCGGAGGAGGGGGCTATATAACCCCGCGAGAGAAACTTCTGGAAAGTTGTTAAGGGGGGGGGAACGCTCTCCAGCTGCGTCTTTGCGGAAAAGGATGGGCCCCCCCCGTCCCAAGCAGCGCTCTTCTCTCTGCCCCTCCTGCTGCTCCCTCCCGGCCCTGCAGGGTCCTATAGAGAGTCCCGTTTCCAGGCGCACAGTCGTAGCTCGGTCTCCTTTTCCCTCCCACGTCCTTCAAGCTCTCGCTGCAGTTCGGCACGAGAAGCGAAGGGTTTTTTTGAAACGCTGCAAACGTGAGCTGTTCTCCCTTCCACCCAACACCTCAACCCCGGTCCTAAGTGGAGAGGCAAGGCAGGAGAAAAGAATGGATTTTATGCATGTGCTGGTACTGCTTTAAACTGTCTTTATAGTTACAGAAACATGGGGTTGTAGAGTTGGGTCACCAAGCCCAGCTTCCTGCAATGCAAGAATCTTTTTGCCCAACGTGGAATAATAATAATGATAATGATAATAAAATATAAATAAATAAAATGGCACCCACCTGACTGGTTGCCCCAGCCACTCTGGGTGGCTCCCCGCAAAATATTAAAAACACAATACAACATCAACCATTAAAAACTTCCCAATACTTCAGATGTCTTCTAAAGCTTATCCAGTGGTACCTCACAAGACGAAATTAATTCGTTCTGCGAGTTTTCCCGTCTTGCGAATTTTTCGTCTTGCGAAGCACGGATTTTGGAAAAGCTTCAAAAATCACCAAAGTCTTCAAAAACCTCAAAAAAGGCTACCACACTGCGTGCTATGAGTTGCTCCTCGAAGTCAAGTCGCAACTGCACCCCCTGAATGCACCCTGGGTATTAACGGTTTTAAGAAAAAGGAAACAAACTTGCAAGACGTTTTTGTCTTGCGAAGCAAGCCCATAGGGAAATTTGTCTTGCAAAGCAACTCAAAAAATGAAAAACTCTTTCGTCTTGCGAGTTTTTCGTCTTACGAGGCATTTGTCTTGCGAGGTACCACTGTATGGTTACAGTGGTACCTCGGGTTACATACGCTTCAGGTTACATACTCTTCAAATTACAGACTCCGCTAACCCAGAAATAGTACCTCGGGTTAAGAACTTTGCTTCAGGATGAGAACAGAAATCGTGCTCCGGCGGCGCGGCAGCAGCAGGAGACCCCATTAGATAAAGTGGTGCTTCAGGTTAAGAACAGTTTCAGGTTAAGAACGGACCTCCGGAACGAATTAAGTTCTTAACTCGAGGTATCACTGTACTCATCTCATTGACATCTGATGGGAGGGCGTTCCACAGGGCGGGCGCCACCACTGAGAAGGTCCTCTGCCTGGTTCCCTGTAACCTCGCTTCTCGCAGGGAGGGAACCGCCAGAAGGTCCTCAGCACTGGACCTCAGTGTCCAGGCTCAACTATGGGGGTGGAAACACTCCTTCTGGTCTACTAGGCCGAGACTGTTTAGGGCTTTAAAGTTCAGCACCAGCCCTTTGAATTGTGCTTGGAAATGTACTGGGAGCCAATGCAGGTCTTTCAGGATCGGTGTTATATGGTCTCGGCGACCGCTCCCAGTCACCAGTCTAGCTGCTGAATTCTGGGTTAGTTGTAGTTTCCGAGTCACCTTCAAAGGTAGCTCCACGTAGAGTGCATTGCAGTAGTTCAAGCGGGAGATAACCAGAGCATGTACCACCCCAGATATTCCCCAGGAGAGATATTCCCCAGGAGAGAGAGGGTGTGGAGCATCACACAGCTGTGGCAGGAAGATTCAAGCACACTCAAAGAAACATTTAAGCATTAAAAGACTTAGCTCACAGTTTCCAGTGAATTTCTGTCACTTTCTTTACTGCAAAACTATTGTTTTTGGGGCATGGATTTGTTGTGCAGGACCTCCCAATCACCTATACAGGGGTACCTCTGGTTACGTACTTAATTCGTTCCGAAGGTCCGTTCCTAACCTGAAACTGTTCTTAACCTGAAGCACCACTTTAGCTAATGGGGCCTCCTCCTCCTGCTGCTGCTGCTGCTGTGTGATTTCTATTCTCATCCTGAAGCAAAGTTCTTAACCCGAGGTACAACTTCTGGGTTAGCGGAGTCAGTAACCTGAAGCGTATGTAACCTGAAGTGTATGTAACCCGAGGTACCACTGTAATTGTGGCAGCCTGACTTTGCCAAAGACACTGACAGTCTGGGAAGGGACCTGTGTTATAAACTATTGTTTCATAGGGTTTGATTTCTTTTGTAAACTGCATTGCATTCGTTCTTCTTTCTGGGTGGATATTTGAAGCCAATGAATTAAATGAATCTGCCCTCAGATGAACTGAGAGCAAAATCTCCATATATCTCCCTCATCTAGTCTCCAACCAGCCTTTGTTAATGGGCATTATGTCAGATGAGAGAGACAGGAATGTCTCCTCGCTCCCCTCCTATTGCCCATCTTTTGTGTCCAGCTGCGAGCGAAATAGTTTGTTTCATCTGTTCCCCATAATAACCGTTTATTACATTGGAGGCTGCACATGGAGCGCACAAAAAGGCAGTCATCTGGAAGCAGAACGACAGAACTCCAGAAGGTAGACAGGATAGTAGAAGAAGGGGACCGTGTTCCTGATTCCACCCCCCCCAACCCACCCCAAGCTGTTCATGCAACACTGGGATTTGTCGGGGTTTTCCTTTTCCACAGGAGAAAAGTTCCTGCCCGGCGCATGAGTTTTGTATCCCTGGTTTGGCTTCTCCCGGGCGTGCAGGTTTCCCAACGTAATGGAGTTTTCGGCATGGGGGAGGATTTGATCACATGGCACCCGCTCCCAACTGGTCCCAGGAAGACTGTGCCACGTGTGTTATGGGAAGCTCGGAAGACAGACCAACCAGGAAGTTGGACAAGAGCTTTATTCTCTCCCCAACAAGAACAGGAACAGGATTTAGCTGTGATTAGATCATGCTTTAGGTCCTTGCTCAGCTCTGCAAGAATTGAATCTAGGCTTTCGCAGATGACCTAGTTTTGACTTTACAGGAGCCAGAATCTAGTACGAAAAGGGCATTACAATTAATTCAAGACTTTGGTCGGGTGGCGGGTTTTAAACTAAACAAGCAAAAAACTAAGGTATTGGAGAAAAATTTGACAGTTTCAGAGTCAGAAAGGTTTCAGAAGGAGACAGAGTTAAACATGGTTAAAAAAGTAAAATATCTAGGGGTGAACATAACAGTAAAAAATCTGAGTTTATTTAAGGACAATTATGAAAAGTGCTGGTCAGAAATTAAGAGAGATTTAGAAAGTTGGTCAAGATTGAAACTTTCCTTGATGGGCCGAATCGCTGCTATAAAAATGAATGTATTGCCAAGAATGCTGTTTCTATTTCAGACTTTACAGATTGTGGATAAAGTGGAGTGTTTCAGGAAGTGGCAAAGAGACATCTCTAAATTTGTCTGGCAGGGCAAAAAGCCCAGAATTAAGTTTAAAATATTAACTGATGCTAAAGAAAGAGGGGGGTTTGCCCTGCCAGACTTAAGGTTGTATTATGAATCAGCGGCTTTTTGCTGGCTGAAAGATTGGCTGCTCCTTGAAAACACTGATGTGTTAGATTTAGAAGGATTTAACAATGCTTTTGGATGGCATGCATATCTGTGGTACGACAAGGTTAAGATTCACAAGAATTTCAAGAACCATATTGTAAGGAAAGCAGTGTTTAATGTCTGGACAAAATATAAAGACTTATTAGAAAATAAGACCCCAAGGTGGCTATCACCTATGGAAGCTAAAGCTGTGAAAAGACCCAATATGGAGGTCAAATGGCCGAAATATTGGGAGATATTAGAAAGAGATGGAGACAATTGGAGATTGCAGAGTTTGGAGAAACTAAAAGACAAAGTGCGAGATTGGCTACATTACGCTCAGATCAAAGAGGCTTTTAAATTGGATAAAAAGTTAGGATTCCAGGTGGAAAAATCGAAACTGGAAACAGAACTGTTAGAACCTAAGACTAAGGTACTTTCAAGAATGTATAACTTGTTGCTGAGGTGGAATACACAGGATGAAACGGTTAAATCAGCTATGATAAAGTGGGCACAGGACATTGGGTATAATATCATGTTTGCTGACTGGGAAAAGTTATGGACCACCTGTATGAAGTTTACGGCATGTAATGCCTTGAAAGAAAACATTATGAAAATGATATATAGGTGGTACATGACCCCAGTCAAGCTTGCAAAAATATATCACCTGTCAGATAATAAGTGTTGGAAATGTAAGGAAACTGAAGGAACGTTCTGACTTGCCCCAGGGTTAAGGCCTTCTGGGAAATGATATATAACAAACTGAAAAACGTATTTAAGTATACCTTCCCTAAGAAACCAGAGGCCTTCCTTTTGGGCATTGTTGGCCAGAGGGTGTTAAAGAACGATCGAACATTTTTTATGTATGCAACAACAGCAGCAAGGATACTTGTCGCCAAATATTGGAAAACTCAAGATTTGCCCACACTGGAAGAATGGCAGATGCAACTGATGGACTACATGGAGTTAGCAGAAATGACTGGCAGAATCCGAGACCTGGGAGAGGAAGCAGTGGAAGAGGACTGGAAGAAATTTAAGGACTATCTACAAAAACACTGTAAATTGTATGAGTGTTAAGAAGGATGAGAGATTTGAAAATAACAGGGCACCATAAAATTTGGTGAAAAGATTGTGAGAATGAGTGAATTTTATGAGAAAAATAAATTTTGAATAAATACTATGGTAAGATTAGAGATTTAAGACCTAGTTAAAAATATTCAAAGTCAGGGACAAAATATTGGAAAAGTGTACAATAAGAATGGAAACAAGGTGATAAATTGCTGGTTAAAGCTCTATAAATTTGGAAAGTAGGAGCGAGAGACGTGAGGAAGTCCAATAATGAAGAAAAGTTCGTTATTATATGTTGTTAATTTTTATGTTTGTTTTTCTTTTTTGTTTGCTTTTTGCTATGCTGTTTCTTTTTTCTATTGTAATAAAAAAAACTCTTAATAAAAAATTTATTAAAAAAAAAAGAAAAAAGAATTGAATCTAGGAAGTTTCTGGCCCCATCCGAATGCAGTTAGGTCCATTGCAGCATGGCCACCTTGGGACACTTCCAGACACTTGCTTCAATGCTGCACCATTAAATTTGGGTGGCGTGATTGGAGGATTTCTGCAACAAACCCACTTTCCCTGAAAGATCAGACTCTTTGCGATAGGAAAGGGGGGGTGCATAGGAGAAGGGGTGGGGCAACCCTTGTTTTGATGCAGTGTCGTCAAACCTTCCTGCGAACAAGTCAGGATGAATGTTCATTAAGTAGCTGGCAGCATCTACAATACGATAATCTTGATTGTCATTGTCCCATACAGAACAACGAAACTGAAAAAAATCTACATCAGACATTCAAAAAGCAACAAGCCTGCTATCTCAGCTATCCCAACCTGGTTAGCCCCTAAAAACTCTGATACCCCATAATTGAATACAATATACTCACATAGAGACTACCTTACACTGTGTTTAAAACCAAAATCGCATTTGGATAGAAACTGTTTCTCAGGCGGCTAGTCCTCGTCTTTATAACCCTGTACCTTCTTCCAGAAGGCAGAAGCTGAAAGAGATCATTTGCAGGGTGTGTACCATCCTGCACTATCTCTGCAGCCTTCTTTCTCTAATCTCCTTGTGCACAAATCAAGATGGATGCTCTATTCACAGGGTCTTCTGGGAGGACCCTAAGTGACTCTTTCCTACCCAATGTGATTGGGGAGTGAAGTATAGGTGGGTTCCCACGCGGCAAGACACAACAATAACAGCAAGAGCCTTTATTGAACTACATAACTGGGAAACGGGGGCAAAGCAACTGCTTATATACATTCCTGAAAGCCTGGGCCACTCCCACTCCCAACGTGACTGGCTGTCTAAACTTCCAAGCTGCGAATCACGACTCAAGAGTTCAAGGGCCAATGGCAGAGGCCCAAATCCTGAAATGTTCTGTGATTGGACATCGTGTATCGAATCAGAACACAGGAGCTCAGATTCCTTAGTCCAGAGTCAAAGCTCAGGCAAATACTGAGCACATAACAGGGAGCCCCTTGTCAAGATAACCGCCTGGGGGGGCCGTCATTCCATCTGAACAGGGTGTTTGTATCTCCACACTCACAAGCCCACCTTGTGTTTTTTGGGGGTTTTTTTTTACGGAAATTGTGCTAAGTCTGGATGAACAATTGACTTCCTACATGAAATTATTTTATTTTTTTAATATTTATTTATACAACAAGAAAAAACACACAAAAAAAAACACAAATACCAAATTACACACAAATTACAAAAATAACCATAGACACATAATTTTCTTGGCAAACAATAAAACATTTATTGGTCTTAACACTAAAGACCCAACTTCCCGTCTATTCCATATTTCAAATTCATATTACTTATTGCCAATACACATTTTTTTCAGAATTAAACTTATTCTCAATAAATCTAATTTCTTCTATCTACCTAGCAACTATTACTGAAGTTCCTCGAATGCTGCAACGGAATTTAAACTACTATATTTATTTTTCAGATGTTCTTTGAAAACCTCCCATTTAGAAACAAATTCCTGTTTTGATTTATTCTTTATTTTTTCTGATAAACCATCTAATTCGGCATATTCTGTCAGCTTTTGGATCCAATCTTGTATAGAGGGGATTTCATTACTCTTCCATTTTGCTGCGATCAAAACTCTTGCTGCCGCCGTCGCATATAAAAAGATACCCTTCCTCTTTTGTGGAATATCCAAATCTGTTATTCCCAGGAGGTAGGCCTCTGGTTTTTTATTGAAAGAGATCTTTAGCATTTTTTGCAGTTCTGCATGTATACTCTCCCAGAATACCTGTACAGTGGTGCCCCGCAAGACGAATGCCTCGCAAGACGGAAAACTCTCTAGATGAAAGAGTTTTCCGTTTTGGAGGTGCTTTGCAAAACAAATTTCCTATGGGCTTGCTTTGTAAGACGAAAATGTATTGCGAGTTCCTGCAGGTTTTTCCCCGCTAAGCTGTCAATGGGCTTGCTTCGCAAGACGAAAAAACCGCTAGACAAAGAGACTCGCGGAACAGATTCTTTTCGTCTTGCGAGGCACCACTGTATTTTCCTACATGTCCACCACATATGGTAGAATGTTCCTGAGTCTCCGCATCTCCAACAATTACTTGACACATTTTTATACATTTTTGAAAGTTTCCATGGTGTTAGATACCATCGATGTTGCATTTTTTGAAAGTTCTCTCTAATCGTGTAACAGTTTGTGAATTTCCAATTGATCTTCCATAAATTTTCCCATTGGGCCATGGTTATTGAATGGCCAAAATCCTGGGACCACCTCACCATTGCCACTGTTACCTCCTCCGCCTTGACTGTCCAGTCAAGGAGAAGTCAGTAAGTTTTGGAAAGAGTTTTTCTTTTAGAATTTACAAGATCAGATTCGAATTGGGAAATTTCTACTGAGAACCCCTTTTGTTTGTCAGATTTAATTTTTTCAAATAACTGATGGTATTGGAACCAGTCTGAAATGTGTTCTCTTATTTCCTCAATTTTTAAAAAATTTTATTTGGTTATCTTCATTTTTTAGAAGCATTTTATATGTTTGCCAGCTTTCCTGAGTATTTTTCCGTTTTACTGCTATGGCTTCTACTGGAGAAGTCCACCACGGGACTTTAGGCTCCATCAGGTCTTTATATTTTTTCCATACAGCAAAGAGTGACTTTCTTATTATATGGTTGGTAAAATTTTTATGAATTTTCGTTTTTCCATATATTAGGTAGGCGTGCCATCCCCAACGGTTGTCAAAACCTTCCAGGTCCAGGAGGTCCGGATCCTGCAACGTGCACCAATCTTTTAACCAGGTGAAACAGGCTGCCTCGTAGTAAAGTTTTAGGTCGGGTAGGGAAAAGCCTCCTCTCTCTTTTATGTCTATTAAGATCAGGTGTTTAATCCTAGGTTTCCTCCCTTCCCACAGAAATTTGGAAATTTCTCTTTGCCATATCTTGAGACAACCTGCTTCACCCAGCATTGGAATCATTTGAAATAAAAAGATTAATTTTGGAAGCACATTCATCATTATAATGGAAATCCTACCCAGAAATGTTAATTTTAGTTTACTCCAGGTTACCAAGTTTTTTCTAATCTCTAGCCACGTTTTGGTGTAATTATCCTGAAATAAGTTTATGTTCTTGGGGGGTGATCCAAATACCCAAGTATTTCGCTTTTGAAGAGATGTTCAGGCCCAATATTTTTTCTAAGTCGTCCTTTTCTTCTGTGGTTACATTTTTAACAAGCATTTTTGTTTTTGTTATATTCAGCTTAAAGCCTGCCACTTCTCCAAATTCTTTAATCAGTTCCAGCACACCTTGATAGAGCGAAGGTCTGCAGCTCAGTTGCGGAGAACACGTTTTGTGGGTGCAACAACCACAGCTTCAGTCCCTGACTTCAGCGGCTGCCGTTCAGTGCAGACAATACCTTTCCCCCCCCAAATAATATTTATTCAAGTTTTAAAAGGTTACAAAAAGGTTACACTCCTCTTTGTATTCTAATTCAAATAGATATTTCAGCAAATCCTTCATCTTTATTTTTATCTTTATAACTTACCTTAATATACTGTAATTATCCATTCTCTCATTCGCCGATTAGCCATCCACTTTTACTTTATTTAATCTTATTTCTCCTTAAAACTTATATATCTGAAATTATTCTCTTAAGACTTTCCCCTAGGGTCACAAAGATTCCATTCCACGATTTTCCCATCTCACATTAAAAGAAGATTTTTTTTTTTTTTTTAATATCACAATATATACACTTTAAATTCCCAATTTTCCTTTCACCATCTCCCCTCCCCGGTCTCGGCCCCTGCCAACAGTTCTCCAAAAGTCCATCAACCCGGAGACCTTAAGTCCGAGGCTCTTAACTCTCTTTCATGTCCCCTCTGCCGATCTTTTTTTTGATAGTCTTTGGTGTTAAAGAACAAATCTCAGGGGAGCTCCAACCCAACGGTAGTCATATTCCTTCTTAACAAGTCTGCCAGATTTCCATAGTTAAAGGTCCCATAGAATATTCCAAATCTTGTTTCACACTCCTGCCAAATCCAAAGGCTCCAGTTGAGACAATACCAGTTTAGATGAGCCACAATCTGACATGGCCCCCTAGCAAAAATCCTTTTCTTTCTTTCTTTCTTTTTCTTATGCCACCTGATGTTTCCTTCTGCCTAGGAACACTGAGGGCATTTAAGGACATCTCTTTTCGAGCTATTTTTGATAAGCGCAACTCCAAGCTCTGCTTGCGGAACCAGACATGGATGCCGTTAGTTCCTCCAGTGCTTCCCCCCACTTTGGAACCAGGGAAGAGAAATATTGATCTGAGCTTGAATCGACCTTTTCTCTGCAAAACACTCACAGGCAATGGAGCTGAATTTTCTGAGACTGGTGCTTTTGTGTATGAGGCAGCCCCTGGGTAGAGGAAGCCAGGCATTCTATGCTATTCTGTAAACAGTGTGAAAGAGCTAGGCATTCCTATTGAGAATCCTTTTATGTGGTGCTTGCTACACTCAGTGATGTGGCTGAGATGCAATATCTATTGTCTTGGTTTCAACAGGGCTAAATTGGAACAAACCACAGTCCACGGGAAACCCAATTGCCTTTTCATTCCAATTCAGCGCTAAAAGATCAGGTTTCCCCAGGGGAGAGCAGTCGGGTAAAATGGAAGTGTGGTGGCACAGCAATAAAACTGCTAGCGCCTTTTGCAAAGCTGAGCAGGGCCTGGTATGGTTTGAAAACTGGGTAAGCTGCTTGTATTGCAGGGTTTTAGACCAAATGACTCTCTGGTCCCTTCCAATTCTACAATTCTGTAGTGTGCAATCCCCCTCCCCGAGATTTAAGATTCTGTTTTTAAACTATGGTTTGCCACAGAGCCTAGGGCGTGCCGATCAGAAGGTCGGCGGTTCGAATCCCCGCGACGGGGTGAGCTCCCGTTGCTCGGTCCCTGCTCCTGCCAACCTAGCAGTTCGAAAGCATGTCAAAGTGCAAGTAGATAAATAGGTACCACTCTGGTGGGAAGGTAAACGGCGTTTCCGTGCGCTGCTCTGGTTCGACAGAAGCGGCTTAGTCATGCTGGCCACATGACCTGGAAGCTGTACACCGGCTCCCGCGGCCACTAAAGCGAGATGAGCGCCACAACCCCAGAGTTGGCCATGACTGGACCTAATCGTCAGGGGTCCCTTTACCTTTTACTTATTGTACAGGTCACGTGTTTTATGATTATGTGTAATTCATAGAAATAATTTAAGCTTATATGTTTCCATTTTGGTATCATCTATATTTGGTTGTCTTATTAATAAATCTAGACAAACCTAGATAGCATCTTAAAAAGCAGCGACATAAACTTGCTGACAAAGGTCCGTCTAGTTAAAGCTATGGTTTTCCCAGTAGTGATGTATGCAAGTGAGAGCTGGACCATAAAGAAGGCTGATCGCCAAAGAATTGATGCTTTTGAATTGTGGTGGTGGAGGAGACTCTTGAGAGTCCCATGGACTGCAAGAAGATCAAACCTATCCTTTCTGAAGGAAATCAGCCCTGAGTGCTCACTGGAAGGACAGATCCTGAAGCTGAGGCTCCAATACTTTGGCCACCTCATGAGAAGAGAAGACTCCCTGGAGAAGACCCTGATGTTGGGAAAGATGGAGGGCACAAGGAGAAGGGGACGACAGAGGATGAGATGGTTGGACAGTGTTCTCGAAGCTACCAGCATGAGTTTGACCAAACTGCGGGAGGCAGTGGGAGACAGGAGTGCCTGGCGTGCTCTGGTCCAGGGGTCACGAAGAGTCGGACACAACTAAATGACTAAACAACAACAACAAATTAATAAATCTGGAATAGGAATTTAGATGCAACCGACTACAGTTACCCCCCCCAACCCCCAATGCTGCTGCTGCTGCTGCTGCTTCTTCTTCTTCTCTCTGTCTTTTTTTAAAAAACCCTTGCTCTGCAAATT
Source organism: Podarcis erhardii (assembly GCF_964252035.2). Classification (NCBI taxonomy): domain Eukaryota; kingdom Metazoa; phylum Chordata; class Lepidosauria; order Squamata; family Lacertidae; genus Podarcis; species Podarcis erhardii. Next base: position 9,008,591 of record NC_138508.1, read on the forward strand.
TCTGGTGCAATCGCCTGAAATCTGAGAAATCTGAAGGGGTGTGGCTTTGCAGCTCTGCATCTTCCAGCCTCCACCCACACCCACTGCCACGCTGGACAGTTTGCTGGAAGCCAAGGGGGAACTGGAGCTGGGGGAAGGGGGGGCGACGTACGTTTGTGTAAGCATGGAAGGAGAAGTCTCTTTCTCTAATGACAGGCCTCAGCTGCCAAAGGCCCATCTCCTCCTATAGCACATGCCAAGAGACGTAAATAAGCAAATTCCTGCTGCACGGACAGCTCCATCTTGTCCCTGGATCATCTGCGGAGCTTGTTCTTAATTTTTGCCATTGCCCTCTTTGCCATCGCCCTGTTCTGCTTCTGGATCAGCAACAAAAGCTCCAGGAATTCTAGGATGTGGTTGTGCTAGTTCTGGGGTGGCCAGCCTGATTATTTTATCGCCTGTGCCTGCCGGTGCATGGTATTTACCTTGCATACAGTCGAACTTTAATTGTCGCTATCCGTACTTTTTGAATTTGTCTTTTCCCTGATGGCACCGCTGCCTGTAATGGAGGATGCTTCATGCATCTAGAATCATAGAATCATAGAGTTGGAAGAGACCACAAGGGCCATCGAGTCCAACCCCCTGCCAAGCAGGAAACACCATCAGAGCACTCCTGACATATGGTTGTCAAGCCTCTGCTTAAAGACCTCCAAAGAAGGAGACTCCACCACACTCCTTGGCAGCAAATTCCACTGTCGAACAGCTCTTACTGTCAGGAAGTTCTTCCTAATGTTTAGGTGGAATCTTCTTTCTTGTAGTTTGGATCCATTGCTCCGTGTCCGCTTCTCTGGAGCAGCAGAAAACAACCTTTCTCCCTCCTCTATGTGACATCCTTTTATATATTTGAACATGGCTATCATATCACCCCTTAACCTCCTCTTCTCCAGACTAAACATGCCCAGCTCCCTTAGCCGTTCCTCATAAGGCATCGTTTCCAGGCCTTTGACCATTTTGCTTGCCCTCCTCTGGACACGTTCCAGTTTGTCAGTGTCCTTCTTGAACTGTGGTGCCCAGAACTGGACACAGTACTCCAGGTGAGGTCTGACCAGAGCAGAATACAGTGGCACTATTACTTCCCTTGATCTAGATGCTATACTCCTATTGATACTCTGATGAAAGGGACCGCAGTCTACAAAAAGCTTATGCCACCATGAATTTGATCGTCTTTAGGGACGTGGGTGGCGCTGTGGTTTAAACCACAGAGCCTATGGAAACAGGAAGAAATCCCGACGAAAGAAGAATGGAGAATGAAGTTGATGGAATACGCAGAATTAGACAAGCTAACGGGGAGAATTCGGAACCGGCAAGACCAGAGATTTACCGAGGACTGGAATAAATTTACAGAGTATATTAAGAATATTTGTGAAGGTCAATTAACGTTTGTAGGTTTTCAAGAAGCTCTGTGATAATAATGGAAAGAATTATTGTTTTATAATAATCGTTAAGATTAATTTGGTTAAAAACAAAACAAAACAATATAGATGCAAGAAATGTGAATAACTGTGAAAACAGGAAAATTTCCAGATAGACTGAAGGAAGTCTGAAAGTGGAAAGATTAGAATTGGATGCATAATTCAGATGGAATGTTTTTTTTTTATTGTTAAATTTGAAAATTTTATAAATAAAAAATAAAATAAATAAAATAAACCACAGAGCCTAGGACTTGCCGATCAGAAGGTCGGCGGTTTGAATCCCCGTGACGGGGTGAGCTCCCGTTGCTCGGTCCCTGCTCCTGCCAACCTAGCAGTTCGAAAGCACGTCAAAAGTGCAAGTAGATAAATAGGTACCGCTCCAGCGGGAAGGTAAACGGTGTTTCCGTGCGCTGCTCTGGTTCACCAGAAGCGGCTTAGTCATGCTGGCCACATGACCCAGAAGCTGTACGCTTGCCAGTAAAGCGAGATGAGTGCCGCAACCCCAGAGTCCGCGACTGGGACTAATGGTCAGGGGTCCCTTTACCTTTACCTAGGGTACTGCAAAGCTCTCTGTCGTTTTGACTCAATAGGCAGGGATCAGAAAACTTTTTCAGCAGGAGGCTGGTCCACTGTCCTCCAGACCTTGTGGGGGGCCAGACTGTATTTTGAAGGGGGAAAAATGAACGAATCCCTATGCCCCACAAATAACCCAGAGATGCATTTTAAATAAAAGGGCACATTCTACTCATGTAAAAACATGCTGATTCCCAGACCAGCCAGATTTAGAAGGCGATTGGGCAGGATCCGGCCCCCGGGCCTTAATTTGCCTACCCATGCAATAGAGCCTCTGTAACTGACTAATACCTGCTTGATTCTCACTGTCCAGTGGCGCAGAAGGCAATTCGTAGTCTCTTGCCAATGTGCCCCAAGGGAAATTCCTCCTGCACTCCCAAATGAAAACAGAATGCTGTTATTCTGTGCAGAAGACTCCAGCTTGGGTAATGCCAGCTAGGCAAATTCCCCCAATCCAATTGCAAAGGGTGATGCTTAATTCAACTCCAAGGGTGTAAAAGCTTGAGGGTTCAGTGTGCAGCTGCCCCATGTGGTGAAATGCAGGACTGCAGGGGGCGGGACTTTCTCAGGGAAGAAGCTTCCGGGCCTGAACTGACTCCACCCACCGAAGCTTACCATTGGATGTCCCTGGCCAGAAGGGGTATAAAAGGGCTTCCTTGGGTCCAGATGTGCCTTCCTTGGACATCAAGAGCTTCTTAGTGGGCTCCATTATCCTTGGTTGCTGTTTGGTCCTTACTATTGCTTCCTCCAAACGACAGAAACTTTAAAGCCCTAAACGGCCTCGGTCCAGTATACCTGAAGGAGCGTCTCCACCCCCATCGTTCAGCCCAGACACTGAGGTCCAGTGCCGAGGGCCTTCTGGCGGTTCCCTCCCTGTGAGAAGTGAGGTTACAGGGAACCAGGCAGAGGGCCTTCTCGGTGGTGGCATCCGCCCTGTGGAAGTCTCCAGGGCCAGATGAACTGCATCCAAGAGTATTAAAAGAACTGGCAGATGTGATCTCAGAACCACTGGCAGTCATCTTTGAGAATTCCTGGAGAACAGGCGAAGTCCCGGCAGACTGGAGGAGGGCAAATGTTGTCCCTATTTTCAAAAAGGGGAAAAGAGAGGACCCAAATAATTACCGCCCAGTCAGTCTGACATCAATACCAGGGAAGATTCTGGAGCAGATCATTAAGCAAACAGTCTGTGAGCACCTAGAAAGGAATGCTGTGATCACCAATAGTCAGCATGGATTTCTGAAAAATAAGTCATGTCAGACTAACCTGATCTCGTTTTTTGACAGAATTACAAGCCTGGTAGATGAAGGGAACACAGTGGATGTAGTCTACCTTGATTTCAGCAAGGCATTTGACAAGGTGCCCCATGATATTCTTGTAAAGAAGCTGGTAAAATGCGGTCTTGACTATGCTACCACTCAGTGGATTTGTAACTGGCTGACTGACCGAACCCAAAGGGTGCTCATCAATGGTTCCTCTTCATCCTGGAGAAGAGTGACTAGTGGGGTGCCACAGGGTTCTGTCTTGGGCCCGGTTTTATTCAACATCTTTATCAACGACTTGGATGATGGACTCAAGGGCATCCTGATCAAATTTGCAGATGACACCAAACTGGGAGGGGTGGCTAACACCCCAGAGGACAGGATCACACTTCAAAACGACCTTGACAGATTAGAGAACTGGGCCAAAACAAACAAGATGAATTTTAATAGGGAGAAATGTAAAGTATTGCACTTGGGCAAAAAAAATGAGAGGCACAAATACAAGATGGGTGACACCTGGCTTGAGAGCAGTACATGTGAAAAGGATCTAGGAGTCTTGGTTGACCACAAACTTGACATGAGCCAACAGTGTGACGCGGCAGCTAAAAAAGCCAATGCAATTCTGGGCTGCATCAATAGGAGTATTGCATCTAGATCAAGGGAAGTAATAGTGCCACTGTATTCTGCTCTGGTCAGACCTCACCTGGAGTACTGTGTCCAGTTGTGGGCACCACAGTTCAAGAAGGACACTGACAAACTGGAACGTGTCCAGAGGAGGGCAACCAAAATGGTCAAAGGCCTGGAAAGGATGCCTTATGAGGAACGGCTAAGGGAGCTGGGCATGTTTAGCCTGGAGAAGAGGAGGTTAAGGGGTGATATGATAGCCATGTTCAAATATATAAAAGGATGTCACATAGAGGAGGGAAAAAGGTTGTTTTCTGCTGCTCCAGAGAAGCGGACACGGAGCAATGGTTCCAAACTACAAGAAAGAAGATTCCACCTAAACATTAGGAAGAACTTCCTGACAGTAAGAGCTGTTCGACAGTGGAATTTGCTGCCAAGGAGTGTGGTGGAGTCTCCTTCTTTGGAGGTCTTTAAGCAGAGGCTTGACAACCATATGTCAGGAGTGCTCTGATGGTGTTTCCTGCTTGGCAGGGGGTTGGACTCGATGGCCCTTGTGGTCTCTTCCAACTCTATGATTCTATGATTCTATGATTCTATGAACACCCTCCCATCAGATGTGAAGGAAATAAGCAGCTATCTTATTTTTAAAAGACATCTGAAGGCAGCCCTGTTTAGGGAAGTTTTTAATATTTAATGCTGTATTGTTTTTAACACTAGATTGCCCAGAGTGCTGGGGAAACAGCCAGATGGGCGGGGTATAAATAATAATAATAATAATTATTATTATTATTATTATTATTATTATTGGTATTCAGAGTGCCACCCATTCTCACTAGGTGCCCAGAACCCCCTCACTGAGGATCATATTCTTGGCTTCCTTCAGATCCCTCCTCGGAACACACCTCTCGCATAAAACGCTCAATTTACGTCTACTTCCATTGAAAGCGGGAGATGACAATATCACCTTAAAAAGAGGAATCTTTGTTCTGGCAAAATACAGGGTGGAGCAGGGTGAGGCGGTTGGGGGACGATATTCCCCCCCCCATCTGCTGTTGAAGTGACTTCAGAAATACAGGTCTAATCCTGTTCTGGGGATGCAGGTGGCACCGTGGTCTAAACCACTGAGCCTCTTGGGCTTGCCGATCAGAAGGTCAACAGTTCGAATCCACACGACGGGGTGAGCTCCCTTTGCTCTGTCCCAGCTCCTGCCAACCTAGCAGTTTGAAAGCACGCCAGTGCGAGTAGATAAATAGGTACCGCTCCAGCGGGAAGGTAAACAGTGTTTCTGTGCACTCTGGTCTCCGTCACGGTGTCCTGTTGCACCAGAAGTGGTTTAGTCCTGCTGGGCACATGAGCCGGAAAGCTGTCTGTGGACAAATGCCGGCTCCCTTGGCCTGAAAGCGAGATGAGCGCCGCAACCCCATAGTCACCTTTGAGTGGACTTAACCATCCAGGGGTCCTTTATCTTTACCTCACCTTTACACCTGTCCTCATGCCGGACCAACAGCCATGCTGCCTGAGGCTGAAGGGTGCTGCCTTTCAAAACAGGGCTGGGCAAGGCTGATCTAGGGACTGAGCCAAGCGACACGTGTCTTCAACATCAAACTGTGGCCCCCTCTGCCTGCCATCCAGCTGAGCTCAGTTTCTTCCCGCATGTTCATTGTGATCTCTGCATCTTGGCACCCGGCCCATGAGAACAGGAAGGGTTCCCAATTCCCACCACCCATGTGCTGCAGAAATGGAAGGCCAGAAAGCGGTTGCATGTGCTTTAGCTGACCCTACAGATGTTGGACTACAATTCCCAGAATCCCTTTGGTCGGAGGAACTGGCACTTTTACAGGTTCACACAACACCTGTTCTGCATTTGTAACAACTCAATCTTTTATTGCGGCAACTTCGGAACTCCCTGCCTATTAATGTCAGGCCGCTGCCTTTATTGTACTCTTTTTGGCACCTGCTAAAAGCATCATTGTTTTGACAAACCCACCTAGGGCACGGGTGGTGCTGTGGGTTAAACCATAGAGCCTAGGGCTTGCCGATCAGAAGGTCGGCGGTTCGAATCCCCGCGACAGGGTGAGCTCCCATTGCTCGGTCCCTGCTCCTGCCACCCTAGCAGTTCAAAAGCACACCAGTGCAAGTAGATAAATAGGTACCTTTCTGGCGGGAAGGTAAACGGCGTTCCCGTGCACTGCTCTGGTTCGCCAGAAGCGGCTTAGTCATGCTGGCCACATGACCCAGAAGCTGTACGCCGGCTCCCTCGGCCAATAAAGCGAGATGAGCGCCGCAACCCCAGAGTCGTTCACAACTGGACCTAATGGCCAAGGGTCCCTTTACCTTTACCTAGTTGTTAAGAATGTTGGTGCGAGTTTTAATCCAGTGCTGAGGAGCACAAAGCCTCTTTCAGGATGAACGTCCAGGAGAAAAAAGGCAGACTAAGTGATGACAACTGGGTCAGAATTGAGGAACTGGTTGGCCAAAATGATATAAATCCACAGCTTTCTTCCAGAGGCCAGTCCTGAGCATTTTGCCAGTATTCTTTCCCCCCTAAATAATATTTATTATTTTCAGTAGATAAACATAATAAAAAAGAAGAGATTAACAATAATAAAGACAAACAAAAAATAGGAGAAAAAGAGAAAAGAGAAAAAAGATACATACAACATATTACCACTTAATTAATTAAAATTAAGTACCATCCATCTTCATAAACATAGTATTTGACTTCCTCGAATCTCTTCCATCCGAATTTCTTAGTAATTATATGTAGCAGTTTCCAATATCAGTGTTTCAAAAGACCAAATCACAGTCCTAATCATATTACATAGCTTTCCTTATTATACATTTTCTTATTTATAGCATTTTGCCAGTATTCTCTGGATGGCATTGATCTTTTTCTGGGTGAAAAAGAAATCACAGGGATGGCTAGCAGGAACTGCACACAGTTTTTAATTTAGCCCAACACAAATTCTCCCCGTTGAGAAAATTGCCTGTTTCCTTTGCACATTTATGTCATGCTCCAGCTCTGTATAGATATACAATTTAGGCTTTCAAGCCCCCACAGAGGCAGAGAGATGATTGTCTAGAAAATTCTGGGAGTCGGCATGATGCAACTCTGGAAAAATATTGCCAAGCGATGTCTGCTAAGAGAAACGCAGATGTCGGGAGTCCTGGCCAGCAGCTGTGAGAGAATCTCCTCCACAACGCCGCTCCCTCTTTCCTCCCTTCTTAGGATTCGTGCTTCCAAGCTTGTAATGCTGTGAGTTTGTGGGATGGCTCTTCTCAAAGCCGCATTTAAGAGTCAGGCAAAACACTGTGTTCATTCTGGGGTTAAGATTCAGCTACACTTTTTTTTCCTCCTCTCAGAAAAAAGCAGCCAGAATGATCAAGGGGACATAGTGGCTCCTCTATGGAGAATGTTTGCAGCGTTTGGGACTTTTAAATTTAAAGAAACGGCAAATAAGAGTTGATATAACAGAAGTTTATGAAAATTACTCATGACTTGGAGAAATTGGATAGAGGAAAGTTTACTTCCCTCTGTCACAACAGTCAAACTCGTGGGCAATAAGCTGAGTGTTGGAAGATTCGGGGCAGAGAAAAGAAAGGGCTGTTTCAAAACTGTGCACAGTTTATCTGTGGAGCTCAATCCCAATATTGGAGGCTATTGATGGCTGCCAACTTGGGTGGTTTTAAAGAGGATGTGACAAATTCAGGGGTTTATGATGGCTGATAGCCAGGCTCTGCCTCCACAGCTGACATCGTAGTAGTTGCTGGAAAGCACAGGAGGGGAAATAATAATAATAATAATAATAATAATAATAATAATAATAATAATAATAATAATTTTATTTATATCCCGCCCTCCCTAGTTGAGGGCTAACAACAATAAAAGTAACACAGTTTACGTAAAATCACAATCAATTAATTGAAATACATTCTAAAATCAATTCAGAATCAAATTACCGTATTTTTTGCTCCATAAGACTCACTTTTTCCCTCCTAAAAAGGGGAAATGTGTGTGCATCTTATGGAGCGAATGCAGGCTGTGCGGCTATCCCAGAAGCCAGAACAGCAAGAGGGATTGCTGCTTTCACTGCGCAGCGATCCCTCTTGTTGTTCTGGCTTCTGAGATTCAGAATATATTTTTTCTTGTTTTCCTCCTCCAAAAACTAGGTGCGTCTTGTGGTCTGGTGCATCTTATAGAGCGAAAAATATGGTAATGGCAACCATTGGCCTAGAGTTCTATAAGGATTACCAAAGGAGCAGGTCACACTGTGACTTGACCAAAGGCCTGGTGGAACAGCTCTGTCTTGCAGCTCTGTAGCTATTCCCAAAATTTTGCTAGCAGGCTTTCCATTGGGACCTGGCTGGCCACTGTGAAAACAGGATGCTGGACAGCTGCATGTGGCTCTAAAATTTCAGGTCCCACCCCCTCAAATCTCATGTCAAAGTTGAGTGCTAGTCTTGTGTTGCGAACCCTGTATTTCGTGCCGCTCCCAAACGGAGTCATTGATACAGCAAATCGGGGTAGTAGTAGTAGTAATAATAATAATAATAATAATAATAATAATAATAATAATAATTTATTATTTGTACCCCGCCCATCTGGCTGGGTTTCCCCAACCACTCTGGGCAGCTTCCAACAAAGACCAAAAATACACTAAAATGTCACACATTAAAAACTTCCCCAAACAGGTCTGCCTTCAGATGTCTTCTGAATGTCAGGTAGTTGTTTATCTCTTTGACATCTGGTGGGAAGGCGTTCTACAGGGCGGGTGCCACTACTGAGAAGGCCCTCTGCCTGGTACCCTGTAGCTTTGCTTCTCGCAATGAGGGAACCGCCGGAAGGCCCTCAGAGCTGGATCGCAGTGTCCAGGCTGGTTGATGGAGGTGGAGATGCTCCTTCATGTCTACTGGGCCTTTGAGGCCGTTTAGGGCTTTCAAGGTCAGCACCAACACTTTGAATTGTGTTCAGAAACTACTGGGAGCCAATGTAGGTCTTTCATGACGGTGTCATGTGGTCCCGGCGGCCGCTCCCAGTCACCAGTCTAGCTACTGCATTCTGGATTAGTTGCAGTTTCCAGGTCACCTTCAAATGTAGCACCACGTAGAGCGCATTGCAGTAGTCCAAGCGGGAGATACCCAGAGCACGCACCACTCTGGCGAGACAGTCTGCGGGCAGGGAGGGTCTCATCCTGTGTACCAAATGGAGCTGATAAACAGCTGTCCTGGACACAGAATTAACCTGCACCTCCATGGACAACTGTGAATCCAAAATGACTCCCAGGCTGCGCACCTGCTCCTTCAGGGGCACAGTTACCCCATTCAGTACCAGGGAGTCCTCCATACCAGCCTGCCCCCTGTCCCCCAAGAACAGTACAGTGGTACCTCAGGTTACAGACGCTTCAGGTTACAGATGCTTCAGGTTACAGACTCCGCTAACCCAGAAATAGTACCTTGGGCTAAGAACTTTGCTTCAGGATGAGAACAGAATTTGTGTGGCAGCAGCAGCGGGAGGCCCCATTAGCTAAAGTGGTGCTTCAGGTAACGAACAGTTTCAGGTTAAAAACGAATTACCGTATTTTTCGCCCCATAGGACGCACTTTTCCCCCTCCAAAAATGAAGGGGAAATGTGTGTGCGTCCTATGGGGCGAATGCAGGCTTTCGCTGAAGCCTGGAGAGCAAGAGGGGTCGGTGCGCACCGACCCCTCTCGCTCTCCAGGCTTCAGGAAGACATCCGCAAGCCTTGCAAGCCCGGCGCGACCTCCCGCCGGGCGTGTGAGGCTTGGGGCGCCAGCCTGCCGCCCGAAGCACGCGGTGCCCTCCGGAGGGCTCCCCGTGCTTCGGGCGAGTGTCCGCAAGCCTTGCGCGCCCGGCAGGAGGTCCCGCTGGGTGCGCGAGGCTTGGGGCGGCAGCCTGCAGCCCAAAGCACGGGGAGCCCTCCGGAGGGCACCCCGTGCTTCGGGCAGGTGTGCGCAAGGCTTGGGGCGGCAGCCGCGGCTGGGGAGGGGAAATAATTTTTTTAAATTCATTCCCCCCCCAAAAAAACCCCGAGGTGCGTCCTATGGGCCGGTGCGCCCTATAGGACGAAAAATACGGTAAGTACTTAACCCGAGGTACCACTGTACTTCTGACTTGTCAGGTTTCAACCTCATGTGCACTTTCCGGACCACAGTTTGCAGGCCGCACCATTTTTAGACGGGGTGGGGCTTCCTTCTCTGTGATTCAGCCCCACTTGTGGTTTCTAAGCCATCAGATGGTTTTTTCCAAAAAGCCTTCCCTGAGGGCAGCCTTTCGTCATCTTCCTGAAATGCTTCTAACGGGGTCTCCTCCTCCTCGCCGTGCCTGAACACGAAGGATCAAGCTGCCTTTAGAAGGAAACATCTTGCCTGGAGACACTCGGCGAAGCATTTCACACTCTGCTGTCAAACGGAGGTAGAGTTTCCGAGCCCTCCCTGGGTCAGCAAAACGAAAAGCGTTGCGGCTTTAAATTGCCATTGGAAACGTTCTAACAGTTTGGCCGAGTCTCAATTTCGGTTTGCTTACGCGTTCTCCTCAGGGCCTGAGGTGATGCACTTTGCTATTTCAGTGGACGGGTCCCCCATCTATCCCTGGACACGAATAGCCAGACCACCGTAGCCCAGAGCTGGCTGTGGCTGATGGGCTTTGTAGTCCAAAACATCTGGCTGGGGAAGACCACCCTACAGTAGCCCACTTATCCAATGGTCTGCAAGGCAATGTGGAACACGCAAGTCGAGACAAGATTTAGCCCAGATAAATACATCTTGCTTTGTGGAAGCAGAAGAGGCAGGAAGGCAAGATAAGAAGACATTAGCGCTGATTTGGGATGTGCGCCTAGACAGTGAGTCTGACAAATGGCTGCTCTAATCTGTCCCTCTGTCTTCAGTTAGCAAGACCATTCTTCCAGGTTAGCCACGCCAAGCAGGCTCAGTATAGGAGGGAAATGTCAGCGCTTTTTCAGGGACAGTGGCGTAGTGTGGGTTGTCAGCACCCGGGGCAAGGCAAGTAATTTGCGCCCCCTAACCCGTGGATTTGCGCCCCCTAACCCTAACCCCCAGATGTTGTGCCCGGTGCGGCTGACCCCCCCTGCACCCCCCACGCTACGCCACTGTTCAGGGATTAGCAATTTGCTGCGACCAGCACCAATTCCAGGGTTTTTGGGAACCTCCTGGAAGTCATAGAACCACAGAATCGTAGAACTGTATAAAATAATAATAATAATAACCCCTTGCTTTTTCCTGTAAGACCTACTGCAGTCGTTAAGAGTCGTCAACAGGCTCATCACAGCTATCTGCCAATCACCCATTCCCACCACCCTTCTGAGTAATACCCCTCCCCACCTTCTCACTATTTAGAAAGGTCTGGTGACTTCTGTTTCAGTGTATCTGAAGAAGTGTGCATGCACCCGAAAGCTCATACCTAGAACTAACTTAGTTGGTCTTTAAGGTGCTACTGGAAGGATTTTCTTTATTTTGTTTTGACTATGGCAGACCAACACGGCTACCTATCTGTAACTAATAATAATAATAATAATTTTAGACGCAATCTCTCCTAGTCTGACTTGGAGTTGTCAGGGATTGAACATGAGATCTTTGGACAGGGCCAGATTTAGGTTTGATGAGGCCCTAAGCTACTGAAGGTAATGGGGCCCTTTATATGTCCAGCTGTCCTTTGTCAACAACAAATGGTCACTGTTGTTCATTTTGAATATATGCTATATGGTAATTTATGGACCTCATAGGTATCTAAAGCCATTTGCACATGCAGAATGTAGGCACCCTATATACAGAAAGGAGCAAACCAGTGATGTTTTAGGGAGCAGGCTAGCCGGCGGGGCCCATGACTTACACCCTACGAGCCTACACAAGACAAAACACTGTTGCTTTATATAGGTTTTATTTCATTTGCTTTTTATCTTATATTTTGGAAAGGTACTTCCAGGTTTTTGTCCCCTTTAGTTTTTGGGGGCCCCTAAGAGAGTGGGGCCCTAAGCTATAGCTTGTTTACCTTATATGTAAATCCAGCATTGCCTTTGGACTGCAAACATACGCTTTTTCCACCAAGCCATGACCCTTCCATTCCCTCTGCCCATGCAGAATAGTACCATGTCATCACTGACAGCCTTGAAGTTCAGCTGCTCACATCAGGAACGGATAGTATTTCTGTAGGGGGAAAAGTGCTCAGAGTTCAAAATAATCCTGCATCCAGTCATTCTATTAATAATTCTATTAATAATTGGAGACTTCCCTTTTTTAAAAAAACCAAAACCAAAACAAGTGTTAAATTGCTTCCAAGGCAGAGATGTGTGTCTGCCAGCAGGTGGCGAAATGTCACCGTTTTTAAAACACTTTCCTGCAAGGGTAGCAGTAAGAAATGCAGTGCATACATGCCCCCAATATAGGTTGCAGGAACCAGTCCCAGATTTGTTGTTGTTATTGTTGTTTAGTGGTTTAGTCGTGTCCGACTCTTCGTGACCCCCTGGACCAGAGCATGCCAGGCACTCCTGTCTTCCACTGCCTCCCGCAGTTTGGTCAAACTCATGCTGGTAGCTTTGAGAGCACTGTCCCACCATCTCGTCCTCTGCCGTTCCCTTCTCCTTGTGCCCTCCATCTTTCCCAACATCAGGGTCTTTTCCAGGGAGTCTTCTCTTCTCATGAGGTGGCCAAAGTACTGGAGCCTCAGCTTCAGGATCTGTCCTTCCAGTGAGTACTCAGGGCTGATTTCCTTCAGAATGGAGAGGTTTGATCTTCTTGCAGTCCATGGGACTCTCAAGAGTCTCCTTCAGCACCAGAATTCAAAAGCATCAATTCTTCGGCGATCAGCCTTCTTTATGGTCCAGCTCTCACTTCCATACATCACTGCTGGGAAAACCATAGCTTTATGTATAAGCTAAACAAACTATAGCTTAAGGCCCTCCCTCGGCCAGTAAAGCGAGATGAGAGCCGTAACCCCAGAGTCAGCCACGACTGGACCTAATGGTCAGGGGTCCCTTTACCTTTACCTTTATTCGGCCAAGGAAAATGTCACCAAAGAGTGTGGAAGCCAGTGGACTCTGGTGCAATAGGAAAAATGGGGTGTTGCGCCCAAAACTTTAGCTGGCCGCTGCCTCCCTCCTTCATTGCTCGCAACCAGTCCAATGGGCTGCACTGGCCCCCAATTTCCTCCTCCTCCTCTGCCCCATTGCAGAACTCAGCTGGAACAAGCCCCGGTTTAACCTCCGAGCAAACTTGGTGCAAGGATGCTCGATAAATAGGTCGGGCGGAGCAGACCTTCAGGAGCATCGCTGCAGAGGCTGTCACAAGGAACATCCAGCATGCATGTCTGGCAGATGAAAACACGTGGATCAAAGACATCATCGCGTAATTGCGGTTCAGAGTCAACTAAAAAAAGGGGGGGGCAAAAACCATCCAGGGATTTAAACTCTGCTTCATTAGGGATCAGACCACCAGGTAAACCGGAAACACGTGGGAAATGTCTATCCTTTCTGCACTCTCTTGAAAACCATTTTTAATTCCTGCTTACATAAAACCAATCCTGCTGTTTCCACTGCCTCTCTCCCACCTCTCTGAATTCCCCATTCTCTCTCTCTCCCCAGCCACCGACTGAATGTCAGCAGAAAATAATTCCTTTAATGAGTGTGCAGAGATACATCAGCTGACTGGGATTTACCTCGGCAAAGTCTGGCAGGTCACAGGGGGTCAAATTCTGCAACAGGCGGGTGTTTAATCCCAGCCTTTTATAGGACACGAGACTCGGCAGCCCAAGTGTTTGTGCATCTCAAGGGGAAAGGTCTCTTCTTTCCAGGAAAGGACTTCTGCAATGAATAAGGGGCAAAGATGGTCTGGGGTCTCCAGACGAGTTTGGCAGTGGGGATTAAAGGGTGTGTGGGGAATTCGGGTTTACACATTTTGAGTGATAATAATAATAATAATAATAATAATAATAATAATAATAATAATAATTTATTCTTTATACCCTGCCCATCTGGCTGAGTTTCCCCAGCCACTCTGGGCAGCTCCCAATCGAGTGTTAAAAACAATACAGCATTAAATATTAAAAACTTCCCTAAACAGGGCTGCCTTCAGATGTCTTTTAAATATAAGATAGCTGCTTATTTCCTTCACATCTGAAGGGAGGGCGTTCCACAAGGTGGGCACCACCACCGAGAAGGCCCTCTGCCTGGTTCCCTGTAACCTCACTTCTCGCAATGAGGGAACCGCCAGAAGGCCCTCGGAGCTGGACCTCAGTGGGTTGAAGAGCTCTGTGCCTCTAGCACAGGGGGTCAGCAATCTTTTTCAGCAGGGGGCTGGTCCACTGTCCCTCAGACCTTGTGGGGGCCGGACTATATTTTGAAAAAAATAAAATATGAACGAATTCCTATGCCCCACAAATAACCCAGAGACACATTCTACTCATGTAAAAACCCTGCGACAGGGTGAGCTCCCGTTGCTCGGTCCCTGCTCCTGCCAACCTAGCAGTTCGAAAGCATGTCAAAGTGTAAGTAAATAAATAGGTACCGCTCCAGCAGGAAGGTAAACAGCATTTCCATGCGCTGCTCTGGTTCACCAGAAGCGGCTTAGTCATGCTGGCCACATGACCTGGAAGCTGTACGCCGGCTCCCTCGGCCAGTAAAGCAAGATGAGCGCCGCAACCCCCGAGTTGGCCACGACTGGACCTAATGGTCAGGGGTCCCTTTACATTTACCTTTAGGGAAAGGCACTGAAGTGTGGGGCTTGAATGAATGGCCAAGAGGAAGACGTGCAGATGTCCCAAAAGCAAATCAGGATGAATGCAGAATAAAAGTCTGTTTAACATGTACCCCTAAACTGATTAGAAGGAACGGTCAGTATATATACGAACGCAGAGCTTCCCAAACTTTTTTGGGGGCCCTCTTGGTTCCATAAACCCAGCACCCCCTAGCCTATGAAAAGAATTGTTCAGACTAGCGGTTTGGACAACCCACCAGCTCTGGACACTGTTTGTGTGTGTGTTTGTGTGTGGCTCCAGGCCCACAAGGCAGACAGCTAATTTGACTCATCTGCTTATCTGTGTGTAATTGCCCGCCTTGTTCAGCGTGTACTTAATTAGAAAGCTGGTTTGCTGTTCTAGGGTGAAAGCTGGGGCACCCGCAACTGTAAAAAAATTGAACGCTCTGAACAGTTATGTAAGCTGAGAGAGAGAGAGAGAGAGAGAGAGAGAGAGAGAGAGAGAGAGCGCAGACCTGGATTAGACTCTATTTGCAAAATTCAGCTCTTCCCAGCAGGTAGGAACACTGCAAAACAAAATAACCACCCCTGACTGGCGAGGGGCAGGCAAATCTTAAAGAGTTTCAGCAAGGAGGTAGATTAGCTGCCTTTGTTCCTCTTCCGTATCTTTTGAAGTCTGAAACCTTAGCAGCTCTCCTGGTTTTTGCTCCAGTTCCACAAAGCTCTGATTTTGAGGATCACACAAAGGCTGTTTTAGGACCTGGGAAAAACTAAAAAAGGGGATAAAAATAGATGCGTAATTGTCAGCGCAAAAAAAAAAAAAAAGCAAAAACAAAGCAGATGCGTCCCAAAATTGCCTGATTATGTCCTAAATAGAAGAGTGTACTGTATCACCGCCTTAATTCAGGTTCCTTCATGGCCAGCTCTTTCCTCTGGCTACGTTGTGTCCATATGTCCTCTTTTTCCAGGGCATAATAAGGCAATTTTAATGGGTAGGAAAAAAATATAAAATAATAAGGCTCTTTTTAATGGGTAGGTAAAATGAGAGTTTTCATAGTGATCCATAGTTAAAAGCAGAAGTTGGCAAATGTGTCCTCTTTTTTCCTCTTCAAAATATGGCACTGCCAGGGCTGGATTTAGGTTTGATGAGGCCCTAAGCTACTGAAGGTGATAGGACCCTTTATATGTCCAGCTGTCCTTTGTCAACAACAAATTGTTTTTTTATTGAATATATGCTCTATGGTAATTTATGGACCTAATAGGTATCTCAAACCATTTGCACATGTCGCCATGCAGAATGTAAAAAGGGAACCCTGACCATTACGTCCAGTCGTGACCGACTCTGGGGTTGCGGTGCTCATCTCGCTTTATTGGCTGAGGGAGCCGGCGTACAGCTTCCGGGTCATGTGGCCAGCATGACTAAGCCACTTCTGGCGAACCAGAGCAGCACACGGAAACGCCGTTCACCTTCCCGCTGGAGCGATACCTATTTATCTACTTGCACATGACGTGCTTTCGAACTGTTAGGTTGGCAGCAGCAGGGACCAAAAAACGGGAGCTCACTCCGTCACGGGGATTCGAACCGCCGACCTTCTGATCAGCAAGTCCTAGGCTCTGTGGTTTAACCCACAGTGCCACCCGCGTCCCAATGCAGAATGTAGGCACCCTATATATAGAAAGGAGCAAATGAGTGATATTTTAGGGAGCAGGCTAGCAGGCGGGGCCCATAACTTACATCCTAGGAACCTACAAAACACTGTTGCTGTATGTAGGTTTTATTTGATTTGTTTTTTATCTTATATTTTGGAAATGTGCATCCAGTTTTTTTCCCTTTATATTTTTTTGGGGCCCCCAAGAGAGTGGAGCCCCATTAGCTAAAGTGGTGCTTCAGGTTAAGAACAGTTTCAGTTTAAGTACGGACCTCCGGAACGAATTAAGTACTTAACCTGAGGTACCACTGTATAGCTTGTTTAGCTTATACGAAAATCCGGCACTGGCCACTGCTTGCCTTACCTTAAAACCAGCTCTGCCCAAGCTGGCAGCCTCCCGGTGTTTTGGACCACAGTCGTGCCGGGTCTCCGAGTGGAGTAACTTTTGTTGAAGAGAATATGTATGCACAAATACACTGTGCCATAGGGAAGGAGAGGGGAAAGATAGAATCCATTCAACACAATGGGGAAAACAATATACCTGTCTAGCTTCCCAACAGCAGCGATGAAAAGCATTCGCAATATGTAGGCAATAACATATTCTGCCGCCCACAATCTAGGTCCCTGGTGCTTGAAGAATCTCCTGCTTCCTCTCCGAAATGAGGCGCTGGCATTTGCCCCGAAGTCCTTAGCAAGCAGAACTGCTGACTTAAGTTTCCTCATTTGTGGCCTCCCAAGATTAGCACATAACTGGCTCCTGGAAATCACCCAGGCTCTAGAATGCAACAGGAGATTTATATTTCTGGCTCACTGAGGCAGATACAGCCCTGGCCCAAATCCCCCCCCCCTCTTTCTCTTTCTCTTTCTGCTCACCTCCCTCTTCTATCTCAGAACGGGAACTCCTGCTGACACGGTTCTTTTTTTCTTTTTCTATGCTTTTCAGTTTTATATATTTCACTCATTCATTTTACAATCATTTCAACATCTCAAAACTCGACTTCCTCCCCCCCCCCTTTGTGCAGTTCCTAAAGTTTATTTTTAATATCTTAGGTAAAGGTAAAGTCTGACCATTAGGTAAAGTCATGGCCAACTCTGGGGTTGCAGTGCTCATTTCGCTTTACTGGCCGAGGGAGCCGGCGTACAGCTTCCGGGTCATGTGGCCAGCAGGACTAAGCCGCTTCTGGTGAACCAGAGCAGCGCACGGAAACGCCGTTTACCTTCCCACCGGAGTGGTACCTATTTATCTAATTGCACTTTGACGTGCTTTCGAACTGCTAGGTTGGCAGGAGCAGGGACTGAGCAACGGGAGCTCACCCCGTCGTGGGGATTTGAACCGCCAACCTTCTGATCGGCAAGTCATAGGCTCTGTGGTTTAACCCACAGCGCCACCCGCGTCCCTTTAATATCTTATGCATATCCAAATTAACTAAATTTGCTCATTTATTCATCTACAGTCATACCTCTTGTTACGTTCGGTTCAGGTTATATCTTTTCAGGTTGCGTCCCACGGTGACCCGGAGGCACCGGAAAGGGTCACAAGAGACCAGGGCCCTGCGGGACTTGACATCTTTCTGCAGGGCCTGCAAGACAGAGCTGTTCCGCCTGGCCTTTGGTTTGGACTCAGTCTGACCCTTATGTTTCCCTCCCCTTACGGTTTTGATCTATGGGCTACTATTAAAATGAGGCTGCATTTTAAATTGCATTTTAACCTGTATTTTAAATTGCGCCCCCCCATTATGTTTTTACTGTGATTATATTGGTGTTTGCCGCCCTGGTGTTGGCCGGGGAAGGCGGGGCATAAATAAAATTATTATTATTATTATTATTATTATTATTATTATTATTATTATTAAGCTCATGTTCATCTTGCCAGGAGTGAAACACACACCTTTGGCAATGTTTCAGGTTGAGGGAGCCAACAAGCTGAGCTGATTCTGCAGCACCTGACAGGAGCCGTTATGGGGCACGCTCTCTCTTCCTCTGCCCTCCCCACCGCTCTCTCCTCCAACCACCAGTCAGCCTTTAGACTCCCAACTCCCACCAGCCAACACACCAGGAGCGGACTTTGGTAATCTTGTGTGCTCTGGCAAGCCCCAAATTCAGCACCCCCGAATCGATCTTCTCAATTTTGTGCTCCCTTGCCTCGCCACCCTGGGCGGAAACTGTCCGCACTTTCCCAAATCCGGCGCTGAGCCCAGGAAGGCTGCCCTGAGCAGGACGGCCGCTTCATTCCACATGGCTGGCTTTCGATGCCCTGGAAACGGGTGTCACTTCTGAGCAAGCAGCCCAGTGACACAAAGGCCATCGCTTGACAGGTCCGCTGCCCGCCTACTGACAGCCAGGAGAGAACCGGCAAGGGCCATCGCCGATGAATTTGACAGGTTCGTGCCATCGAAGCCGAGGCAAGCTTGCTTTTTAAAATGCTTGGTAAAGGGGTCCAGATCAGGAAAAGGAAAAGGGAATGGAAATCTTTCACATATTTTAATATTTTGTTGGAAGCTGCCCAGAGTGGCTGGGGAAGCCCAGCCAGATGGGCGGGGTATAAATAATAAATTATTATTATTATTATTATTACTACTACTACTACTACTACAGAATTCTAGAATTGTAGAGTTGGAAGGAGGGTCCCAGGGTCATCTAGTCCAACCCCCTGCAATACAGATGAATCTCAACTAAAGCATCCAGGACAGATGGCCAAGGCAACCACGATTTTACGTAGGGTGAAGGTAGTTCAGTTTTCTTCTTCCTTGGCGATCGCTCATAGCCGAGTAAGTTTGTCTTCCATAAACACAATTTTAACAATGAGTCCGTAAGTGACTGTGGAGGTCAATTCTGGATCCACACGTCCTTCCACCGTGAGGACATTGGTTTCCAGACGGGAGTTGGTCATGGTGTGGATTTGCCAAGCGTGCCTTCCTCTTAGCACGTTTCTCCCTTGCGTCCTGAGTTCGAGTGTCTTCAAAGCCCGTGACACCTTTGGTAAAGGCTGTTCTCCAACTGGAGCGCTCGCAGGCCAGTGTTTCCCAATTGTCAGTGTTTATGCTACATTTTTAAAGATTTGCCTCGAAAGAGTCTTTGAACCTCTTTTGTTGACCACCAGCATTACGCTTTCCATTTTTAAGTTTGGAATAGAGTAGTTGCTTTGGAAGACGATCATCAGGCATCCGCACAACATGACCAGTCCAACGAAGTTGATGTTGAAGAATCGTCGCTTCAACACTGGTGATCTTTGCTTCATCCAGTACATTGATATTAGTTCGCCTGTCTTCCCAAGTGATGCGTGTCACAACATTGACAAAGGGATGACAGAGGATGAGATGGTTGAAGAGTGTTCTCGAAGCTACCAGCATGAGTTTGAGCAAACTGCGGGAGGCAGTGGAAGACAGGAGTGCCTGGTGTGCTCTGGTCCAGGGGGTCACGAAGAGTTGGACACGACTAAACGACTAAACAACAACAACATGCCCATTCCGTTTATCATGTCACCTCTTCCTTGCTTTTTCTGTAGTCTAGACTAAGAAATCCCCAATACTGCTTTGCAACCTTTCTTCACAACTCCCAGCTCTGCTTACTGGGGCTGATGGGAATTGTAGTCCAAAAATATCTGGAGTGTGCTCTGTTGAAGACGGCTTCCTTTAGCCGTGGGGACTCGGGGGTGATGGGTGAGTCACACGCGACACCAGCAAATTCCTCACTTTGGCTCCCGGAGGCTTGTGACCTCTCGGCTTAATTTTTGATGTTTCATAATTAAACTGGCACAACAAATTATGAAAATGCAATTGGCAAATGTGTGAGAGAACTTGTGGCTTAACACTCTTCAGGTCCGTTCAAGATCAAACAGCTTGAAGCCCGGAAGTGAAGAGACTGCAGCTCAATCAAGATTTGCATGGATGAGTTTCTGGGTTCAATTCCATTAATAAACAGGCAGAAATAATAATAATAATAATAATAATAATAATAATAATAATAATAATAATAATAATAAAACAAAATTATTATTATTATTATTAAAATATATCCATTATTATTAATACTAAAATGTACAAAAATTTTGACGACATACAAATGCAAATGTCTTTTTCAAAGATTGTGTGTGATGCTTTGTTCTTCACAAGTGCTATTTTATTTATATTACTAGTACTATTGTCTTTTCTTTTCTTTTCTTTTCTTTTCTTTTCTTTTCTTTTCTTTTCTTTCTCATGCTCCTTTTTAATACCTGTGCAATCAAGACAACTTCAAAGAGTCTACTCGTTCCCGGCATATGGAGGTAACAATGGGAGAATTCCCTGCCACCCTATTATTAAAGGTTCCCGGCTAGAAAAAAAGCACAGGGAAATCTCATTCATGCAACAGAGCACTCAGAACACATATCACATGATACGTCTCAAAGCCTGCTTGCAAATAACATCTTTTGTCCATCAGAGGCATTTTGCAAAAAACAGAACGTGTCTGTGAAGCAAGCAAGACAAAACACGCCATTTAGGTTTCCTTCCACCTTATCTGCCACCTTACAGGCCAATTAAAGTTTTCAGGAAGATGGCCCGTCTTGGTGTAATACAGCCTTCCCCATGCTGATGTCGTTGGACTACAACTCCCATCATCCCCAGTCAGCAAGGTCCATGCTAAGGGATGATGGGAGTTGTAGTCCAACATCTGGAGAGCCATGGGTACCACATCTCTGGTGTAGGCAGTACTGAATTAGATGGACCAGTGGTCTGACTTGATCTAAAGCCCTAAACGGCCTCGATCCAGTATACCTGAAGGAGCGTCTCCACCCCCATCGTTCTGCCCGGACGCTGAGGTCCAGCGCCGAGGGCCTTCTGGCAGTTCTCTCATTGCGAGAAGCAAAGCTACAGGGAACCAGGCAGAGGGCCTTCTCAGTAGTGGCGCCCGCCCTGTGGAACGCTCTCCCACCAGATGTCAAAGCGATAAACAACTACCTGACATTCAGAAGACATCTTAAGGCAGCCCTGTTCAGGCAAGTTTTTAATGTGTGATATTTTAGTGTATTTTTTATTTCTGTGGAAGCCGCCCGGAGTGGCTGGGGAAACCCAGCCAGATGGGCAGGGTACAAATAATAAATTATTGTTATTATTATATTATAAGGCAGCTTCCTGCATCCCTGGAGATGCCAGGATTCAAATGTGGAGCCTTCTGCATTCCAAGCAACTGTTCTGCAACTGAGCGGTGGGCTTTCCTGAGACATCGCAAGCACACTGCAAGTGAGAACTATTTTAATATTTGACATGCTGGAAGGGTGGACTTGCAACACTTCTTTTATCCGTGCACCATTTAGTTTTGCTCCTGTAATTATTATCCTATTTTATTTTCTTGGAGAGGGCAAAATACCCAACTGATGGATTAATGTGCCTTTTTAAAAAACCTGCAATTAATGAGCTGGTGGATTCTTTGCGGGAACGGTTTGCAGCCCTTAAAAACCAGCAGGTCCAGGAAAGTTCATGGCACCCGTTGAGGCCAGATTTATGTCACCAATGTCAGGGTGTTCCCTGGTACGGTATTTGGTCAAAAGGTACGGATTGCAAAAGGGACATTTTTGAACATGAGCTAATGTCTAGCAGAAACCAAGGAGTTGCTGTTTGTGCAAAAGCCAGTAACTGCTGGCTAACTGCACTGGGCAAAAGCATGACAACAACAAGGAAATAAATAGAGGAAGCATGGAAGGAGTGCTTAGATTAGAATGCACGGGCAAGAGAGGAGCAGAGCAGCCAAGAAACTAGCAGATGAATCAGAAAGTCCTTCCTTCACATCTTGTCTCTGCCACGAGGCACCAGAATCCACTGAATGGATGACTTTACATAAGCTGCTCCCAGCTCAACATGCAATTTGGAGAAAATAGCAATTGAGGACCAAGCTTACAGGGCCGTTGTGAGGGTATTGCATGTGAAACACTCTTTGACTAAAAAATACTAAGAACAGTCAACTCCTCCTCACTGATGGTTCTCCCGGGTCTTTAGCGCAAGTAGATTTTCAGTAAGTGAAACTTTTCCTCCCCTTTGCATTTGTTATGTGGCTTTCGATGGTGGTAAAGGTAAAGGGACCCCCGACCATTAGGTCCAGTCATGACCGACTCTGGGGTTGCGGCGCTCATCTCGCTTTACTGGCTGAGGGAGCCAGCGTACAGCTTCCGGGTCATGTGGCCAACATGACTAAGCCGCTTCTGGCAAACCAGAGCAGCGCACGGAAACGCCGTTTACCTTCCCGCTGGAGCGGTACCTATTTATCTACTTGCACTTTGATGTGCTTTCAAACTGCTAGGTTGGCAGGAGCAGGGACCAAGCAACGGGAACTCGCCCCATCGCGGGGATTCAAACCGCCGACCTTCTGATCAGCAAGCCTTAGAGGTTCAGTGGTTTAACCCACAATGCCATCTGCGTCCATTTCAATGGTGGTAGGAGGCAGAATTTCGACAGGTGTGACTCCAGCTGCACCAAATCTCAGCGCCGGAGAAAGCTTCGTCGGTTGAACTTCAGCCTGTCATACATTTCTTAAAAGGACAGGAAGCCTTCTAGATACATAATGGCAGCCAGTGATCCCAGGAGGAATCTATTTCTTACATCAGGATATTGCATTCTGTTTTCCAAATGAGATGGAATGTAGGGTCGCTCCACATAGGTGTTTTGTGGGTATCTTCTGCAACATGGCACTGATGCAGTCAAAGTCGTCTTCTCCTTTGGCGATCCCTCGTAGCCGAATAAGATTGTCTTCCATAAACACGGTTTTAACAGTGAGTCCATAAGTGACTGTGGTGGCCAATTCTGAACCACATGTCCTTCCATAGTGGGGACATTGGTTTCCGGGCGGGAGTTGGTCACGGTGTGGATTTGCCAAGCGTGCCTTCCTCTTAGCACGTTTCTCCCTTGTGTCTTGAGTTTGAGCGTCTTCAAAGCCCATGACACCTTTGGTAAAGGCTGTTCTCCAACTGGAGCGCTCGCAGGTCAGTGTTTCCCAATTGTTGGTGTTTATACTACATTTTTAAAGATTTGCCTAGAGAGAGTCTTTGAACCTCTTTTGTTGACCACCAGCATTACGCTTTCCGTTTTTAAGTTCGGAACAGAGTAGTTGCTTTGGAAGACGATCATCAGGCATCCGCACAACATGACCAGTCCAATGAAATTGATGTTGAAGAATCATTGCTTCAACACTGGTGATCTTTGCTTCTTCCAGTACACTGGCATTAGTTGGCCTGTCTTCCCAAGTGATGTGTAATTTTTTTTTGAGACGCCGTTGATGGAGTCTTTTGAGGAGATGGCGTTTATAAGTGGTCGACGTTTCACAAGCATACAAGATTGGTAGTACCATAGCTTTGTAAACAAGCATTTTGGTTTCCCTGTGAATGTCCTGGTCATAGTGCATTAGTGCTAGATGTACCGTATTTTTTGCTCTGTAAGACTCACTTTTTCCCTCCTCAAAAGTAAGGGGAAATGTGTGTGCGTCTTATGGAGCGAATGCAGGCTGCGCAGCTATCCCAGAAGCCAGAACAGCAAGAGGGATTGCTGCTTTCACTGCGCAGCGATCCCTCTTGCTGTTCTGGCTTCTGAGATTCAGAATATATTTTTTTCTTGTTTCCCTCCTCCAAAAACTAGGTGCGTCTTGTGATCTGGTGCTTCTTATAGAGCGAAAAATACGGTATATTGGAGCATTCTGCTTTGTTAGTTGTTCTGCGGTGCTTCCAGCACGACAATAACAGCAGCAAGGAAACAAGCACAGAATATTTGTCATAGAATAAGTAGCAGGATTTCAGCAGGAAGCTACCAGGAATGCATGGATTAAGAATGAAGTTGTGCGTCTTTGCAGGCGCAAAGAGTATTTGAAGTGGGATCGTGTATAACTGCTCCAATGCCCTCAACAGTGCAAATCATAACTGCATAATAAAAAATACTTTTATATGCACAAAGATGTAAAAGACTCATCTTTACCAACAATGGAGGAATGACTGTTAAAATGATTGGACTTAGCCGAGATGGAGAAATGGACATGTATAAGCAGAGAAAAATCATGGTTAACACTTGCTAAAGACTGGAAACCTCTTATTGACTTTTTGCATGAAAAAGAAAATGAATTAAGGACATTTGGGCTTGAAGATGATGTTGGTTTATAGAAAGTGGTTTTGAGAGGTGTAATATTGGAGTGGATGAGTTGAATAACATTTATAAATAGCTGATAGACAATGAATTAGGTTTTTATTTTCCTTCTTTTATTTTTTCTATTTCTTCGCTTTCTTTCTTCTCTTTCCTGTCAATCTTTCTCTCGTCTTTCTAGCTCTCTCTCTTTTGCTAGGTTGTGCTTCTATCTAGATTAACATCTTACTTTTGATAAAAAAGATTTTTCATAATAATTTCTGCATACCTATTTCTAAATTCCAATAAAATCTATTTTTTGAAAAAAGAGTGCAAATCATAACCACACATGGATGTTTGGGTGGGTCCTAATCCTGGCCCAAGATATTGTCTGTGCACATGTAGTGGAAGAAAGAGCTGCTGTCTTTTATTTATTTATCATGATTTATTTCATAAAATTTATACACTGCTTGTTTGCAAAAAGCCTCAAAGCGGTGTACGAAAGGTTGTGGCTGTTGTTGTTTTTTGTAGCCACGGTGCTTGTGCCTTTGGTAAACATTGGTTTGCCAGGCAGATGCCTGCCGGTGACAATACCTATTACCAGGCATATTACCGGATAGAAAAATTGTTGAGTTTTTTTTTTTTAGTTTTGGCCAAAGTTGTTGAGCTATTTCTGAGGGAAATCAGCATAAACAAAACGGGTTGCCATACGTACGTGAAATATACTCAGAGCTGAGAGTGGATTTCATGCTCTTTATTCAGCTCATAGTGGTGAGGAGGAATGGAAGTTCCCCCAGAATGTCTGCTTTATATACATTATTTACACAATGGGCCCCACGTGATTGGCTAATTCCGGGATTCTCCTGTAGGCCAATCAGGTTGCGGATTCACTTCCACTTGGAGCTGGATTGGGCGGCTCCTGTGGACCAATCAGACTGCTGCATTCTGGACCCTATTGTTCTAGGACCAATCAGGCTGCTGCATTCTGAATCCTATTGTTCTAGGACCAATCAGGCTGCTGCATTCTGGACCCTATTGTTCTAGGACCAATCAGACTGCTGCATTCTGAATCCTATTGTTCTAGGACCAATCAGGCTGCTGCATTCTGAATCCTATTGTTCTAGGACCAATCAGGCTGCTGCATTCTGGACCCTATTGTTCTAGGACCAATCAGGCTGCTGCATTCTGGACCCTATTGTTCTAGGACCAATCAGGCTGCTGCATTTTGAATCCTATTGTTCTAGGACCAACCAGACTGCTGCCTTTTGGATCCTATTCAACTCAGTACATAACAGTACGGATTTCCCCGGACATTTTGCTTGCGGCTGCAGTATTCCGGATGCCTGGCAACCCTATCTTCTGCTGATTTCTGAAGATGAAGGTCTTGCTGAAGGCACAAGGACAGGACAGTGTCCCCGCAAACCCGCTCTCGTTCGCTCCTTGCATGCATGCTCAGGTTTCCCTGTTTATGTCCCAACCAAGAGAACAACCTTGCTTTGTTTGCAAAGATCCGGAATTGCCGATTGAGGTGGTTGGGATGAAACCCGACTCAATGGCAAAGCAAATGCCATTAAACATTTAGAAAGGAGATGGTGCAGTTTTGCCCTGCCTTGCCAACCAGCCTTCTTCTCCCGTTCAGGGTTGAGATCAGTTAGAAGACAGAGCCTGTGCTGTTTATATTTAATTGCTCTGAATTTCCTTTGAAATTGCAGAGGGCTTGAAGGATTTAATTGGCAGGGCCGAGTAAAAGTGGATGTTTAATCCCTAGGAAACAGCTTAAGCCCCTCTTTAGTTCCAAAGCGAAATTATATATTTTTCCAAGTGAGAAATGTTTACAGGAAGCCTCGTTGTTTCTGTGACCGAGGAAATCCGTAATTGGAAATTGCTGAGCTAGGGCTGGTCATCCTGAATTTTTGCAACTCTCTCTGTGTGTGGAGAAGGAATTTCTAAAACACTACCGGTCTCTCAGGTGAGGATGAGAGCCACAACCCGATAGTCGCCTTTGACTGGAGTTAACCATCCAGGGGTCCTTTACCTTTTTCCAAGGACAGTCCCGGAATTACAAAAACCATCCTGGCTCCTGATTTCATCCTAGGTAAAGGTAAAGGGACCCCTGACCATTAGGTCCAGTCGCTCATCTCGCTTTATTGGCCGACGGAGCCGGTGTACAGCTTCTGGGTCATGTGGCCAGCAGGACTAAGCCGCTTCTGGTGAACCAGAGCAGCACATAGAAACACCGTTTACCTTCCTGCCAGAGCGATACCTATTTATCTACTTGCACTGTTGTGCTTTCGAACTGCTAGGTTGGCAGGAGAAGGGACCAAGCAACGGGAGCTCACCCCGTCGCGGGGATTCGAACCGCCAACCTTCTGATCGGCAAGCCCAAGAGGCTCAGTGGTTTAGACCACAGACCCCCCTCCACCAACAACAGCTTTGTTCATCTGTGTCTATTTTTGCCCCTTTCTAAAATTTATTTATTGTTGTGTGTGTTTGTTTTTCCTTTTTGTAAATCTACCAAAGGATGAAATAAAATAAAACCAGGATAAAGGGGGTTTCTCAGTACAGTGGTACATCGGGTTACAGACGCTTCAGGTTACAGACTCCGCTAACCCAGAAATAGTACCTCGGGTTTAGAACTTTGCTTCAGGATGAGAACAGAAATCGTGCTCCGGCGGCGCGGCAGCAGCGAGAGGCTCCATTAGCTAAGTGGTGCTTCAGGTTAAGAACCGTTTCAGGTTAAGAATGGATCTCCAGAACGAATGGCGTTCTTAACCCGAAGTACCACTGTACATTTTTGAAGGCTATGGGCCCTGTGTCCTGTTGCTGAAATGGTGCTGAAATGGTGGCAGGGGGGATGGGACAAAAATGGGTGTGTGCGTTAAGAAGGGCCAGTTGGTGGGGAATGAGAAATGTCCTTATTTTCATCTGAGGAATGTTTGGAGAGCATGTGACTTCTCTCCAGACAGGCAGAATGTGGTACATGTGATATTTAGCGCAATACCCTGGAAACTCCCATCACCTCTGCTGGTTTTCAGTCTGCAAAACTGTTTCTGCAGCTTATTATTGAGTTGCTTTTATGGGCTTCTCCCCAGAAAGATGTACAGAAATGAAGGCCAATCGTACCTCCAGCTTAGAGTTGTCAACTTTCTTTATTGACTCTGCTCCTGTGCCTTCGACAGCAGCGTAGAAGTTAAGCAAGCAAACCTTTGCCCTTCCTTCCTTCCTTCCTTCCTTCCTTCCTTCCTTCCTTCCTTCCTTCGTCGTAGCCAAGTAAGATTGTCTTCATAAACACGGTTTTAACAGTGAGTCCGTAAGTGACTGTGGAGGCCAATTCTGGATCCACACATCCTTCCACAGTAGGGACATAGGTTTCCGGGCGGGAGTTGATCACGGTGTGGGTTCTCCAACTGGAGCGCTCACAGGCAATCACCGTGTCGTGGTGGGTGGTCTTGCACGTTCCTATGACTCTTGTGAGTGAAGCTTTTACTTCTCTCCCTGCTGAGAAAACTGCCAATAGCTTAATTTCTACATCACACAGCTGGATAAAAGACCCAGGAAAAACCGTTGGCAGTCAGACATATCCCATTTGGAAGGTGTAAGAAGGAAGGAGTGTTTTTTGATGAGCAAGGCTGGAACTCATAAGCCAATAGTCCCACTGGGATGTGCTTGATAAAATGGGAGATATCTATGTAGCTTGTCCCATTAACTGCATTTGGGTTCAGTTCCCAGTCATTGCTGATTCCACTCTGGTTCTCTAATGGCTTTGAAACATCTCTCTGTTTACAGCTGCTCTGTAACTCCTGTAAATATTTAACTTGGGCAAAAAAGACAAGACAAAAAAAATCATGGAAAAGGAGAACAGCTCCTCTGCTTTAAAGAAAGCAATAGGCTTAGCTGCTCTCCTTAGCCATGAGGACTAAAACCTCGGCGTATTCGATGTGACGGAATACCAGATTGCAGGATGTTTTCCCGACCCTGGAAGCAGCCAGAGATTGCCACAACCAACAGACACGGTAGATACTTTCCCAGTATTAATCAATAATGGCTAAGAGCTTGTTATTCATTAAAACCTGAACGCCATGCTCCCGGACATCAATCAATCCCTTTCATAGGCCTCTCTTTACAGTCACATTCTTGATAAGTGATCTCTTGGGTTAATATGTTTTTTTGTTCCCAAGGGAGTCACGGAGCCTATGCATTCTTTATTCCCATATCTTATTCGCAGGCCGTTCGGATGGAGTGACTCTCCCAACAACACGCTACTGACTCGGGCCTTGTTTGCTGAACAAAAGGCCTCTTATTCCACCGCCGGATCACATTCCTGCTTATCTCGGTGCCATGCTCTCCTCGGCCAAAAGTTCTGGAGCTGTGCTCGCCGGCGATGCCACGATGCTTCAGGTTGGTCCGCCGTACAAACTCAGGCCTGTTGGAAGTCCGGTGGATAAAATTTCTTGACTGGTGCAATTCGGGTTGCTGTCATCTGCACATTTTAAAATCTCTATCCTACTGTTCAGCAAGCTGGATCGCTATTTTGATTTATTTATTATATGCATCTTGTAATTTGTTTTTTTTAAAGATTCAGACAAACCACAGGGAGCAGCAAGAGCAGCAGCAACAATAATAATAAAAAGCAGCAATAAAGAAAACAGCGGGAGTGCGATAAATTATCCATGAAAAGTTCTGCAAAATCAGATTGTCTTCATTGAAAGCTGAAAAGCTGAAACCTAGATGCTGCTTAAAGGTAAAGGTAAAGGTACCCCTGCCCGTGTGGGCCAGTCTTGACAGACTCTGGGGTTGGTGCGCCCATCTCACTCAAGAGGCCGGGGGCCAGCGCTGTCCGGAGACACTTCCGGGTCACGTGGCCAGCGTGACAAGCTGCATCTGGCGAGCCAGTGCAGCACACGGAAACGCCGTTTACCTTCCCGCCAGTAAGCGGTCCCTATTTATCTACTTGCACCCAGGGGTGCTTTCGAACTGCTAGGTTGGCAGGCGCTGGGACCGAGCAGCAGGAGCGCACCCCGCTGCGGGGATTCGAACCGCCGACCTTTCGATCGGCAAGCCCTAGGCGCTGAGGCTTTTACCCACAGCGCCACCCGCGTCCCTTGATGCTGCTTATAAGAATATAAAGTTCACGTCACCTGTGTCTCTGAGCAGTGAGAGGGGTTCCAAGCACTCGCCAAGCAGGGTCAATCGTGTCTTTAGGATAAATGCTTTTATTACACATGTATACAACCTAGCAGTTCGAAAGCACGTCGAGTGCAAGTAGATAAATAGGTACCGCTCCTGCGGGAAGGTAAACGGAGTTTCCGTGTGCTGCTCTGGTTTGCCAGAAGCGGCTTAGTCATGCTGGCCACATGACCCGGAAGCTGTCTGCGGACAAACGTCGGCTCCCTCGGCCTATAGAGTGAGATGAGCGCCGCAACCCCAGAGTCAGCCACGACTGGACCTAATGGTCAGGGGTCCCTTTACCTTTTACAACCTGAGCATGAGATGCAGGAGCTCAGAGCATTAACAATTCAACAGATCTTAATTCTCCATTAGTCGCAACTTTGGATCCAGCACAGAACACGCAGGTCTCTGTGTCTCCCGCTTCCCGCCTGCTTCCGGCTCAGCTCTCACACAAAGCTCTAGCTATTGTTCTCCTATACGGCAGGTGATATCTGGTTTTCAACTTTGTGATATATCACCAGCTAAACATCACAATATTCTGATGTACTGATATATCGCAATGGAAGGGAGAGGGTGGTGCTGTGGTCTAAACCACTGAGCCTCTTGGGCTTCCGATTGGAAGGTCGGCGGTTCTAATCCCCGCGACAGAGTGAGCTCCCATTATTCAGTCCCAGCTCCTGCCAACCTAGCAGTTTGAAAGCACACCAGTGCAAGTAGATAAACAGGTACCACTGCGGCAGGAAGGTAAACGGTGATTCCATGCGCTCTGGTTTCCATCACGGTGTCTCACTGCACGAGTGTGCTGATCCTGGGGGGAAGGTTACTGTTGTCGTAGTCAAAGTCCGGTCCTGGGTCACTAGCCTGGAATCAGTCCACAAGGAGCAGGGCGAGGTCCGAAGCAGGAAGCCGGGCGGGGACAGGAGCTGTGCTGGACCCGGGGGAAAGGTACCTTGAGCGTAGTCTGAGTCCACACGAAGAGGGGCGAGGTCCGAGGCGGAGAGCCGGGCGGGGAACAGGAACGCTGGAACAGGAGGCCGAGCAGGGTACAGGAACACCGGATGGTCAGGAACAGGAGGCCGAGCAGGGAACAGGAGCACCGGATGGTCAGGAACAGGAGGCCAAGCAGGGATCAAGAACACAGGAAGGTCCAAAGCCAACAACGACGTTGCTCCCGCAACCTGGGACCGGGCTGACTGGGCTTTTATCCTCTTCTAAGGCCAGGGGCGGTCCCGGCCCCCAGGAGCCCCGCCTCCTCTGGCCTTAAGGCGAGCACTCCTCCTGGGAGCAACCAGTTCCCTTCGCCTCTCTGCCCTAAGCCTCTGCAGATCAGGAGAGGCCGAAGGGTTACTGGGCCCTGGAGGAGGCTCACCTGTAGCCACTGAGTCCTCAAGCCCCTCTGGGGCCTGAAGGGTTTCACCTGGGGCCAGCTCCTGGTGCTCTGCCACAGGTGCAGGCTCTTCAGCATCTAGGCCTTGCCCCAGTTCAGCCGGCCCTGGAGGCGGGGACTCCTGTGCAGGCTGGGATTCCTCTGGTTCATCCTCTGAATCGGAATCCCAGGCCATCACACCATCCCCCCTCCCAGGGCCCCCCCTCAACCGAGGGTCCGGACCCGGCTTGCCGGGGTACGTCACATGGAACTCTCGGAGGCAGGCAGGTGCGTGGACGTTGGCCGCTGGTTCCCAGGAACGGTCCTCCGGTCCGTACCCCTTCCAGTCAATGAGATACTGCAGCTTTCCCCTGCGGTATCGGGAGTCCAGGATGCGTTCCACCTCGTACTCAGGCTCTCCCTGAACCAACACTGGCTGCGGTCGGGGACGGTTCGGGTGGAACTCGTCGGGTGGGGCCACTGGACTCAGAAGGGACCTGTGGAAGACCGGGTGAACCTTCAGGGTTGCGGGTAACCGGAGACGGAATGCCACAGGAGAGACTTGGTCCACGATAGGGAACGGGCCGGTGAATCGGGCGTCCAACTTCCGCGAAGGTCGAGAAGGGTGGAGGTGGCGAGTGGAGAGCCAAACCAGGTCACCGACGCGAAGTTCCGGCCCCACCTGGCGGTGGCGGTCGGCCTGGGCTTTGTACGCTTCCTTGGCCTGGTGCAGTTGCTCCACCAAAAGCTGTTGCTGGGACTGGAGCTCTTGAAGCCACTCCGTCACCGCCGGGACCGCGGATGCCGGCAGCACATCTGGAAACAGCCGTGGATGATAACCGTAACTGGCCTGGAACGGGGTCTGCTGGGTGGACGCATTCACCGCGTTGTTGTAGGCGAACTCTGCCAATGCCAGGTGGTCGACCCAGTCATCCTGCTGGTAACTGCAGTAACACCGGAGGTACTGCTCCAGCACCGCGTTCGCCCATTCCGTCTGGCCATCGGTCTGTGGGTGGTAGGCTGACGAGAGGCAGACCTCTGTCCCGAGGGTCTGGTGTAATGCTCGCCAGAACCGGGATGTGAACTGAACGCCCCGGTCGGACACCACGCGCTCAGGTAGGCCATGCAGGCGGAAGACATGCTGAAGGTACAGCTGAGCGGTTTCCTTGGCTGTGGGTACAGATGGGCAGGGGGCGCAGTGCACCATCTTGGTGAAATGGTCGGAGAAAACTAGGAGGCAGGTACAACCACGAGACGGGGGTAAGTCCACTACAAAGTCCAACGAAACCGTGTGCCAAGGGCGCGGTGGAACTGGCAATGGCTGAAGTAGGCCGGGGGGTCGCCCGGTAGGGCCCTTGGCGCGCCGGCAGACATCACAACCAGCAACGTATCGAGCCACGTCAGCCTTCAGGCGGGGCCACCAAAACTCACGACTGACCAGATGGGTGGTCCGATACCGTCCAAAGTGCCCCGCTGCTGGGGCATCATGGGCCATCCGGAGAACCTCCAGCCGCAGTGGCCCTGGCGGGATGTACAGACGACCGTGGTGCAGCAGAAGGCCCTGATGCAGGACCAGCCCCGGATACTGTGGGCTGGACCCTTCAGCCAGCTCCTGGAGTCGTTCCTGGGCCCAAGCGTCGACCCGCTGCTGTTTCCGCACCCGAGCCTGCAGTGGCTCCGCCTCCTGGGTGGCCAGGAATGCAGCTGGAGGTAGGATCGTGGTGGGTTTTGCTTGCTGTACCGTGTCTGAGTTGTCTTCAGGTTTCCGGGACAGGGCATCCGCCTTCTGGTTCTGAGAGCTAGGGATGTAGCGGATCCGGAACTGGAACCGGGAAAAGAACAACGCCCACCGGATCTGTCTTTGGTTCAGCTTGCGGGTGGTCTGGAGGTACTCCAGGTTCCGGTGGTCGGTTCTCACCTCCACCGGATGTCGTGCCCCCTCAAGATGGTGGCGCCAGACCTCAAAGGCCACCTTGATGGCCAGTAGTTCCCGCTCCCACACAGTATAGTTACGCTCCGCTGGTAGGAGCTGGCGGGAATAGAAGGCACAGGGTAAGAGTGGCGCTTCAGGTCCATTCTGTTGAGACAAGACGGCACCGAGAGCCGTACTGGAGGCGTCGGTCTCCACCACAAAGGGTCGAGAGGGGTCAGGATGTTGTAAGATTGGCGCCCTCTGGAAACAGGCCTTCAACCCCTGAAACGCCTCCTCTGCCTCCTTGTCCCAGGAAAACGGCGTCTTTGGGCGCAGTAGCCGGGTCAACGGGGTGGTGCGATGAGCATAATCTGCGATGAAGGTCCGGTAGTAGTTGGCGAACCCCAGGAAACGCTGTAGGTCCTTGCGGTTCCGGGGTGCCGCCCATTCTCGAACCGCTGCCACCTTCCCAGGGTCCATCTGCACCCCATCTGGAGAGAGCCGGTGTCCAAGGAAGTCCACAGTCCGCTGATGGAACTCGCACTTGCTGAGCTTTGCGTACAAACGGTGCTCACGCAAGCGCTGCAGCACGGTCCGGACATGTCCCTCATGGCGAGCCGGGTCACGGGAGTAAACCAGTGTGTCATCCAAGTACACCACCACGTACTTGTCTAACAAGTCCTGGAACACGTGGTTGATGTAGCGTTGGAACACAGCAGGCGCGTTGCACAAACCGAAAGGCATAACCAAGTATTCGAACTGCCCGTACCGGGTCCCAAATGCTGTCTTCCACTCATCCCCGGCTCGGATCCGAATCAAGTTGTAGGCCCCCCGGAGGTCCAGCTTGGTGAAAACCTGTGCCCCTTGCACCCGCTCCAGCAACTCCGAGATAAGGGGCAAGGGGTACCGGTCTGGGATGGTAATTTTGTTCAGGGCTCGGTAATCATGGCAAGGGCGAAGTTCCCCACATTTCTTCTTAACAAAGAGCACTGGTGCCGCGGTAGGCGAGGTGGAAGGCCTAATGAACCCACGCTCCAGGTTCTTGCGCAAGAAGTCCTGCAAAGCCTCGCGCTCTGGCTCTGTTAGAGAATATAAGCGACTCACTGGTAAGGGCGCTCCGGGCTGGAGGTCTATGCCGCAGTCAAAAGGCCGATGCGGCGGCAGCTGGTCTGCCCCCCGTTCCTCGAACACGTCCTGGTAGTCCTGGTACACGGCTGGGAGCGTGGGTGCTGCCTCCTCCGTGGGCGCGGCCGCCAGCGTCTCGGATTGAGCATGGGAACATGGGTCTGGGAAGTGCACAGTCCGTTTGACCCAGTCAATCTGAACGTTGTGAGCTTCCAGCCAGTCCATCCCGAGCACGAGGGGGAACCGGGGCATAGAGGCAATGTCCAAAGTTCGCAACTCCCGGTGCTGCTGGAGACACAGGACCAGGGGCTGGGTCTCCTGAGTAACGGCTCCTGAACGTAGAAGCCGTCCGTCAATTGCTTCCACCTGGACCGGTTCTGGCTTGTTCCGAAGTGGCACCTGATGATGGGCAGCAAAAGCAGCGTCCATATAAGAACGGGTTGCTCCTGAATCCACCAAAGCATGGGTAAGAATCCAGGGCCCACCTGGAGGGTATAAACGTACCGGAACCATAAGATGTTGCAAGTCCATTGGTGCGGGCCCATTCTGCGCTGTTTGGGACCCCCGGTAGCTAGGGCCATCAGCTACTGGGGGTTGGCGGTTTCCCTGCGGCTGGCGTTTCTCAGGGCAGGACCGAGCGTAGTGTCCACTTCCGCCACAGTAGAGACATAGATTCCCCTCCCGACGCCGCACCTTCTCTGCGGGGGAAAGGCGTGGCCGCACTGCCCCGAGCTGCATAGGCTCCTCCGATAACTCAGTTGTGACCGTGGGGCTGCCGGAAGAAACTGGTGCCGAGAACTGGAGGTGTCGTCGGCCCCGGGCCTGGCGACGATCCTCCAGCCGGTCGTCTATCTGTAGACTCCGTTGAATGAGAGTGTCTAGCGTGGTGGGGCGTTCCATTGTGGCCAGCTGGTCCAGTATCTCGTCCGAAAGCCCTTCGAGATACTGGTCCCGCAATGCCGAGTCGTTCCAGGTCAAGTCCTGTGCCAACAGCCGAAACTCCGTGGTATATGCGGCCACCGTGGACTCGCCCTGTTTCAACTGCCGAATCGCCCGGTTGGCTTGACTCCCTTTCTGGGGGTTGCCGAACGCGGCCTCCAAAAGATTGCAAAACCCCGTATAGTCTGCCAGCAAGGGGGAGTCTTGCCTGAGTAGCGGCAACGCCCACTTGGCCGCCTGGTCCTTTAACAAACTAATCAAAAAGTGCACCTTGGTGCGGTCGTCAGGGAAGTTCCGGGCTCGCCCCTGAATATACAGCTTGGCTTGGGCGAGGAACATGGGAAAGCTGGCCGGGGCTCCATCAAATTTCTCGGGCAAAGCCACTGGGTACTTGCCAGGAGCCGGGGCGTCGGCCCCAGGAGCCGGTAGGGCTTCCAAGCGCTGCTGAAGTGCCGTAACCGCGTCGCTGAGCTGCTGCACGGTGTGAGTCAAGGCCTGGTTCTTCTGGGCCAAAGCCACCAGCGCAGCCACCTGGTCAGCCATGGCCTCTGGCTCTTCCCGAACGCACCCCAACGAAGGGGGAGTGCGGGTGTGGCGGGAGCAAACTGTGCTGGACCCGGGGGAAAGGTACCTTGAGCGTAGTCTGAGTCCACACGAAGAGGGGCGAGGTCCGAGGCGGAGAGCCGGGCGGGGAACAGGAACGCTGGAACAGGAGGCCGAGCAGGGTACAGGAACACCGGATGGTCAGGAACAGGAGGCCGAGCAGGGAACAGGAGCACCGGATGGTCAGGAACAGGAGGCCAAGCAGGGATCAAGAACACAGGAAGGTCCAAAGCCAACAACGACGTTGCTCCCGCAACCTGGGACCGGGCTGACTGGGCTTTTATCCTCTTCTAAGGCCAGGGGCGGTCCCGGCCCCCAGGAGCCCCGCCTCCTCTGGCCTTAAGGCGAGCACTCCTCCTGGGAGCAACCAGTTCCCTTCGCCTCTCTGCCCTAAGCCTCTGCAGATCAGGAGAGGCCGAAGGGTTACTGGGCCCTGGAGGAGGCTCACCTGTAGCCACTGAGTCCTCAAGCCCCTCTGGGGCCTGAAGGGTTTCACCTG
Organism: Podarcis erhardii; assembly: GCF_964252035.2. Taxonomy (NCBI): domain Eukaryota; kingdom Metazoa; phylum Chordata; class Lepidosauria; order Squamata; family Lacertidae; genus Podarcis; species Podarcis erhardii. The sequence goes on from NC_138508.1 coordinate 9,044,559, forward strand.
GGGCCAGCTCCTGGTGCTCTGCCACAGGTGCAGGCTCTTCAGCATCTAGGCCTTGCCCCAGTTCAGCCGGCCCTGGAGGCGGGGACTCCTGTGCAGGCTGGGATTCCTCTGGTTCATCCTCTGAATCGGAATCCCAGGCCATCACAGGAGCACTGGAGAGTCAGGTCTGGGTCCGGGCAGAAACAGGTACTCATCAACGACGTTGCTCCTACAACCTGGGACCGGGCCGACTGGCCTTTATCTGTTCTGAGGCCAGGGGTGGTCCCGGCCCCCGGGAGCCCCACCTCTCCTGGCCTTAAGGCGAGCACTCCTCCTGGGAGAAACCAGTTCCCTTCGCCTCTCTGCCCTGAGCCTCTGCAGTTCAGGAGAGGCTGAAGGGTTACTGGGCCCAGGGCGAGACTCACCTGTAGGCACTGAGTCCTCAACCACCTCTGAAGCCAGAGTGGGATCACCTGGTGCCTGCTCCTGAGGATCCGGCACAGGTGCAGGCGCTTCAGAATCAAGGCCCTGCCCCAGTTCAGCCGGCCCTGGAGGCGGGGACTCCTGTGCAGGCTGGGATTCCTCCGGTTCAGCCTCTGAATCGGAATCCCAGGCCATCACACCCAGAAGCGTTTAGTCCTGCTGGCCACATGAGCCGGAAAGCTGTCTGTGGACAAACACCGGCTCCCTCGGCCTGAAAGCGAGATGAGCGCTGCAACCCCATAGTCGCCTTTGACTGGACTTAACTGTCCAGGGGTTCTTTACCTATATCACAATGCCTGAAATAAAGATGGAGCTATGTAGAGGCATTGGCTGGCTTCACGGTTTTTTTGTGATTTTTGCACAGCACACACACACATCTTGATTTGCGATATACTGCCAGGTCAAAAATTGTGAAACCGATAATCACGATATGGACTTCAAACCAGTTTTGGATGATATATTGCCTAGCCCTAATAGTCGGTAGAGGGTGCCGCTCCTACATTGTATCTCTTCTAACCTTGCTCATTCTTTTGGGATGTTGATGAGTATACTTAAGTGACAAGGCCACTGTCATATAAAGAAATTTGTCTGACTAGTTCGGCAGTCTTCTATCTCAGATTCGAACCCTCATTGGGCCAGAAGAACTGGAAGAGATAGGGAAAACAGCCCCAAATCTTACACCGGGCACTTGGTACCCCTCACTCTGGAATATAATGGATAAAATCATCCATAATTTGAGATTTCGACAAGGATCAGAGTCCCCAGAGACTTTTCGTAAGATTTGGCATTCTTTTGGGACACGTGCAGCGGAACCATCATTTCTCGTCACAAACCTCGCAAATCTGGGACTAGACTTGATAATCTGATAATTGGGGGCAACTCAGAGATGGACGGGGTATAAATAATAAAATTATAATTACTGTTCTGTAGATAACACTGATAGTCTTTACTTGGACTTTGTTATTTTAACCCACATGCAATTGTACTCACTCTATGTGCCTATTTAATAGTTTAGTTTTTCATCTTTTTAATTTCCGTCTGGTGTTATAACACTTCTTTCTGTTTTATATACCATTGCAAAATGAAATATTAATTTTAAAAAACTTTTCAAAAAAAGCCTCAAATAATTGGAAGGGATTCAGGGCATCATCCAGACTGACCCTGCCACCTAACCCACAACATCAGTCATAAATATAGCCGGGATACCTCAGTCAGTAGAATGTAATAATACAGTGGTACCTCGGGTTAAGTACTTAATTCGTTCCGGAGGTCCGTACTTAACCTGAAACTGTTCTTAACCTGAAGCACCACTTTAGCTAATGGGACCTCCCGCTGCCGCCGTGCCGCCGTAGCACGATTTCTTTTCTCATCCTGAAGCAAAGTTCTTAACCTGAAGCACTATTTCTGGGTTAGCGGAGTCTGTAACCTGAAGCGTATGTAACCTGAGGTACAACAACAACAACAACAACAACAACAACAACAACAACAACAACAATAATAATAATAATTATACCCTGCCCATCTGGCTGGGTTCCCCCAGCCACTCTGGGCGGCTTACAGCAGATATAAAACATAGTAAAATAATCAAACATTAAAAACCTCCCGATACACGGCTGTCTTTGGATGACTTCTAAAAGTTGTGTACAGTGGTATCTCAGGTTACATATGCTTCAGGTTACATACGCTTCAGGTTACAGACTCCGCTAACCCAGAAATATTACCTCGGGTTAAGAACTTTGCTTCAGGATGAGAACAGAAATTGAACTACAGTGGTACCTCAGGTGAAGAACGGTTTCAGGTTAAGAACGGACCTCCAGAACGAATTAAGTTCTTAATCCGAGGTGCCATTGTAGTTAGAATAGAATCATAGAATCATAGAGTTGGAAGAGACCACAAGGGCCATCGAGTCCAACCCCCTGCCAAGCAGAAAACACCATCAGAGCACTCCTGACATATGGTTGTCAAGCCTCTGCTTAAAGACCTCCAAAGAAGGAGACTCCACCACACTCCTTGGCAGCAAATTCCACTGTCGAACAGCTCTTACTGTCAGGAAGTTCTTCCTAATGTTTAGGTGGAATCTTCTTTCTTGTAGTTTGGATCCATTGCTCCGTGTCCGCTTCTCTGGAGCAGCAGAAAACAACCTTTCTCTCTCCTGTATGTGACATCCTTTTATATACAGTGGTGCCTCGCAAGACGAAATTAATCCGTTCCGCGATTCTCTTCGTCTAGCGGTTTTTTCGTCTTGCGAAGCAAGCCCATTGACGGCTTAGCGGATTAGCGCTATTAGCGGTCTAGCGGCTTTTAGCGATCAGCTGAGAGGCGGCTTATCAGCGGAACAGCTGATAAGCGGCTTAGCGGCTTAGGAAAGGGGGGGGAAAGCGGAAAAAAAACGTGGGAACTCGCAAGATTTTTTCGTCTTGCGAAGCAACCCCACAGAAAAAATTGTTTAGTGAAGCGCCTCCAAAACGGAAAACCCTTTCATCTAGCGGGTTTTCCGTCTTGCAAGGCATTTGTCTTGCGGGGCACCACTGTATTTGAACATGGCTATCATATCACCCCTTAACCTCCTCTTCTCCAGGCTAAACTTTGCTGCTCGTCTTCATATACCTGATCGACTGTAATGAGGGAGAGATCCTCAAATGGAGTTTGCTCTTCGTCTTCCATGCTAGGGGAGAGGACCTCAAAGCGATTGTGTATTTCTAAACAATCAGAGCGAACCCTGGGCCTCCTACTTCTTTGAGTCACGTTTCTCCATGTATCTAGCTCCTGTGTTGGTGAACTAGCCTCATTCTCAGGGGAGTCCCCTGTCTCCTCCTTGGTGGAGACGGTGTGCTCTGTTGCTTCCAAGAAGAGCTCCAGCTCTCTAATTCTTTGGAGCGTAGCCATAGGCGCCGACTCCATGGGGCCTGAGGGGGCCCGAGCCCCCTCAAAAATTCGTTTGGGGGGGCTCTGCCCCCCCAATAATTTAAGAAAATTATTAGTTATATTATGCTTTGTAAAACCACAAAATTATGTTGGTATTTTTTATTTTCCTTGTTTGACGATAGTTACCTTTTAAAATACATTCAGTAATGAGTTAAAACAAAGCCACTCCCGATCTAGAGAGGGGGTGGGGTTGCGGGCTCTCGACCCATCAACAATCTCGCGGGGCTGGCGTCAGCCCTGCGAGAAGCGGGGATTCCCCCTAGCTCATTAATATTCACCGCCCACGGCGGCAGCCAATCGGCTGCCGCAAAGGGCGGGCCCTCACAGGTTCACTTAAGGTCGGGGCAGCCCGGGGCTCGCCCCTTTCGTTCCCCCAGCAGCAGCGGTTTGGAGGTCTTGGGCCCCCCCAATATTTTTTATAAGTCGGTATGGGCCCCCGCCCCCCCAATATTTTTTATAAGTCGGCGCCCCTGAGCGTAGCTACACGTTCCTCCAGTTGCTGGACTTTGTCTTCTAAGAGGGCAATCAACATGCAATTGCAGCAGGTAAAGCTGCCTGCAACCTTTGGCAAGATGGCAAACATTGCGCAGGAACCGCAGGCGACTGCAGCTGTTCCCTCACTCTCCATCTTGAGAACGTGTCGTTGGGGCTGGCTACAGTGGTCCTCCATCATAAGAAGCGTGAAGACAGGACAAATAACTCCCCCCCACAAAAAACCTAGGTCTCCCCCAACAAATGTTTGAGACTAGCTCCCCTAAATCTAAAAGATGGATCAAACTGCACGCTGCCCTGCAAGCTCTGATAAGCTCCTCTGATAAGTTCTTTATCTCCTTGGCATCTGAAGGGAGGGAAATTCCACAGGGAGGCGCCACTACCGAGAAGGCCCTCTTCATGAAACTCTTAACCTCTGGGCTGTGGGTTCGAGGCACATGTTGCGCAAGAGATTCCTGCCTTGCAGGGGCTTTGTACTAATGACCCCCGGTGTCCCTTCCAACACTACAATGCGATGAATAATAAAATGGAAGAAAACACCCATAGATATCGACAGCATGCATGCTGGCCTGGAGATTTTGCAGGGCAGAGTGTGTGCGTTTCACAGAGCGCCTCCTGGGCTCCCCTGACACCTCGCGCAAGGTGATCTGCCGCTGCACATGGTGTGCTCCGGAGGCTGCGATGACGGCTGCTGAGCGAGGGAAGGCGGCCGAAGCGCTGATCCTATTATCCGCCTGCTGTTGCTGGAGAGAGCGACGGAAATTCTCCCATTGTGTTTGCGGTAATTGCTTTGCCTCCAGTCGGTGCAGCTTCAAAGGGAGGAGGTGGTCTGAACAGCCACAGGGTGCCCAAGCCGCAGGGCAAGAGGAACCGGCTGAAAATGCCAGGGCGCCAGCTGAGCGCTGTTTGCTCATGGGCTGAGGTGTGGTGCTGTGCATGCAAGCAGGCTGCTCAGGTCTGGACCAAGGTGCTTTTAGCCCTCCCAGCTGCCGGTGCATCGTGGCAAGATGGTGGCACCATCCATTTAAAGCTTCCCCCAAAGGATCCTGGGAACTGTAGTTTGTTAAGGGTAGCTCCGTGAGAGGTGAACTACAGTTCCCAAGATTCTTTAGGGGACGCCTTGGCTGTTAAAAGTGGTACGTATGTACTTTAAATCGTACGTACAGTGCACATGTGAGTGAGTTTGTAGTATTAGTAGTAGTACAGTGGTACCTCGGGTTAAGTACTTAATTCGTTCTGGAGGTCCGTTCTTAACCTGAAACTGTTCTTAACCTGAAGCACCACTTTAGCTAATGAGGCCTCCCGCTGCCACCGCGCCGCTGGAGCACGATTTCTGTTCTCATACTGAAGCAAAGTTCTTAACCTGAGGTAGTATTTCTGGGTTAGCGGAGTCTGTAACCTGAAGCATATGTAACCTGAAGCGTATGTAACCCAAGGTACCACTGTAGTAGTAGTAGTAACAACAACAACAACAACAACAACAACAACAACAACAACAATTTATTTAAACCACGCCCATCTGTCTGGGTTTCCCCAGCCACTCTGGGCGGCTCCCAACAGAATTAAAAGCACAATAAAACATCAAACATTAAAAACTTCCCTAAACAGGGTTGCCTTCAGATGTCTTCTAAAAGTCAGATAGTTGTTTACAGTGGTACCTCGGGTTAAGAACTTAATTCGTTCCGGAGGTCCGTTCTTAACCTGAAACTGTTCTTAACCTGAAGGACCACTTTAGCTAATGGGGCCTCCTGCTGCCGCCGCGCGATTTCTGTTCTCATCCTGAAGCAAAGTTCTTAACCTGAGGAACTATTTCTGGGTTACCGGAGTCTGTAACCTGAAGCATCTGTAACCTGAAGCGCCTGTAACCCGAGGTACCACTGTATTTCCTTGACGTCTCATGGGAGGGCGTTCCACAGGGCGGGCGCCACTACCAAGAAGGCCCTCTGCCTGGTTCCCTGTAGCTTTGCTTCTCGCAGGGAGGGAACCGCCAGAAGGCCCTCAAAGCTGGACCTCAGGGTCCGGGCAGAACGATGGGGGTGGAGACGCTCCTTCAGGTCTACTGGGCCGAGGCCGTTTAGGGCTTTCAAGGTCAGCCCCATATGTTGGATTTCCTTGGCTGCTACCAGGTGCTTCAGAAATATTATTTCCTTCTTCAAAAGTCTGTTTTGGCAACCCAGCCCAGCTGGCAGACTTGATGCGACATCTGACAGAGCTTATTCCGCGTCGCTGGAAATACAAGGCCTATAGGGGGAAGGGTTGCAGTCCAACGGTTGAGCATCTGTCTCACATGCCACGGATTTCAGGTTCAGCTCCTGGCATCTCCAGGTACGGAATGTGAATATCTGAAAACCCTGGAGAGCCTCTGCCAATCAGTGCAGGTTATATAGGGCAAGGTGGACCAGTGATGATCTGACTTGGTAAATCCCTGGATTCCTAAAGCAATTAGGCTTATCCTAGGTCGGTGGTGTGGTGTAGTGGTTAGAGTGTCAGCCTAGTACCTAGGCTGACCTTGGGTGACCTTGCGCCAGTCGCTGCTAACACTGCTGTAAAGGACAGGATCCGGTCCCTGTTCCTGATAAGCTGCAGATTCTGAACCTTTTAAGTTATCTCTTTGCCTTGAAACCTGTAAAGAAAACCATGCAAAAAAAATATGAAGGAGGAAGACAGAATTAAGGTTATCAGTCTGTATATTGAGCTGCGGGTGCCACCACCGAGAAGGCCCTCTGCCTGGTTCCCTGTAACTTGGCTTCTCGCAGCGAGGGAACCACCAGAAGGCCCTCGGCGCTGGACCTCAGAGTCCAGGCCAAACGATGGAGGTGGAGACGCTCCTTCAGGTCTACTGGGCTGAGGCCGTTTAGGGCTTTCAAGGTCAGCACCAAGACTTTTAATTGTGCTCAAAAAAGTACTGGGAGCAAATGTAGGTTGAAATAGTAAAATTATAATTATGGAATAGGACGTCCCTATTTTTATCAGAGAAATGTTGGAGGGTCTGTAGGGGAAGCCCTCTCTGGACTTCAATGAGATCCAAAGTGCTGCCCTGGACTTCCCCGACTTGACTAAAATATGGGCAGAGGGAGCCAGTAAGCCCTGCGCTTCATAACTGATCACATGGTGCCAGTGGCATAGCGTGGGGGGTGCAGGGGGGGCCGGCCGCACCGGGCGCAACATCTGGGAGGGCACGCTCGCCGCCTCCGGAGTCACCGAAGAGCCTCGGGCGCAGGCTGTAGCAGAGCCCCATGTCTCGCGGAACCGACGAGCTGTGCGTGCGGCCGGGCTGAAGGCGTCTGGCAGGCAGCGGCTCTCAGCGCTCGCCGGCCGCGGTCCCCACGCGTCAGGGCCGTGGAGGGCGCGCCAGGCAGCCCCTCCTCACAGCCCCGCCGCCGCTGCTGCAGCTGCTGGGCCATGTTGCACTTTCCTCGCCTCTCTGCCCTCCTCCTCCTCTGGGCAAGCGGCGTCGTTTGGGCGGCAGCGCCAGCGGCAACTCGCCTCAGATCACCTGACATGGACCCGCCGCCGCCGCCGTGGCTACCTTACCATAAATACCCCAGCCCAGGCAGCAGCAAGAAGAAGCTGGCAGCGGCAGCAGGTTAGGGGTGCAAATTACTTGCCTTGCCCCGGGTTAGGGGGCGCAAATTACTTGCCTTGCCCCGGGTGATGACAACCCACGCTACGCCGCTGCATGATGCAGTGCGCACCCTCCATTTGAATGGCAATGCCCATCAATTTATTTATTATTAATGTTGGAATACATATATGCAATCTTTACATATTGATACATATACATTATATTCGTAAAATCACATTTTCACATTTCGTTATGTATCCATTTCTTATTTCTTGCCCTGTGTCTTCCCTCCACCCGTGCGTGACTTCCTCGTTATTATTTTGTAACTTTATTATTGAGATTGTAATTTTGTATCTTAATTAATCATTCAATCTTATATATCTGCTTAGCTTAGCTTAGCTTTGTGAAATCTGTCTATACATATCAACAAATTCTTGTTGGAGCATCTTTTGGTCGTGTATTCTTCTACACATTTCCATTCCTGTTTGAGATTTTGATTAGATTGCATTCTAATTGTTGACGTCATTTTTGTTAATTCAATCATTTCAAAAAAAATATTTTGCCAGTCTTTTCAATGTTGGTACTTCTTCTGATTTCCCCTCAAATTATTTTATTGGGGGACAAAGACAAAGAGTTGGCTCCTATGGCTCCTGGGGAAGGGCTGAAGGAGGTCAGGAACAGAGCACCTGCCTTGCATGTAGAAGTTTCCAGGTTCAATCCTCTGCATCCCTAGGTAAAGATGAGAATGTCCCCTTGGAGAGATGCTGCCAGTCAGAGCGCGCAATACTGAGGTCCATATGGTAGTCTGACTCTGTTAGGGGGCAGCTTCCTGTATCTTCCGGGAAGGGCTGTAAGTCGGTGGTTAGAGCATCTGCTTTGCATGCAGAAGGTGTCAGGTTCAATCTCCTGGCACGGCTGGGAATCCTGGAGCTGCTGCTGCTGCTGCCAGCCAGTGCTGGGAATACTGAGCTAAACGGCTACACAAAGCTTCCTGCGTTCCCCAGCTGAACTCAAAATCTTTCTGTGCTACAGGGATGAATGCTGGGAGATGTTTGAAAAATAGGTGCTGGGGCTGATTTCCTCGGAAGCAGCAAAAGTTTGCTTACTGTAGCAACCCTTTCCTCTCTGGATGCATGCAGGCCGAGGCAGCAATTCTTCAAACAGCTCTTGTTTATTCACAGGCCAGAACTGAACTGAACTGAAGGGTTCAGCCAGCCTGCTTATATAGAGCTCCACTACAAAGCAACGGTGGGACGTTGGTGGCGCTGTGGGTTAAACCACAGAGCCTAGGACGTGCCGATCAGAAGGTCGGTGGTTCAAATCCCCGCGACGGGGTGAGCTCCCGTTGCTCGGTCCCTGCTCCTGCCAACCTAGCAGTTCGAAAGCACATCAAAGTGCAAGTAGATAAATAGGTACCACTCCAGCGGGAAGGTAAACGGCGTTTCCGTGCGCTGCTCTGGTTCTCCAGAAGCGGCTTAGTCATGCTGACCCGTACACCGGCTCCCTCGGCCAATAAAGCGAGATGAGCACCGCAACCCCAGAGTCGGTCATGACTGGACCTAATGGTCAGGGGTCCCTTTACCTTTTTACAAAGCAACAGTAACAACTTTCTGTAACTATCCAATCACTGAATGTCACTTTCAATCCCTTATTTGCATATGTGGACCTGAGTGAAAACTATCTACAGTATTTCCCCCTGCTGGCCCAGGGTGAGAACTTCAGTACATAATAGGTTTAATACATAGAAGCCAACTCCTAGGGGTCGAGGTCCCTTCGGCTGCCCCAATAAAATATTTGTAGGGGGGCAGCTCCCCCCCAGTTAATAAACATTGCCATTCAAATAGTGTGCGCGCGCCGTGTCTTGTGATCGATTATGTGGGACGGGGCTTAGGCTTACCTGCCCCCCAATATTTTATTCAAGTTGCGCCCCGCCCCCCCCCCCCGGTTTAATAATATAAGGTCCCGGGGCTGAATGTTGCTGGAAACCAAACGCTTCCCTACCTGGCTGAGACCGGAAAGCGAACGGTTCCCAAACCGAAAGGTGCCGGGGCTGAAGGCTGGGTCTCCCCGGACTCTCTGCCTGCCGTGACCCTTTCCTGGCTGAAAACGGGCCAAAATCACCTTCCCGCCGGGGAGAAAGAAAGGTCCCGGGGCTGAACTGCGTTATAGTCTCCGCTTTCCTGGCTGGCTGCGTGGCTGGGCGGGTCCGGGCGCGGAGAGCTCCGCCTCTGCTTCCTCCCTCTCCTCGCTCGTCTTCGGGCGCCCGGGTTGGAGCAGACGCGGTTCTCTCGGCCGTCCTGGAAGCCCGGTGGCTCGGAGCCGCGATGACCCAGCCCGGGGCTACTCGAGCGGGGTAGCCGAAGCGCCGCCAAGCCGGCCGGGATTAGGAGAAGCGGGAGAAGGGGGAAAGAGGGAGAAGGAGGAGGAGGGCGCACGGCTGGGGCGCCTTGGAGAGCTCGCTTTTGTTCCGCTCCTTGGCGCTGCGGCAACTCCGCCGCCGCCGCCTGCCCGGAGCGCAGAGCCTCGGGGGGGAAAGAGAGAGAAGCAAGAGACGGGCCCGGCCGCTCCCCGCCCTTCCCCGGCTCTGGGTCCCGCAGGGCCGCCGCTGCGCGCGAGAGGAACACGGCAGAGTCCGGCCAAGGGTCGCTTGCGCCCGGCGCGCCGCGCCTCGCCTCGCCTCTCCAAAGGCACCGAGGTGCCGCCGCCGCCGCTGCCGCCGCCGAGGTTACACAAGCGCGCCGAGGTTACAGGAAGGCGCCGAGGCAGCCCCACAAGTGCCCGCCGGAGCCGGAGCGTTTCGCGACCGAGGCGAGCCAAGGTAAGCGCGGCGCCTCGCCGGGACGCCCAGGCGCGGTTTGCGCGCCCCTTCCCCAAAAACCCAGCGCGCCGGGGACTCCTCGCGCTCAGGCTTTTTGCGCGCTCGGGGACGTGGGCTAGGTTGGAGTGGGGGTGCTCTATGGGGTCTGTGGAATCGAGCCTTGTTTTCAACCCCGGTGTTAGTGGCTTTCCCTAGAGCGCAGAAGAAGCGCTCCTTAACGCGCGGCTTGGATACGCGCAAGTGTGAGGTTCTTCGGGTTGCCAACTTGCCCGGGTGGTTCTGCTCCTGTGGCTTTGAGAGGAGCTCGGCCGGGGTAGCCTGCTAAGCGCAGAAAGGCGGAATTGTGCCGGCGTAGCCACGGAGGCAAGGTTAAAAGTTGGCAACCCTAGGAGTGGCTGCGGATCCCATTTCAACTCCGTTCCATCTATGCAAGTTTGCTGGTAGGCAGGTACAGCTGCCTTCGGTGGGGCTTACTCCGAAGTAAGTAGGGCATGCATAGGAATGCATTCTCAGGTGCATTTTTTGTTAAACAAAACAGGAGAGAGATCACCCAACTTAGATTCCTGTATCTTGTTATTCCTTGCCGCTGGTCTTTGGGTTGTGGTGGGCTATATGCATTGTTTGTGTTTATATGTGAATTATCCTCTCTGAGAGGGGCTGTACTGAAGATGGTGCCACCTCCCTTGAGTAAAGCGATCGACTTTACTAGATCAAGGGAAGTAATAGTGCCACTGTATTCTGCTCTGGTCAGACCTCACCTGGAGTACTGTGTCCAGTTCTGGGCACCACAGTTCAAGAAGGACACTGACAAACTGGAACGTGTCCAGAGGAGGGCAACCAAAATGGTCAAAGGCCTGGAAACGATGCCTTATGAGGAACGGCTAAGGGAGCTGGGCATGTTTAGCCTGGAGAAGAGGAGGTTAAGGGGTGATATGATAGCCATGTTCAAATATATAAAAGGATGTCACATAGAGGAGGGAGAAAGGTTGTTTTCTGCTGCTCCAGAGAAGCGGACACGGAGCAATGGATCCAAACTACAAGAAAGAAGATTCCACCTAAACATTAGGAGGAACTTCCTGACAGTAAGAGCTGTTCAACAGTGGAATTTGCTGCCAAGGAGTGTGGTGGAGTCTCCTTCTTTGGAGGTCTTTAAGCAGAGGCTTGACAACCATATGTCAGGAGTGCTCTGATGGTGTTTCCTGCTTGGCAGGGGGTTGGACTCGATGGCCCTTGTGGTCTCTTCCAACTCTATGATTCTATGACTTCTTTTCATTCCTCTAAGTCTCTTGTGCTGTGTTGGTTGCACGGTAGGTAGATGTTCATCAGGTGCAGCTCACCCCCTTCCTTACCCCCTCAGCATCCCAATACCCTGATGGGGAGTAGTTGAACTTCTGCACAGCAGCCCTGTTGGGAGAGAAAAGGTGGCAACCCATCCTCTTTGGCACGGGGTGGGGGTAGCGGGCTGCACCATTTAAATGAATGAACTGGACATTGAATGAACCATGGCTCAAAGATCTCTGGCTCCTCATTGCCCAAATCTACAATGTAAGTGCTTTGGGGCTAGGACTTGTTGTCTCTGACCACATCTGCTCTGTACCTTTAAAGCACTACGCTACTGCTTTAAGCAGTCATGGCATCCCCCAAAGAATCCTGGGAGATGTAGTTTGCTGAGGCTACGGAGAGGTGTAAAGAGACCCCCTATTCCCCTCACAGAGCTATATAATTTGCAGAGAGGTTTAACCGGCAGTCCCTTCTCCCAGGGAACTCTGGGAGTTGTAGCTCTGTGAGGGAAATAGGGGGTCTCCCACCAATGCTTACCACTCTTGAGAAACTACACTTCCCAGAATGCTTTGGGGGAAGTCCTGGCTGTGGTACAAGAGGGCTCTAAATATTATGGAGCGGCTGTGACCTCTGCTTATGCTACTGTGAAGCAGGGATGAACGGAGACTGGACTCTGTTGGTTGACAGCAACAGAACTAGGTTCTCCCACCCAATTTGGTGGCTGAAACGAAGCGATGTGACTAGAAGTGGATTTTGCATGTGTGTGAAAGGCCTGTGAGCTCATCTCTGCTCTGAAAGCAAATTCCTAGGGTTCAGGAGGTGCTCTGGCCACACCCTGTTCTTTCCTTCTAACTGTATGGCTGCTTCCAGGTGATCTGTGCATTGTGTGTTTATCCTGATACGTTCGCAGGGAGGTTAGACGAAGTTGCGTGAAACAAGTGTTGTTCCACCTTTTTTGCTGCATCTCCCCATCACTTCCGTAATAGCAAAAAAAGAAAAAAGTACAATCTTTTTGTGGAGGGAAGCGGGTTTGTGTGCGAGGCCTCCCAATCGGATATTACTGCTCAACCTGACTGTCCCATTCTGTTCCTTGCCCGCCTTCCCCTGCCTTGAAAATAACAACAGTCTGGAAGCCCCTAACATCTTTTTCACCTGCTTGTGCTTGGGTGCTGTTTGTTGATTTATTTTTCTATTTCTGGCCTCCGTTTTGTGCTTCATCCCACAGTCACCTGCCCAGGTGGGTTACATAAACTGAAACGCAATCACGACATTGTTGTTGTTTAGTCATGTCCGACTCTTCGTGACCCCCTGGACCAGAGCATGCCAGGCACTCCTGTCTTCCACTGCCTCCCGCAGTTTGGTCAGACTCATGTTTGTAGCTTCGAGAACACTGTCCAACCATCTTGTCCTCTGTCGTCCCCTTCTCCTTGTGCCCTCCATCTTTCCCAACATCAGGGTCTTTTCCAGGGAGTCTTCTCTTCTCATGAGGTGGCCAAAGTATTGGAGCCTCAGCTTCAGGATCTGTCCTTCCAGTGAGCACTCAGGGCTGATTTCCTTCAGAATGGAGAGGTTTGATCTTCTTGCAGTCCATGGGACTCTCAAGAGTCTCCTCCAGCACCAGAATAATAATAATCAACAAATGATTATTATTATTACGAAATAAATGATTATTACGAAATAATAATCAACAACTGGAAAAATAGAAATGTGGGGGTTCTAGCAAAAATTGCGAAGTGGATCTGACAAAGTGTGAGATCCACTCATGTTTTGGGTAAAGGACCATGTGTCAGGGATAGGGAGGCTGAGGCCTTGTGGCCCTCAAACCTCTCTGAAGGCCATGCTCCGTCCTCAGCCCTGCCTCTTCTCTCCACAGAATTTCTTGAGTGTTTTCTCTTGTCCTTGCACTCTGAGGATGATATTCCTTGTTTGCCTGGATGGAGAATAGAGATGGATGCATGAGAAAATTTGTTGCTCCTCCCACTTTTGCTTCTAGCCTTGCCCACCTGCATGTGGCCCCTGAAAGCTTGCCTAGGAAGGAAGGCGGTCCCTGGGCTGTGAAAGGTTTCCCACCCCTGTATTATACTGGGAAGTCCGTTCTGTGATTACCGTATTTTTCGCTCTATAAGACTCACTTTCCCCCCTCCAAAAATGAAGGGGAAATGTGTGTGCGTCTTATGGAGCGAATGCAAGCTTTGGCGAAAGCCTGGAGAGCGAGAGGGATCGGTGCGCACCGACCCCTCTCACTCTCCAGGCTTCAGAAAGCTATTCGCAAGCCTTTGGAGCACGGCGGGAGTTCCCGCTGGGTTCCGAAGGCTTGCAGATAGTAGCCTGCAGCCCGAAGCCCGGGGAGTGCAGCGCTGCGCACCCCAGGCTTCAGGCAGCTATCCGCAGCGCTTGCCACCACTCCCGGACCTGTTCTGGGGGCTGGGGTCAGGGGAAGCTCAGGCTTTTCCCCCTTTATTTCCCCCCCCCCAAAACTAGGTGTGCCCTATGGTCCGGTGCGCCCTATAGAGCGAAAAATATGGTTGTTCATACGCCTCCCTCATCTTCCTGCTCCTTTCTGCCAAAGCGTTTTGGAACTGGCTTGCCATTAAAACTGATGCTCAGCGTGTCCAGGGTTGTAGCAGAATGTGTATTTTTGAAGTTAATGTTTCCCCGACGTCTTGGACGAGCGTCTCTTGGCTCGCTCGGCTGACTTCGTTCCGCTCGTGCCATAAATCTCTGCTTCACTTAGTTTAGGACGGAACTATTTGTCTCTCTTCTTCCCTGGCCGAATCTGGACAGGAGAGGTGGCTGCGATGGTCTCACCCTCTACCCAAAAGGCCACATCTTCCTATAGCGTTTCCACAGTGACCTGTGCAAATCCCTCGTGGGAATTTGCACAGAAGTCTTGAGGCAAATGTACGATCATCCTTGCGGGGAGCTGATGTTTCCATGCCAGCGGGAATATCCCAAACTCAAAAGAGATCTCCCTTGACATTTGTTAGTGCAATTTATTTTCCTGTTAGCTACCCTGTCTGCCTTCCCCAACTTGGTGCCCTCCAGATGTTCTATTATTGATCACGTCAATATCCCAACTTTCCCCCAAGGACCTCAAGCACATGGTTCTCCCTCCTGCCCATTTTACCCCCTCATGACAATCCTGCGACGTAGGTTAGGCTTAGAGGCAGTGTCTGGCCCAAGGACACGCTCAACAAGTTTTCTATGGCTGAGTGAGGATTTGAACCCTGGTCTCCCTGTGGCTTAAACCACAGAGCGTAGGCCTTGCCGATCAGAAGGTTGGCGGTTCGAATCCCCGCGACGGGGTGAGCTCCCGTTGCTAGGTCCCTGCTCCTGCCAACCTAGCAGTTCGAAAGCAGTCAAAGTGCAAGTAGATAAATAGGTACTGCTCTGGTGGGAAGGTAAACGGTGTTTCCGTGCGCTGCTCTGGTTTGCCAGAAGCGGCTTAGTCATGCTGGCGACATGACCTGTACGCCGGCTCCCTCGGCCAATAAAGCGAGATGAGCACTGCAACCCCAGAGTTGGCCACGACTGGACCTAATGGTCAGGGGTCCCTTTACCTTTACCTTACTCCCAGGTCTGAGTCTGACACTGCCCTACACTGGCGCTGTTCTTGTTTTGAACTACGACTCCCACCTTCACCCTGAACCGGCATGGCTGTCTGCTGCCAGCACTGCTCGAAATTAGCCAGGCACCAGGCGCGTTTTGCACCTGGCTTTCGACCCGGGAGCCAGTGGCTGATAAGTCGGTTGTGAAAACACGCCTGGTGAATTTCGAACACTGCTCTGCTTCTCCACCCCAGCCACAATGTTTTGTAAAGGTCAAAACATTTGGTTTGTGTTTCTTTTTAAATTTGTGCTTGACACCTAAATAGAACTTAAAGCAGTCTTCCTCAGATTTCTTTGGGGGTGTTTTGTTGTTTAGTCGTTTAGTCATGTCCGACTCATCAGGCTCTTTTCCAGGGAGTCTTCTCTTCTCATGAGGTGGCCAAAGTCTTGGAGCCTCAGCTTCAGGATCTGTCCTTCCAGTGAGCACTCAGGGCTGATTTCCTTCAGAACGGATCGGTTTGATCTTCTTGCAGTCCATGGGACTCTCAAGAGTCTCCTCCAGCACCAGAATTCAAAAGCATCAATTCTTCGGCAATCAGCCTTCTTGATGGTCCAGCTCTCACTTCCATACATCACTACTGGGAAAACCATAGCTTTTACTATACGGACCTTTGTTGGCAAGGTGATGTCTCTGCTTTTTAAGATGCTGTGTAGGTTTTTCATTGCTTTTCTCCCAAGAAGCAGGCGTCTTTTAATTTTGTGGCTGCTGATGGGACCAGTGGCCATGGTCTTCGTTTTTTGATGTTGAGCTTCAGACCATATTTTGCGCTTTCCTCTTTCACCCTCAATAAAAGGTTCTTTAATTCCTCCTCACTTTCTGCCATCAAGGTTGTGTCATCTGCATATCTGAGGTTGTTGATATTTCTTCTGGCAATCTTAATTCCGGCTTGGGATTCATCCAGCCCAGTCTTTCGCATGATGAATTCTGCATATAAGTTAAATAAGCAGGGAGACAATATACAGCCTTGCCGTACTCCTTTCCCAATTTAGAACCAATCAGCTGTTCCATATCCAGTTCTAACTGTAGCTTTTTGTCTCACATAGAGATTTCTCAGGAGACAGATTTTGGGGGTGTTATCTGTACGGATATCCTAGACCACCTGAGCAAGATTAATGGTACCTCATCAGCTTACCCAGGAGGAGTGGGCTGGGTCAACGTGAGCAATTAAGAGCCTTCCTTAATGTCTTAATAAGCCTGATGGCTAGGACAAGCTGATGGCACCATGGAGATGTTACAGCTGAAAGCGCCTTCAGATCTGAGCACTTCTCTCTCGGGGCAGGAGGGAGGGAGATGTTGGCAAAGGTGGGACCTGTGTGCTGGTTCTGCGGACGGTGAAGGGATGTGATTTATGCCAAAGCCCTCTCCGGAGCAGAGGAAGGCAGCTACTCCAGGCTCCAGGCCAAATAATGTTGCAAGGAATCTCTCTTTTAATGTGGCAGCCCCTGTCCCTCTGGAACTCCCTGCCACTTGATATTATGCCTGTGCTTTTATTGCCCTGGTTTCAATGCCTGCCAAAAACCTTATCATTTGGGCAAGCCTGATGAGGCATGCTGTTGTATTGTGTACACTAGTTTCTTCTTTTGAACTGTCAATTTTATCTATGTTTTGAGCTCCCGCCCCCCCCCCCGCTGTCATACTGGCAAAGAGGTCGTCTTTTGCTTGCTTTAAAGAATCAGCTGGCCTCTTCCGCAACAGGACCCCTTTGCAGAGAAATTGGGCAGCCAGGCTCCAATTGCGGGCGCCTGTCGCTCCCATGCCCTCGACCCTGTGCGTATTTCTACTGGGGGTTTCCGAGCTCGCCTGGGAGCCATGGAGCGAGCGAGGCGAAGCGAAGTGCTCCACTTGCCCTGTAATGGATTGGAAGAATCCTATTGACACGGTGGATATGAAAGGTTGGGAATGAAGCGTTCCCGAGCTGTCCAAAGGAAATAAAAGAAATCGGATTAATGAGCAGAGGTGGGAAATTAGGAAGGGCCTGTGTGTGCATGGAGCTGCAGAAAAAAATTTGTGGCAATGCCTTGCCTCCTTCTCAGGATTCCTTTTCTCATCTGCTCTAAGGCTGTCCTTAAATAACTGCAAGGTGGTGTCGGTGGCGTCGCGCAGCGAGGAAGAACATTGAACTGTGAGCTTTTAAATCCTCACTTCGGCTAAGCAGAGATTTCCGCCCGCTGGGTGGCCTTCGGTAACTGCTCTCTTTCAGCCTTTTGGACCCCCCCCCCCCTTCAGATGGGTGTGAAACTGGACTACCTGATACAGGCATTTAAAAGGTGGTGGAGGACTTGAGAAATGGCTTTGAGCTGCCTACAAATGGGCTTCCCCTTTTTTAAAGTATATCTTTATTGATTTAAAGTAAATACATTTATGGGAAAACAAACATACAAGCAAACAAGCAAATAATGGAGAAGTCAAACAAACAACCACAACATAATTTTAATTTCTTTCTTTATAAGTTTTATAAATGATTTCAATACAGTGGTACCTCAGGTTACATACGCTTCAGGTTACAGACTCCGCTAACCCAGAAATAGTGCTTCAGGTTAAGAACTTTGCTTCAGGATGAGAACAGAAATCGTGCTGTGGCAGCGCGGCGGCAGCAGGAGGCCCCATTAGCTAAAGTGGTGCTTCAGGTTGAGAACAGTTTCTGGGTTAAGAACGGACCTCCGGAACAAATTAAGTACTTAACCCGAGGTACCACTGTATCGGGAATATAAATTATGCTAGTTAGACTGATTTGTTGTTTCCTACAATGAAATTTATTATTATTATTATTAATTTCATTTCTATACCGCTTTACATTTTAAAGAAAACCAAAAACAATTTGTGACACATAAAAACACATCAAATCAAGCAATCCTAAATAAAACCAATTCAAGCTTCCTTGAAAATATTTCAGATCCTTCTCTGAGTGACCTTTTGCTTCCCCCATGTTTACCTACTTAATTTATAGGGCTGCGCCATAGCAGAAGGACTCTGGGAAGCCCGTGTGGTGTAGTGGTTAGAGTGTTGGACTAGGACCTGGGAGTTCCGGGTTCAAGTCCCCACACTGCCCTGAAGTTCACTGGGCGACCTTGGAATCAGCCACTGCACCTACCTCACAGGATCGTCGTAGGGATTAACTGAGGAGGGGGGATGTACCCCTTGGAGAAAAAGGTTTGATATAAATGCAATAAATAATCTCTTCTTTTGACCTGCTTAAGGAAGCTGGTGGGACCAGCCAGGTGGAGCTCTCAGTTGCCAACCTGCCAACCCAGAAATCTCGACGTGGTCACAATTGGACCCACGTCAGTCGCAAAATGCGCCTAGCTCCTGGCTAGTTTCTAACACTGTTGGGGAACCCGAGATCAGTGTTAGAATTTAGCCAGGTGTCAGGCGTGTTTTGCTACTGGCATGGGTCCAATTGCGACCACGTCGTGATCTTTGGGTTGGTGAAGAAGAAGAAGAAGAGTTTGGATTTGATATCCCGCCTTTCACTCCCTTTAAGGAGTCTCAAAGCGGCTCACATTCTCCTTTCCCTTCCTCCCCCACAACAAACACTCTGTGGGGTGAGTGGGGCTGAGAGACTTCAAGGAAGTGTGACTGGCCCAAGGTCACACAGCAGCTGCATGTGGAGGAGCGGAGACGCGAACCCGGTTCCCCAGATTCCTTGAAGCTTGAATTTGCTTTATTTGATGTTTTAATGGGTTGTAAACCACTTTGAAATTTTCTTGCTTTCTTAGAAAGCATTATAGAAATAGAAAGCAGTATAGAAATAATAATACAGTTATATCTCGGGTTACAGACGCTTTGGGTTGTGTTTTTTCGGGTGACGGACTGCCGAAACCTGGAAATACCGGAACGGGTTACTTCCGGGTTTCGGCGGTCGCGCATGCGCAGAAACGCCAAATCGCAACCTGCTTGTGCGCAGACGCGCCACTGCGCTTTGCGAACACTGCAGGTTGCGAATGTGAGTCCCGCACAGATCACGTTCACAACCCGAGGATCCACTGTAGAAGTAATAATAATAATAATAATATACAAAACAACTTCACTGCAAAAAAATGCCTAGACATTCCATTGTGGCAACTGCCTATATGATGATCCTGGGCTGCAAATGCTGTCATCTTTGGCTGCTGGCGAAGGCTCAGCTCATGACCAAGCGGAGATTTTGGCAGCTTTGACGCAGAGCGTTCACTCTGGAGCAGCTCTGTGTTTGAACATAAGAAAAGCCTGCCGGATCAGTCCAAAGGCCTGTCTCGTCCAGCGTCCTGTTCTCTCACAGGAGCCACAAGATGCCTTGTGGGAAACGCCCAGGCAGGGACCTGAGGTGCAGCGGCGCTTTCCCAACCTGCAATACTCATTGGCTGGCATTTGAGGCCTAGCACTCTGGCACTTGGATGTAGCACGTACCCTTATCCTCCACGAATTTCTCCAATCCGCTTCTAAAGCCATCCGAGTTGGTCATCAGTACACCTTGTGGCGGTGAGTTCCGCAGGTTAAAGACGCGCTGTGTGCAGACATACTTCGATGTGCGGGTCCTGAACTTCCCAGTGTTCAGCTTTGTTGCATGTCCCCAAGGGGCATAAAAAAGTTTTCTTTACAACACACCATACATAATTTTTATACTGTACACCTTTTCCCGGTCTCCTCTTAACTCTGCATTTCTCTCAACTAAAAATTCCCAGTTGCTGTAACAAACAGGGCAGTCACTTCACCCCCTCAATTATTTCAGTTGCCTTTCTCTGAACTTTCCCCAACCCTACAGTATCCTCCTTTTGCGTGTTCAGACCCAGAAACCTCCCCCCTAAATAAATTCACACTTGACTCAAATTTTTGGTTTGGTTTTTGGCAGAATTTAGGCCACTACTTTATTGATTACAGCAATTGACTGGTTGCATAGACTCTGGTTCGACTAGCTCCCAGCCATGCAGGTAGCGCTGACCCGTGGCACCAGCATAGGTCAGCCAAGGGTGAACACCTGGATAAGCGGAAAGCCGGGAACGGGCTCACTCTGCCACCCAAATGTCCCCCTGGACTCCGGCACGGGCACAACCCCCTCTCAGGGGTTGACCAAACCATCGAGTCCCTGGATTCCTTTAACGGAATACCCTTCACATAGGGATGGCGAGAGCCTTCTCCCATCCCTATCACCTGAACCAGAGCCTATCCGCAACCTTACAAGTTGTGACGATTTGCTATGCAGCAAGCGAAACCCAAAAGGCAACAGCCAATCAGCCAAGTGGGGGGAAATTCCTGTCGTGCCCCTGTCCCAATGACAGACGACACACGACAGCATAGCAAGGTCAAGCTCACAGCCCTAAAAGTAGGGAGAGGTGGGCGCGTGTTCCGAATGCATGCGCCAAAAGAGGAAGCTCTGGGTCCCGTGCATGGGCATAAATAGGTCCCTCAAACCATTTGGACTGCGTTCCATTGGCCAGATTGCACCCAGCTTCGAGGGACCTACCAATTGGGTATTGTGGCTGAGCAATCATACCCACCCACAACACAGGGTGTCGGTTGTCCAGGTCTCACCGCAATATGTGCCCTCTTTAAGGGAGGACCCGCTTTAGCATTCTGCTCAAAGCAACATTCCTCCGTGTTTTCCCCATTTAGCTTTTGCACCCCCCCTTTTTGGGGGGGGAAAATCTGACTTTTCCTTTTTTTTTTAACACAATGGAACAGATGCTCCATTTCCCTGGGTGTAAATTTCCTAAGCCCACAGCTGTTTGTGTATGAGCATAAGCAGAATATGTCTCTTGCATCCCAATAAACCCTGATTGATGGGACTTAGCAGGCAAATCTAGAGGGAAATGGGTTCAGGGACAGGGACCAAATATACGATGCAAGAGGAGAAGGCGTATTCTTACCCCACCAACCCACAACTGAGCATCTGAACAGCTATTAATTCCCCCTCTCTACTTAAATAGGCTTTTTAGCATATTTATACACCCATACCAGGTGTTTTGCATGAAACTGTTAACAGTCTAATGCAATGTATCTAGCAGCATATTTTTAAAATGCGTTGTTAAGCAGAAATGCTTCACGGTGTTTGGGACTTTTTAATGCAGTCTGGTGCAACCTGCCACAGAGCAACTTCACGTTGGTCAGACCTCACCTGGAGTATTGTGTCCAGTTCTGGGCACCACAGTTCAAGAAGGACACTGACAAACTGGAACGTGTCCAGAGGAGGGCAACCAAAATGGTCAAAGGCCTGGAAACGATGCCTTATGAGGAACGGCTAAGGGAGCTGGGCATGTTTAGCCTGGAGAAGAGGAGGTTAAGGGGTGATATGATAGCCATGTTCAAATATATAAAAGGATGTCACATAGAGGAGGGAGAAGGGTTGTTTTCTGCTGCTCCAGAGAAGCGGACACAGAGCAATGGTTCCAAACTACAAGAAAAAAGATTCCACCTCAACATTAGGAAGAACTTCCTGACAGTAAGAGCTGTTTGACAGTGGAATTTGCTGCCAAGGAGTGTGGTGGAGTCTCCTTCTTTGGAGGTCTTTAAGCAGAGGCTTGACAACCATATGTCAGGAGTGCTCTGATGGTGTTTCCTGCTTGGCAGGGGGTTGGACTCGATGGCCCTTGTGGTCTCTTCCAACTCTATGATTCTATGATTCTATGATTCTACGTAACCAGTGTGGTGTAGTGGTTAGAAGAATATTGGGATCTGTGAGACACGGGTTCGAATCGCCACTCGGCCATGAAGCTCACTGGGTGCCCTGGGCCTAGGCAGTCTCTCTCGTCCTAACCTGCCTCACAAGGTTGTTGTGGGGACGAGAACAAATGTACGGCCACCTTGAGCACCTTGGAGGCTGTGTTAGAAACTCAGATATTTAACCTAGGCCCCAAATAGCTTCTTAAACCAAGGTTACAGTCGCCAAAATGGAATGTCTAGCCTCTTTCTTTTGAAAGATAATCTTTATTAGTTATTTAGTTGCATACTATACATACACATATTACATTACATTTTACATTTGTACTTGGTCCTAAGAGCTGACTTCCCTCCTTCCTCCTTCCGGCTTTTTTATGTCGTCTCTAACTTTTCACATTGTCTTTATCCATTTTGTATATAGTTCTTCTTCTTCCACTTTTGTCCATAAAATGTCTGTAAACAAATAAATCTTTCTATATATACAATTCTTGTTGTCCGTCTATATTCATTTACAAATACTATTAGTTACATTGGTCACATTATACATTTTTACTTCTTATTGTTATTATTGTCCAGTAAATTTCTTTGTATTTTCCCATTATGAGGTTTATTTTGATTCTATTAGTTTCACTGTTTCACCTTATCTTTCCTATATATGACATAAATTTTTCCCATTCTTTTTGAAATGTTTCGTCACCCTGTTGTCAAATTTCCCCTGTTAATTTGGCTATTTCTGCATACTCCATAACCTTGTACTGCCACTCTTCTACTGTTGGCAATTGTTGCTGTTTCCACATCTGGGCCAGCAATAACCACACCGCTTTTGTTGCATATAGGAACAGTTTCTGGTTATTCTTATTAATATCCTCTCCCACCATTCCCAACAAGAATGACTCTGTTTCCCCCAAAAAACGTGTACCTAAAGATCTTCTTTAGTTCATTGTATATGTTTTCCCAATAAGTTTTCACCTTGTTACATGACCACCACATGTGAAAGAAACTGCTTTCTTTCACCCCACATTTCCAACAATTATTGTTTGTTCAATTTTTTACTAAGTTTTTGTTTTTCAAATGACGGACTGACTGTGACTGATTCTCAGTTGAACACCTGGCAACCTGGAGCTAGGTTAAGAGCTTTGAGAACCTAAAGAAGAAAAATCACTTGATCCAAACAGTTCGTTTTTCGATTGGCCTATCCCGACCTCTTTTCCCAAATGGCGACTGCTCCTAATCAGGCTGCGCAGAAAAAGCAATTTGGTTCCAGAAATTCATTCTGATTGTGCAGATAAAATACGACCGATAGAATGGTACAGGATGTGGGTGTTAGTGTGTGAAAACAGTCTGGATCCATTGATCCCTGGATGGAGAGATCAGAAGCAATCCTGGCCCTTGGGCATCAATCACTTGGTCGCAGGTGGCCGATAGCCAAGTGCAATATGTGCCTAGCTAATTTCGGACACTGCTTGGAGAAGAGGTGAGATCTGAATGCAACAGATAAACGAAAGTCAGCTCTTCAAATTTCTATGTTTCCCAGCTGTACCAAACTCCATTTATCTTGTCTCTTCTTTGCTACAGTAGGAATTCTGGTCTCTGACCAGATGGCAAACTGGGATCTTTCCACGCCTGAAATCTTTGCCCTCTCCAGATTTGAAGCACTTCCTATTTTTAGAGGCAGCAGGGCTTAATCTATCTGCAGCGGCTTCCACAAATCCTATCTTGTTTGCCTGCTTTTGGACAGGAGGGAAAGGAACCGGAGTTAGCATGGCAAAGAAGGAGGGCTTTTGTCTTTTGCAGCAAGCAAGAGTCAGAGATGTTCTGTTTCTGCACGTTGCATCTGCCGTCTTAAGCAGGCTGCCTTGTTTTTCTGTAAGAGCCTATTCCTTTACGCCATGCAGAAGGGAGGATGCTTTTGGAATATTAAAAGCAATCATTTTAAAAAAAATAAGTGGCGGTTTGTGAATTAAAATAAAAACCTCTTAATGAAAATCCTGTCCTTTCAGATTAAGCTCCAAGTGAGTTGCGGTCAGACGAACCTGTTTGTGTGTGCGCTGAGTTTTTGTAGAAGGAAGGGAAAGGGAAGTCACGGAATGTATAGATTGGCTTCAGATTCCCAGGAACTTTCACATCCGGTTTGAGAATGTGTCCGTTGGAAAGCAAGCTTTTTGTATATGCTGGGGGAAATTTCTCTCGCCAGGTGGTTTCCTCATCTCAAAAAGGATATTGTAGAGCAGGGGTCAGCAAGGTTTAGCTTTGTAAAAAAAAAAGAAGCCTTTTTATTAGGTATTCTAGGTCAAGACATACCAAAAGAAATGAGGACTTTATTTATGTATGTCACTACAGCAGCAAGAATGTTGAAGGCACAAAATTGGAAGACTGGAGAAATACCAACTAAAGAACAATGGCAAGAGAAGTTGATGAACTATTCAGAACTGGCAAAAATGACAGAAAGACTAAGAGAAAAAGGCAACAGAGACTTTGAAAAAGACTGGGAACCATTCATATTATATTTGCAGAAACAAAGAAAGGCAATAGACTTGATGGCAGGATTTAAATAAACATCCACATTATTGTTGTTGTTGTTTAGTCGTTTAGTTGTGTCCGACTCTTTGTGACCCATGGACCAGAGCACGCCAGGCACTCCTGTCTTCCACTGCCTCCTGCAGTTTGGTCAAACTCATGTTCATAGCTTCGAGAACACTGTCTCAGCTTCAGGATCTGTCCTTCCAGTGAGCACTCACGGCTGATTTCCTTCAGAATGAATGGGTTTGATCTTCTTGCAGTCCATGGGACTCTCAAGAGTCTCCTCCAGCACCAGAATTCAAAAGCATTAATTCTTCGGCGATCAGCCTTCTTTATGATGCTTTTGAATTCAGACACAACTAAACGACTAAACAACAGCAACGACATGGTTCTAATCCAGCCCTGTTTAAGCAACAGATCTTTTTGTGTGTGCCTGTGAGTGAAGCTGTCTCTTTCGTTCAAGCTTTGCCATTCTGAGACACCCCCGCCCCCCACTCTGCTTTGTCCGGTGAATTTTGCCGCTCGTTCGGCTGATTTTTCCATTTGGACGTATTGGATCTGGGAAGGAGCTGCTGCCTTTGTGGCTGAGTGCCGAAGAGCGATCTGCTGCCTCCTTGGGCAAAGAGGCAGGCTGTGATTTATGAGCAAATTTGCCTTGATTCTTAAGCCGGGGCACGTGTTATCCTTTCGCGTGTCTGTCAGATTGCAAGGTTATTTATGGAGCCGAGAACGTCTGCGTTAACCTCCCTTGTGCCGTGACTATCTGTGCTTTGGGGGGAGGGGGTAAATCGACGGCTGCGTGGCTGCGTGCGCTTGCTTCAGAGTAAGCCCCACTGAACTTCATGGGAGTTGCTTTCAGGGAAAGCCGCAAGTAGGATCCTTCCATTTCAATATGTCACTGGCTGGTCTCCTTTCCCTTTGGTTGGTGGCCTTGTGAAGGCCAACACTTGCCATGGGTTCAACATCCAAGCAGAATAGGAGAATCTTATTCACAAAAATGTCTTTTTTTTTTTAAAAAAAAAATGTTCTTTATTGGTTTTACAGATTTTCCAAATTTTGCCATCATAGTCGTCCGTGACTGGACCTAATGGTCAGGGGTCCCTTTACCTTAAATACATAATAAATACCTTATTTCTTTTAACCTTAATACTTTAACTCTAAACGAATTTGTACTTCCCTCCCTCCTCCTTCTGGTTTCTCCATATTTTCTTTATATTTACTCATTTGTCATGTTTACATTCTATGTGTACTATGGAAGAATACTATTCAAAATTTCATTCGTGTACATCCTTCAATTGTTGTAATATGTTTGTTCAATATTCTTAAATCCAAAACGAAGGATTTATGATAAACATTGTGAGGTCTATTTGCGAGAGGCACATTCGCAACCTGCAGTCTGCGCATGCGTGGGTCGCGATTCGGCGCTTCTGCACATGCGCAAAGCACGAATTAGTGATTCTGCGCATGCGCGACCGCCGAAACCTGGACGTAATCCGTTCTGGTACTTCCGGGTTTTGGCATGTCCATAATCTGAAAACACGTAACCCGAAGTGTCTGTAACCCGAGGTATGACTGTAGTTCTTTTCTATGTATGTTGTAGATTTCATCCAATCTCTTTGGAATGCTTCGTCGCCCTGTTCTCTGATTTTTCCAGTCAATTTTGCTATTTCTGCGTACTCCGTGAGTTTCCGCTGCTGTTCTTCGACTGTGGGTTTTTCATGTTGCTTCTATTTCTGTGAGAGTAGTATTCTCGCAGTGGTAGTATCATAAAGGAACAGTTTCTGGTCACTCTTTGTTATATCATCTCCAACCACACCTAGCAAGAATGCCTCTGGTTTTCAAAAATGTCTTTTTGTCTGCAAACACAGCCCAGCCTTGATCAGAGTTTTCTTTGGGCAAAGAGTGATGAGGAACCTTTTTCATTCCGAGGGCCGCATTCATTAACTCCCGGGGGCCACAGGGCAGTGTTGAGTGGAGCCAGGGGGGAAAATGGGTGAAGCTATGGGTGTAGGCTTGTTTTTGTTATTATTATTAATTATGATGATGATTAATTTTGCATACCGCCGGATACCCACAGGTCTCAGGGCTGTTCGCAGCATAAAATCACAATATGAAAAAACAAAATCCGTCATAAAAACAAAAGCAAGAACAACTCAGTAATCCTCCTCTCCCCGAAACATTTTACGCTTGCCATATTTCAAAAGGCGAAAATCTGGACACAAAAGTTGTTGAGATTTTTTTTTAATAGAGCTATCGGCAATTTCCACCCGGACACACCCTATTTAAATAGGCTACAGATCTACGATTCTGTGATCTCAACTCTAGCTAGCTCTTGCAACAATTCACTCGTTCCAATATGCAAGAAGGAGAATTGCACGCAGTGGAAATGGAAATGGTCTTAAGCATGGACTAAGGCAGAGGTTTTTAAATTGTATTTGGCTGACCCAGCACCCAGAAATCTCCACATGGTCACAACTGGACCCGCTCTGGAAGCGAAACATGCCTGGTGTTATGTACTGAGTTGAATAGCATCCAAAAGGCAGCAGTCTGATTGGTCCTAGAACAATAGGATTCAGAATGCAGCAGTCTGATTGGTCCTAGAACAATAGGATCCAGAATGCAGCAGTTTGATTGGTCCACAGGAGCCACCCAATCCAGCTCCAGGTGGAAGTGAATCTGCAACCTGATTGGCCTACAGGAAAAACCCGGAATTAGCCAATCACGTGGGGCCCATTGTGTAAATAATGTATATAAAGCAGACATTTCGGGGGAACTTCCATTCCTCCTCAACACTATGAGCTGAATAAGGAGCATGAAATCCACTCTCGACTCAGAGTATATTATATCTGGTGATTGAATTTCGAGGGTGGCTTCCAATTCCTAGTTTTGAAGTTGTTTTCCTGGCCTGGGAATGCAGAGGTCAAGAACAGGAGACAGAACGTAGGTGGCTTTTAAAGGCATTAATCCTCTGCCTTTTTATTGCCGCCTGATCTGTGCTGCATCTCGGTAGCTGGGCCTACATTTTGCATGTGAGGAAAGCCCTGGATCCGGTCTCCCTCCCCCCACAAATCTCTGGGGAGAAGAGATCAGGCAGCCCGTCTGGCAGAGGTGAACAGCAGCAGCAGCAGCTGTATAATGCCCCAGCGAGCATATCCAAAGCTGCATTTCGGTCAAGGAGGCCGTTACGGGTGACTGCGTCGCCACGGGCATGCCAAGTGCTTGCGGGCAAAACATCAGGCCACCCAGAGGCCTTGCCAGCTGGAGAACCTGAGGACCTTGTCAAACCAGAGAGAAAATGATGTGCTTCGTAGGGAGAGGCTTAGTGGACTTTTTTTTTTTTGCAAATGCATTACTCAGTCGTCTCAATTTGTTAGTCACCCAGGCTGATCTTCAGGAACCGCCTGGCCTTCGTATTGAGGCTTCCTGCCAGAGCAGTGATCCCCAACCTGAATGGCCATTCTGGGACTTGTACAGTGGTACCTCGGGTTACAGATCCTTCAGGTTACAGACCCCACTAACCCAGAAATAGTACCTCAGGTTAAGAACTTTGCTTCAGGACGAGAACAGAAATTGTGGCACGGCGGCAGCAGGAAGCCCCATTAGCTAAAGTGGTACCTTGGGTTAAGAACAGTTTCAGGTTAAGAACGGACCTCCGGAACGAATGAAGTTCTTAACCCGAGGTAATAATAATAATAATTTATTATTTGTACCCCGCCCATCTGGCCCGGTTTCCCCCGCCACTCTGGGCGGCTTCCAACCAAGACCAAAAATACACTAAAATGTCACACATTAAAAACTTCCCTAAACAGGGCTGTCTTTAGGTGTCTTCTGAATGTCAGGTAGTTATTTATCTCTTTGACATCTGATGGGGGGGGGCATTCCACAGGGTGGGTGACACCACCAAGAAGGCCCTCTGCCTGGTTCCCTGTAGCTTTGCTTCTTGCAATGAGGGAACTGCCAGAAGGCCCTTGGCGCTGGACCTCAGCGTCTGGGCAGAACGATGGGGGTGGAGACGCTCCTTCAAGTATACTGGACCACTGTGGTTCTAAACTTCTGGAGGGCACCATGTTGGAGAAAGCTGCTAGGCTTAAGAAGAGTCTTTGGGAACATAGGAAGCTGCGTTGCTCAGGTCAGAGTGCTTGCTTGTCCTTCAAAGCCTATATTGCCAACTCTGGCTGGCAACCGCTTTCCAAGACCTGAGCTTTCCCCCTTCCCTTCCTGCCAGATCCTAACTTGAAATGGCAGGCAAGACGTTGGTGCGTTAGTTGGGCACAACAACAGCCTTTTGTATGTATCCCAAATTCTCATCCGGATCAAAATCAAGGAATTTTGTTTTATATAATTCGTTCTGAATTTGCTCTCTCCTCACGGCGTTTTATGTAATTGGACCTCCGTCAGATTCTCCCCAAATTTAGGGAAATCAGAGTTTCCACATTCTGAAATCCAGTTGACACACTTGGCCAAACAACTTTTATATTTGGGAGGGATAATCACTTCTGTCTTTCCATCATGTACTCGTCTCGTCTTAATTCTTGCTGTGTCCCCCAAGATGAATTCTAATACCAATTATTGCCATTTATTCATTTTTTGCTTTGATATCGTAATAGGCAATGACCGAGACAGAAAGTTCGGCTAGGGTAAAATTATCGTTTTAGCAGCCGAGATTTTCCCCCGAAAGAGAAAAAAGGCAAATGTAATTCCATCTCTGTCTGAAGCAAAAGTGATGAAACATTTCTTCTTCTCCCTTGTTTTCACACAGTTTCTTCCTATTGCCTGTTAATTTAGTTCTTAGACATTGACTATCACTCTTTCCCCCCCAATTATACTTAACTTTCTTCTTTAATTGTTTTTCTGGATTTCTAATCATCATGATTTAATATGAACAATTTTGCCTCCTTTGAAGGTCAACCCTTCCGCTCTGCTTTTGCTTGATGCTCAGGCCCAGGGTTTTAAGGGATTTTTTGCTGTGATTCCTCAATCGCAAGGGGTTGGACTAGATGGTCCCTGGGTTCTTTCCCGAAAGACAGTAGCTAAAGGGGGCTCTTTGAGCACCCCCTATGATTCATGCACTAAACCAGCATCGTTTTGCATAGATGGTCACACAAATCATGACACCCCACCCCACCCCAATACAGTGGTACTTTGGTACTCAAACGCCTTGGTTCTCAAACGCTGAAAACCTGGAAGTAAGTGTTCCGCTTTTTGAACATTTTTCGGAAGCTGAACTTCCGATGCGGCTGTCGGCTATTGTTTCTAGGGCGCCTGCACCAATCAGAAGCTGCGTCTTGGTTTTCGAACATTTCGGAAGTCAAACGGACTTCCGGAACGGATTAAGTTTGGCGCTTTTGTATTTGCTATGTATTTCGCATTTTTGTTTTTGAGGCTTTTTAGGTTCATTTGTTTTTGTGACTGCGTGGAACCCAGTTCAGCTACTGATTGATTGATTGTGTGACTGCGGAAATGGATAAAAGCCTCCCATCCAAACAATGACTAACATCAGTTGCAGCTAAGAAAAAAATAATTTTATTTTTTATCATCTATATTACTATCTTATTTATTGTATAGTACAGTACATTGATTATTGCTTTCATTTTATGAATCAATGGTCTCGTTTGATAGTAAAATTCATGTTCAGTTGCTGTTTTAGGGGTTGTTTTCTAAAGTCTGGAATGGATTAATCTGTTTTGCATTGCTTTCTATGGGAAAGCAGGCCTTGGTTTTGGAACGCTTTGGTTTTGGAATGGACTTCCGGTACCAAGGTACCACTGTACTGCAAAACAATGGCATGGATTTTAGTTTAATGGGTAAATAACAACAACGAAAGCAGGTATGCAGGGAGTGGGGGGAGACTGAATCGTGACCCAGTACCCTCGAAACGTTGTTGCATGGATCCCAGCTTAACGGGCAAATAACCCAAACGACAAATAAACACATGCCTGCATTGGAAAAAGCCTTTTAGAAGTTGTAATAACAAAATGCTTGCCAGGCCGCGATATCTAATAGGAAGCAGAGGAAGGATAAACACCACCCAGCTTTTTAGTAAAATCATTTCTGTGTACTGAGGGGTCAGGGATGTTGAAAGCTCCCCTCCTTTTAAGAAAACTCCCCTCTCCAGCTGTGTGCTTGTTGTTTTTTTGGAGGGGGGGGGGAAATGTTGGCAACTGCCTCACATCTGTGGAAAATTTTGCAGTGGCTTCTGTTTTCCCTCTGCCTAGAAAATGTTCAGAATTGTTTCGTAATTAAAAGGTGTCTGCTTTCTGTTCCTTTTTCGAAAAGAAAATGTTAAGAGCAGAGTGTAGCGAGCTGTTCTGCTGGTCCTCTCCCTGCCCAATTACTGTATTTTTTGCTTTATAAGACTCACTTTTTCCCTTCTAAAAAGTAAGGGGAAATGTGTGTGCGTCTTATGGAGCGAATGCAGGCTGCGCAGCTATCCCAGAAGCCAGAACAGCAAGAGGGATTTCTGCTTTCACTGCGCAGCGATCCCTCTTGCTGTTCTGGCTTCTCAGATTCAGAATATTTTTTTTCTTGTTTTCCTCCTCCAAAAACTAGGTGCGTCTTGTGGTCTGGTGCATCTTATAGAGCGAAAAATAAGGTAATTTACAAGGATGTAGGACGTGTGATGGCTTTCCGATGATGAGCCTGTTGCAATGTGATTTGAGAGCAGGGTTAGGCCATGAGTTGAAAGTACGGTATTTCTCCTTCCCTGACCTCTTGGACCTGCCTTGTCAGAGTTGGAAGTATGAGCGCACCTCCACTTTGTCCGGCCCTGTGGCAATTCATGTTGGCCGTGTCGTTTTGGGTGATTTCCCATAAAAATAGCTTGAAAACATTATGTTAAGTTGTGGGTGAACATAACAGGGGGCACAGCGATTCTTCAAACAGCTCTTGTTTATTCACAGGCCAGAACAGAACTGAACTTTGAAGGGTTCAGCCAACCTGCTTATATAGAGCTCCATTACAACGCAACAGTAACCATTTTCTGTAACTATCCAATCCCTGAACGTCACTTTCAATCCCTTATTTGCATATGTGGACCTGAGTGAAAACTATCTACAGTATCCCCCTGCTGGCCCAGGGTGAGAACTTCAATACATACCACATTATTTTGTGATTTTGCCAAAAAAGTTCAACAACTTTGGGCAAAAACAAACCAAACCAAAAACCCTCAACTGCTTTTGTGTTCAGATTTTCGCTTTTTGAAATATGGCAACCCTGCATAATGCCAGAGTACAAGAGTGCAAGAGAATGGGTCTCTGTCCCGAGGTGTTTACAATCCAAAAGGAACATGTGAAAACTCCCACATTAAAACAAAATACAGCCGTACCTTGGTTTTTGAACAGCTTAGTTCTCAAACATTTTGGCTCCCGTACGCCGCAAACCCGGAAGTGAGTGTTCTGGTTTGTGAACCATTTTTGGAAGCCGAATGTCCGACAGGGCTTCTGATTGGCTGCAGGAGCTTCCTGCAGCCAATCAGAAGCCACACTTTGATTTCTTAATGTTTTGGAAGTCGAATGGACTTCCAGAACGGATTCCGTTCGACTTCCAAGGTACGACTGTATTCCATTTATATCCCATCTTTCCTCCAAGGAGCTCAAAGGGGCACGCACACTCCCCCTCCATTTTATCCTCACAACAACCCTGTGAAGTAGGTCAGGGTGAGAGATGGTGGCTGCCCAAGATTACCTCATGAGCTTCATGAGCAAGTGGCATAGCTGTCAACCGTCCCTTATTTGGCGGGAAAGTCCCTTATCCTTGTCCCTTGTCCCGCTGCTGTCCCTTATTGATGATGTCCCTTAAACTTCCCGGGTTTCAAAGGAAGCAGCTCCTCTCCCTCCCTCCCTCCCTGCCTGCCAGGGAGGAGGGAGGCTCCAGCTGTGTTGCTTGGCTGCGTTGCTCACCCAATAAGGAGTCTAAGAACGACTGGGGGGTGGAGCTTGCATGCCTTGTGCCAATCAAATCAGCCGCGTTGCCTGGGGACTCACCTTTGCTCAGCGCTTCCCAGCGGAGAGGTGACGGTGGTTTCCCTTGCTGCATCCCCTTTGCTGGGTTGCTGCGCTGTGGGAACCACTGCTTGAGGCTTCGTTTGGCTGCTGGGTGGGCTTTCTGCCTTTGGCTCGGAGGGGCTCAGAAGTTGAACATACCTGTGTTATTTTCTAGGCTGCTGGTCCCTTATTTTCAAATCTGTAAGTTGACAGCTATGGCAAGTGGGGATTTGAACCCTAGTCTCCCAGGTCCTAGTTTCACACTCTATACCACCCTGGCTCTCAGCAGCCTTCTCTGCCCTGGCCCCTGCCAGATTTTTTGGACCCGGACTCCTTGCTGGCATTGGCTGATGAGAATGGCAAGCCAGACCAGTGGGAGGTCACCAGACGGAAGAAGGCTGTCCTACAGACTTGCATTTCTCTTGCCTTGGCCTTCCAGAAGCACTGCTAACTCTTTCCAGACGGTTTTCTAGAGAAATCTGGCGTCACTTGTTTTTGCTTTCGGTTTAGGAAAGCCGATTGCAAGTCCAGCCTTGCCTGATGGTCTTCGCACAGGGCAGAACTAAGCAAACAACTTGTTTGAATGAGTTGGATGCTGGGAATTGGTTATTGTAGAATTGTAAGCTTGCTCCATCTTTCTACCTGACATTCAGAAGACATCTTAAGGCAGCCCTGTTCAGGGAAGTTTTTAATCTGTGATATTTTAATGTATTTTTGGTTTTTATGTAAGCCGCCCAGAGTGGCTGGGGAAACCCAGCCAGATGGGCGGGGTATAAATAATAAATTATTATTATTATTATTATTATTATTATTATTATTATTATTATTTCGTGTACAGCTCTTAAGATATTTGAAGATGGCTATCCTGTCACCTCGAGGGACACGGGTGGCACTGTGGGTTAAACCACAGAACCTGGGACTTGCTGATCAGAAGGTGGCGGTTCAAATCCCCGCGACGGGGTGAGCTCCCATTGTTCGGTCCCTGCTCCTGCCAACCTAGCAGTTCAAAAGCACGTCAGAATGCAAATAGATAAATAGGTACCACTCCGGTGGGTAGGTAAACAGTGTTTCCGTGCGCTCCTCTGGTTTGCCAGAAGTGGCTTAGTCATGCTGGCCACATGACCCGGAAGCTGTACGCCGGCTCCCTCGGCCAATAAATCGAGATGAGTGCCGCAACCCCAGAGTCATCTGCGACTGGACCTAATGGTCAGGGGTCCCTTTACTTTATCCTGTCACCTCCTGGTCTTCTCTTCTACAGTCTAAACATACCCAACTCCCTCAACTGTTCTGCACACCTTCCAGCTTGTTAACATCCTTCTTAAATTGTGGTGCCCAGAATTTGAACACAAGACTCCAGGTGTGGTCTGACCAAGACAGAATAGAGTGGGACTTTGACTTGATTTGGACACTAGACTTCTGTGGATGCTGTTTAGAATAACATTAGGTTTTGGGTTTTTTTGCTGCTGCTGCGCTGTTGACGGACGTTAAGCTTGCGGTTATATTTTGGGATCAGCTACCCACACCTCCCCACCTGAAAAACAAGAATACATAGTGAAAGAAGGTGCAGATGTGCCTCCTTGTCAAAGATCAAATATTCTGTTTGAGTTTCAGCTTGTGGAATGGTTCTAACCTGGAAGGTCAAAGGCAGATAGAAGAACGTGAATCTGCCCTGGTTCCAACCGGGCACCTGCCTGGAAACTTAGGAGAATTTGGTCTTGATGTGAACGATGGTAAAACTTGTAAAAAAAAGAAATTTTAAATGACTTCCAATTAGTCTCGTTGGGAGTGCAAAGGATGTTAGTTATAAGAATTGTGTTGTTTCGTATATTGCTATTGTCTGTCAGTTTATAGTTTGTTTATTTGATTGTATGTTTGTTGGTTGGTTTGTTTGCTTTCCTGGCATAAATGTATCTATTTTAAAACAATAAAGATATACAGTGGTACCTCTGGATGCGAACGGGATCCGTTCCGGAGCCCTGTTTGCATCCAGAGCAAAACGCAACCCGCATCTGTGGGTCGCGATTCGCTGCTTCTGCGCATGCGTGTGACGTCATTTTGAGTGTCTGCGCATGCGTGAGTGGTGAAACCTGGAAGTAACGCATTCTGTTACTTCCGAGTCGCTGCGGAGCGTAACCTGAAAACGCTGAACCTGAAACGACTTTAACCCGAGGTATGACTATATATTTAAATACAGTGGTACCTTGGGTTAAGTACTTAATTCATTCCGGAGGTCCATTTTTAACCTGAAACTGTTCTTAACCTGAAGCACCACTTTAGCTAATGGGGCCTCCCACTGCTGCCACATTGCCAGAGCACAATTTCTGTTCTCATCCTGAAGCAAAGTTCTAAACCTGAGGTAATATTTCTGGGATAGCGGAGTCTGTAACCTGAAGCGTATGTAACCTGAAGCGTATGTAACCTGAGGTACCACTGTAGAGAGTTTGGTCTTAAAGGAGAATGGCAGGGTGTGGCGCTGGTGCTGATTCCAGCGGCGGAAGTCAGATTTCTTGAGGCTGTGAGGAGCAGGGAATTGCCAGCGCCACGTGGAATATTTCAGAATCTCAACTGTAAACAGCCAGCGAGTGCAGCATGCCATTATCACACCATTACCGGTCCAATTATGGTGCCTGCTCAGAGCTGGAGATAAAGATGACAGAAGAGGCTGGGAGCAAGCTGTGATCATCGTAAGTGGTGTTCAGCTGCACGTGTAGGCCTCTCTTGCTCCCAAAACAAAGACGGCTTAAGTGGGCAGTATTTATAGACGGGAATTTTGAAAGTTACAGTATTTCGTCTGTCCTGAGCCTTCCAACATCGGGTTACCAGGCATCCCCGGTTCCCGGGGACAGTCCCCGGATTTGCAAATCTGTCCCTGGGAAACGTGGCAGCGGCAGCCTCAGCAGCCCGGAGCCAGCCTGGTAGCGTAGTTGGCTCTGGCTGGCTTCAGAAGCTGCTCGCTGCCATGGTCGCCCGTCATTT
This sequence comes from Podarcis erhardii, assembly GCF_964252035.2. Taxonomy (NCBI): domain Eukaryota; kingdom Metazoa; phylum Chordata; class Lepidosauria; order Squamata; family Lacertidae; genus Podarcis; species Podarcis erhardii. The sequence continues at coordinate 9,079,822 of NC_138508.1, forward strand.
TCCCTCATTTTCCCATTTTTATGGTGCTGGAGGAGACTCTTGAGAGTCCCATGGACTGCAAGAAGAACAAACCTCTCCATTCTGAAGGAATCAGCCCTGAGTGCTCACTGGAAGGACAGATCCTGAAGCTGAGGCTCCAATCCTTTGTCCACCTCATGAGAAGAGAAGACTCCCTGGAAAAGACCCTGATGTTGGGAAAGATGGAGGGCAGAAGGAGAAGGGGACGACAGAGGTCGAGATGGTGGGACAGTGTTCTTGAAGCTACCAGCATGAGTTTGACCCAACTGCGGGAGGCAGTGGAAGACAAGAGTGCCTGGCGTGCTCTGGTCCAGGGAGTCACGAAGAATCGAACACGACTAAACGACTAAACAACAACAACAAAACTGTTTAGGGTTGCCTAAACTGGTATGCATAGTGCTTGTGCACCAATAGAATTGCTTTCCAACCGCAGGATTGTGAGCCTAGGTGTGCAGCTTCTGTGTAAATGGCCTCCAGGGCCATTCAGGGAAGCTCCATAGATCAGTGGCAGGACATTTGCCCTGCGTGCAAAAGGTCCCAGTCCCGGCCTGTGAGGGAACCCTGTCCCAAACCCTGGAGGGCTGCTGCCAATCAGTTTAGACAATACTGAGCTAGGTGGCCTGGCTCAGTATAAGGCAACTCCCTATGTTCCTATAGGGACGCGGGTGGCGCTGTGGGTTAAATCACAGAGCCTAGGGATTGCCGATCAGAAGGTTGGTGGTTCGAATCCCTGCGACGGGGTGAGCTCCCGTTGCTCGGTCCCTGCTCCTGCCAACCTAGCAGTTCGAAAGCACCTCAAGTGCAAGTAGATAAATAGGTACCACTCCAGCGGGAAGGTAAACGGCATTTCCATTCGCTGCTCTGGTTCGCCAGAAGCGGCTTAGTCATGCTGGCCACATGACCCGGAAGCTGTACGCCGGCTCCCTCGGCCAATAAAGCAAGATGAGCGCTGCAACCCCAGAGTCGGTCACGACTGGACCTAATGATCAGGGGTCCCTTTACCTTTACCTTTAAGTCTTTTTATTGGGACATGGGTGGCGCTGTGGGTTAAACCACAGAGCCTAGGACTTGCCGATTAGAAGGTCAGCAGTTTGAATCCCCGCAATGGGGTGAGCACCCATTGCTCGGTCCCTGCTCCTGCCAGCCTAGCAGTTTGAAAGCATGTCAAAGTGCAAGTAGATAAATAGGTACCACTCTGGCGGGAAGGTAAACGGCATTTCCGTGCGCTGCTCTGGTTCGCCAGAAGCGGTTTAGTCATGCTGGCCACATGACCCGGAAGCTGTACGCTGGCTCCCTCAGCCAATAAAGCGAGATGAGCGCTGCAACCCCAGAGTCGGTCACGACTGGACCTAATGGTCAGGGGTCCCTTTACCTTTACTATGTTCGTATAAGCAAGAAATGCAGTTTTTGCCGGTCTGCGTATGAGCTCTTCCTCTCCACCTTGGCATCAACCGTATCGGCAGGACCAGCCAAATGATGTCTGCAATCTCTCAAGCCAACTGGAACGGGAACAGTGCCTGGCAATGCCTGGAAGCCACAGGAGATGTAGATGCTTTCCAGTAATTCGTCAGCCGCTTGTCTTGTTTGCTTTTTTAAAATCCTTGGCAACTGGATTGGAGATGATTATTTTTACCCAGCGAGTTACTGCAAATATTGTAGGGCGAGGTATGCTGGGGTCCGCTCCCCTGGAGAAGCACAGTAAGCTAGAGAAAATGGAGATTGTACAGTGGTACCTCGGGTTACAGACGCTTCAGGTTACAGACTCTGCTAACCCAGAAAAAAATACCTCACGTTAAGAACTTTGCTTCAGGATAAGAATAGAAATCGTGCTCCGGCGGCACAGCAGCAGCAGGAGGCTCCATTAGCTAAAGTGGTGCTTCAGGTTAAGAACAGTTTCAGGTTAAGAACGGGCCTCTGGAATGAATTAAGTACTTAACCTGAGGTACCACTGTACTTCCGATTTGCGTGTTACGCTGAGGTCTGTCTGTTTTTGCTATGCATTTTGCGTTTTTGTTTTTGCGGCTCTTTCGTTTTTGTGACTGTGTTGAACCCAGTTCAGCTATTGATTGTGTGACTGCATTACATTGTTTATTGCTTTCATTTTATGGGTCAATGGTCTCGTTATATAATTAAAATCATGTTCAATTGCTGTTTTAGGGTTTGTTTTTAAAAGTCTGGAACGGATTAATCTGTTTTGCATTACTTTCTATGGGAAAGCGCGCTTTGGTTTTGGAATGCTTTAGTTTTGGAACGGACTTCCAGAACAGATTAAGTTTGAGAACCAAGGTACTCCTGTATTATAGACCTCTTTTTCCTTGGAGGTTTTTAAGCAGAGGCTGGATGGTCATTTATGATATTAATAGTTTAAAAAATGCATGCATAAAAAAACATTTTAGACACACCCACACAGAGAGAGATTAAAAAACAACAGTGTCCATTTTCACACAAATATTTGCGCAGGTCACATGAAAGTAACCTGAGCAAAGCATTCCTTGCCACATCCTGAAATTTTTACAGTGGCACCTGCAAGCAATATTTTTTCCAGACAAAGGTCTCAGGGCCATTTTATCCCATACAGTGGTTGGTACAAAAGGATCAGCCACACCTTGCGGCAATTGTCCTCTTCAGAATTAGTTCAGTTAATCTCCCCAAAGCCTAATAAACCCCGAGAGGTCCTCACACACGCCAGAGCAAATTGAGCCATCTCCTGGGTGAGACTGAGTAAACGGAAGTATTTGTCTAGAGAGACCACACACACACACACACACACACACACACACACACACGTATGTGCCGCAGATTCCAGCTCTGGAACTTCCCGGAAAGCTTTTGTTGCAAATCCCTCTGCCACATGCAAAGGCGGCTTGTCGGGAGAGAGAAACAGCTCGAGCTGTAATTATGTCAGCTCCTAAACTCGGCACAATGGAGAGCAGCCCAGCTGCCCCATAATTAAAGCAGCATCTGGAAGAGAGACACAATGGGAAAACTCCACACATTTTGCAGACCTTCGTTCCATGCTAGCATGTGTCCTTGGCGGGAAGAGGAGCAAGTCCTGTTGTTCTAAATGAGTGTCAAAGCTCCTTCGAGGCATTTAAACACAAAATAAAACAAAATCCAGGCACATTTTTGCCCGAGCGGGGGGGGGGGGGGGAAGGAGTTGGCCCCTTACCTCTCTTGCCCCGACCTAGCCACTGTGATCCACGCGATGGTCACCTCCAGACTTGATTATTGTAGCTCACTCTACGTGGGGCTGCCCTTGAGACTGATCCAGAAACTCCAGCGGGTGCAGAATGCCGCGGCGAGACTCCTTATGGGGTCTTCGCTGCGAGATCACATTCATCCGGTACTATTTTTTTTTTAAATGATATTTTATTAGGTTTTACAAAAAGAGATCAACAAATACAAACATTTAAACAACAATTAGAAACAATTAAAACACAGCAAAAAGAAAAGAAAAAGATATAAAAAACATAAAAAAGTTTAAGAATTTAACCTAAAAAAGAAAAAAGAAAAAAAACCCTCTTTTCAAATTCTTATCCTTCATAAACTTATTTTCCTGACTTCCACCCACCTTCCTTTCTTGTATTCCACTTTAAAATTAACTTAGCAAGTTCATTCTTATTAATTTTATCCTTTAAAAATACCTTCACATATTGTACTATTCAGATCTTCATCCAGTATCTATCCCTTTTTTCATACTCTTAATTACCTTATTCACTCGAACCCTTTTATTTCATTTCAATGTCCTCAACATTCCAAAATTTTACAGTGTTTTTGTAAGTAGATTTTAAACTTCTTCCAATCTTCTTCCACCCGTTCTTCTCCTTGATCTCGTATTCTGCTGGTCATTTCTGCCATTTCCATGTAGTCCATTACTTGCATCTGCCATTCTTCCAAGGTGGTTATATCTTGTGCCTTCCAATGCTTTGCAATGAGAATTCTTGCTGCTGCTGTAGCATACATAAAGAAAGTCCTATCCTTCTTTGGCACCAATTGGCCGACCATGCCCAGGAGACATGAACATGGCCTGGGCACATTCATCCGGTACTATACCAGCTGCACTGGCTCCCGGTGGAGTACAGGATCAAGTTCAAGGTGCTGGTTTTAACCTTTAAAGCCCTATACGGCCTAGGACCCTCGTACCTACGGGACCGCCTCTCCTGGTATGTCCCACGGAGGACCTTACGGTCTTCAAATAAAAACATCTTGGAGGTCCCGGGCCACAGGGAGGTTAGGCTGGCCTCAACCAGAGCCAGGGCTTTTTTGGCTGTGGCCCCAATCTGGTGGAACACTCTGTCACAAGAGACTAGGGCCCTGCGGGACTTGACATCTTTCCGCAGGGCCTGCAAGACGGAGCTGTTCCACCAGGCCTTTGGCCAAGGCGCAGTCTAACCCCCTCCTTCGGTAATCCTCACAGAACTCTAGCCCAGTGGTTGCCATTAATTTGATTTTGAATTGATTTTAGAATGCATTTCAATTAATTGATTGTGATTTTATGTAAACTGTGTTACTTTTATTGTTGTTAGCCGCTCTGAGCCCGGCTTTGGCACGGGAGGGCAGGATATAAATAAATTATTATTATTATTATTATTATTATTATTATTATTATTATTATTATTATTATTATCAGAGGCCCTGGGCACAACAATTGCTCAGAATTAATAGGTACTATGATGAACCTGTCAAAAGAGGCCCCATTCCAATGCTAGGAAAATAAGAAGAGCCTTCAGGATCTGTCCGATCTCATTCAGCATCCGGTGGGAAACTGGCAAGCACAGAACATGAGCACAACAGCACTGGAAACAGAATGGGCAGGTGGTCACTAATAGGTTTTCTAAATGGAGCCAGAGGGTGCTGGCTGCAAAGAATGCAGAAAACTGTCTTATGCAGAGTCAGACCAGTGGACAACGTAGTTCAGTATAGTCTACTACACTGACTGGCAGCAGCTGACCAGAGTTTCAGGTAGGGGTCTTTTGCCCAGCCCTAGTCAGAGATGCTGGAGTCGCTCATTAATGATCACCAGTGTAAAAGCAATTGTTCTTCAACATCAACTTTGTTGGACTGGTCATGTTGTGTGGATGCCTGATTATCGTCTTCCAAAGAAACTACAGTGGTACCTCAGGTTACAGATGCTTCAGGTTACAGATGCTTCAGGTTACAGACACTTCAGGTTACAGACTCTGCTAACCCAGAAATAGTACCTTGGGTTAAGAACTTTGTTTCAGGATGAGAACAGAAATCATGCTCTGGCGGCCCGGCAGCAGCAGGAGGCCCCATTAGCTAAAGTGGTGCTTCAGGTTAAGAACAGTTTCAGGTTAAGAATGGACCTCCAGAACGATCAAGTTCTTAAACCGAGGTATCACTGTACTCTATTTGGAATTTAAAAGCAGAAAGTGTAATGTTGGTGGTCAACAAAAGAAGTTTCAAGACTCTCTCAAGGCAAATCGAAAAAAATTTAGTATAAACACCAACTCTTGGGAAACACTGGCCTGCGAGTGCTCCAGTTGGAGAACAGCCTTTCCTAAAGGTGTCATGGACTTTGAAGACACTCGAACTCAGGACACAAGGGAGAAATGTGCTAAGAGGAAGGCACACTTGGCAAACCCTCACCGTGATCAACTCCTGCCCGGAAACCTGTAGTCCCCACTGTGGAAGGACGTGTGGATCCAGAATTGGCCTCCACAGTCACTTACAGACTCACTGTTAAAACCGTGTTTATGGGAAACAATCTTACTCGGCTACGAGGGATCGCCAAAGAAGAAGAAGAGATGCTGGAGGCTGAAGCTAGGACCTCTTGCATGCAGAACTGATGGGTCTTAGCCTCTTCCCCTCTTCCTCTTGTCCAGGCGACAGACCAGGCTTCTGTTTCCAGCAGGGTGCTCTTAAAACATGCTGCCAGCAATGTGATTTCCACACATTCATAGTAAAGGTAAAGGGACCCCTGACCATTAGGTCCAATTGTGGCCGACTCTGGGGTTGCGGTGCCCATCTCGCTTTATTGGCTGAGGGAGCCGGCGTGCAGCTTCCGGGTCATGTGGCCAGCATGACTAAGCCGCTTCTGGTGAACCAGAGCAGCGCACGGAAACGCCGTTTACCTTCCCGCTGGAGCGGTACCTATTTATCTACTTGCACTTGACGTGCTTTCGAACTGCTAGGTTGGCAGGAGCAGGGACCGAGCAACGGGAGCTCACCCTGTGGCGGGGATTCGAACCGCCGACCTTCTGATCGGCAAGTCCTAGGCTCAGTGGTTTAACCCACAGTGCCACCTGCGTCCCACACATTCATAGAGGCATTTAAATAAAGATGCAAAAGAGATGCACGCGCTTTCATTGGGCCCTGCAAGATGTCCAAAAATCAATCCCACCCAAGTAAATTTTTGGGCATTTAAAGGAGTCATATTTAGTAATGCAATCCCTTTTAAGTATTGAAATCTCCAACCAAGGGAACATAACGTCCGGATGTTGATGCTGCAAAATTGCTAAAGAAGGGATTACATCATTTCCATGTCAGCCTCTAGCTCTCCAGACATCCACTTGCCACCGGCTTAGGAAGGGGAATTGAGTGCAAGAAGTCTCCTAAAGATGTACAGGATGTATTTATGGAAATATTTAAGTGGGATCCGCAACAAAATGCAGATATGGATTCTCGCCTCCTAATAGGTGTTCCTGCATTTTAAGACTGTCACCTTGAACGTTTAGGAAGGGTGGAATATAAATTAGTTCAAGTAAGTGAGGAGGGTGCTTGCCAGCTGGCCAGACGTGCCCTCCTCCAGAACTCCATTCCATTACCCCCTCCACTTACCATATTTTTCCGTGTATAAGACACCTACATGTATAAGAGGACCCCTATTTATTTATTTTAATCCAAAATTAAGAAATTAAGTTGTTTAGCTTTTTTTTGGGTGGGGGTGTGTTGGAGGTCACTTCTGCCAATCACTTACCTCGCTGCAGCCGCCAAATTGTCTGCCCATTTGCCGCCGCCAATAGCCCTCCCGCCTACTTGCCACAGCCGCCAATCGCCTGCCCAGTTGCCGCAGCCAATCACCAGTAGGCCTATCCATGCATAAGACGACACCCAATTTTTGCCTTTTTTTTTTTAAGCAAAAAGCATCACCTTATACACAGGAAATTCGGCATTTTCTTGTCTTCCTAAATGGACTGTCAACATTATGTGGCTACTGTGTGTGCTCATTTCTCATCCAAGGAAGGAGAGCCCATCTCTTGTGGAGGTCTGTTCCACTGTCAAACAGCTCTTGCCCTCGGATAGTGCTCCCTGATGTTTAGTCGGAATCCCCTTTCTTGTGTCTTGAAGCCATGGGTTTGAGTCTCGCCCTCCAGAAAATGAGGAAACAAGCTTGCTCCATCCTCTCTGAGATATCCTCCACGTAACAGCATTTCCCTTGCCCTGAAGAACAGTGGTGGGGCTGTACCTATGCGTGTCTGCACCAGTGAGTTCAAGGGGGCTTGCTCTTTGGAAAGCACGTACAGAGTTTGTCAGTGTCCACCACAGCTCAAGAAGGACACTGACAAACTGGAACGTGTCCAGAGGAGGGCAACCAAAATGGTCAAAGGCCTGGGAACGATGCCTTATGAGGAACGGCTAAGGGAGCTGGGCATGTTTAGCCTGGAGAAGAGGAGGCTAAGGGGTGATATGATAGGCATGTTCAAATATATAAAAGGATGTCACATAGAGGAGGGAGAAAGGTTGTTTTCTGCTGCTCCAGAGAAGCGGACACGGAGCAATGGATCCAAACTACAAGAAAGAAGATTCCACCTAAACATTAGGAAGAACTTCCTGACAGTAAGAGCTGTTTGACAGTGGAATTTGCTGCCAAGGAGTGTGGTGGAGTCTCCTTCTTTGGAGGTCTTTAAGCAGAGGCTTGACGACCATATGTCAGGAGTGCTCTGATGGCGTTTCCTGCTTGGCAGGGGGTTGGACTCGATGGCCCTTGTGGTCTCTTCCAACTCTATGATTCTATGATTCTATGATCCTTCGTTATAGAAGCTATCCTTGAGGTATTCCTCTTCTTGCTGTCCCCCCCCCTTCCCAAGGGCTGCATGTACCGTATTTTTTGCTCCATAGGATGCACCGGACCATAAGAGGGGGAGAACAGGATTTTTTTTTTCTTGTTCTCCCCCTCTAAAACAAGATGCGTTCAATGTGCATTCACCCAAAGCCTCCGGAGCGCAGTGGGAGTTCCCGCTGGGCTCCGGAGGCTTCAGGTTCCTTTCGACCTGCTCTTTGGGGCTGGCAGGGGGAAGCCCACCGCCAGCCTCAAAGAGCAGGTCGGGGAACAGCACAAAGGCTGCACGCAGCCTTGCTGCTGCCCCCCGAGCTTGTGGGGCTGGCGGTGGGGGGAAGCGCTGCTTTCCCCCACCGCCAGCCTCAAAGATCCCTGAAGCCTTTGGAGCGCAGCGCAAAGCTTGAGGCTTCGGGGACAGCCATTGTAGCCTCCGCAGGGCAGCGGGGTGAAGGCACCCCGCTGCCCTGCGGAGGGTTTGCACAGACATCCCCAAGCTAGAACAGCAAGAGAGAGTTCTCCACAGCGCTCCGTCTCCCTGTTCTGGCTTTGGGCTTAGCCGCGCAGCCTGCATTCGCTCTATAGGAAGCACACCCATTTCCCCTTAATTTTTGGAGGGGAAAAAGTGCGTCCTATAGAGTGAAAAATGCGGTAGTTGAAAAGGAAAGGAAGAGTTAATTTCTGGTGGTGTAGAAATGGTGTCAGAAGTGCCTCTAAAACAGGGGTAGCTAATATGGACCTTTTCAGGTGTTCTGGACTACATATCCCATGATCTCTGAGCTTTGGCTGGGCTTGATGGGAGTTGGAGTTCATAACATCCATGCTTGTATGAGACAGTAGGATGGTTTGAAGAAAGCAGAGACCTTCCTATTTGCCCTGGGATTTTAAATTCCGAATGACTTTTCTTTGTTGAAGTTTGCTCTTTAGTTGTTTAGGGGTCCAGTTGTGCTGTCTCGCATTTTATTCTCTCTATTTGCTGGTTTCAAACTACGTTTGTGAAATTTCTTTCCACACTGCCAACGCATTCAGAAAAAAACACCATGGCGGTTTATAAAGTTGCGTTTGGATTATTTAATATAATGCAGCCTATTATCCGTAAGTATTATAGCGTTTTCCAGCCAGTAACACAAAAATTAATTGAAAGGATGCAACAAAGATTGGTTTAATAGATCGTTAATAAAGCCCCAGCTTGTACCGTTCGCTTAAGTGCAGCGTGTTCTAATTATGCTTTATTTGAGCATCTTGCACATTTCTGGTTAGGGATACCTGGCAAATATTGTAAGTGATGCATACAATGGTTTATTTTATTTTCCTGTGTGTGTCTCCTGAAAGACGAGGGGCGCATGGACCCCCTTTGCCACCCGCTGTGTGAATTTACGGGCGGTGGAAAGCGTTGCGGCTGAAAGCGTTGCAGCGGGTGCAAGCTGGTCAAGGGCGACTTTGGGTTTGATGTGACCTGGGGGGCACACAGGAAAAGGAAGCAGTTAATCATAAAATGGGTGGGAGGCCTGTGGACAATGGCTTCTTTGTGCTTGGGTCCTGGTTGTGGCTGTCAGAGGCTGAAGCGAGGAGAGGAAGGGAATAGATGGAGAATCCTGCTACACTCTTTAAGTTGTCGTCGTCTTCTTCTTCTTCTTCAAATACTTTTATTTTTGTTTTACAAGTCTAACAACTCAAAATACATATCCATATTGAGATATTTCTCTGAAGCTCCAGACTTCCGCCCCTCCCCTCTGTTGTCAACTTTTTCGACTATTGTCTATTGTTTTGTAATCCATATTTTATATTTATCCGTATTGTCCACGATATTTGCTACATTACAAGTGTTATTAAAGGACTACAGCAGCGCATGTGGCATTTACCTTCCTGCCAGAGTGGTACCTATTTATCTACTTGCACTTTGACATGCTTTCAAACTGCTAGGTTGGCAGGAGCAGGGACTGAGTAACAGGAGCTCACCCCGTCACAGGGATTCGAACCGCCGACCTTCTGATTGGCAAGTCCTAGGCTCTGTGGTTTAACCCACAGCGCCACCCGCGTCCCTATTCCTCTCCATATTGTCCACAATATTTGTTACATTACAAGTGTTATTAGAATCCTGCTAATATTTTCATCTGCTTACAGTGGTCTCCGAAATAAATTATAATTCCCCCCCCCCATTCTTTATTGAAGTTTTTGTCTTCTTGGTTCCTTAGCTTTCCGGTTAATTTTGCATTTTTGGTGTACTCCAACAGCTTGGTTTGCCATTCCTCTCTGGTAGGGACTTCTTCTTTCCATCTCTGGGCTAGTAGCATCTGTGCGGCTGTTGCCGCATACATAAAAAGTCTTTTCCTGCTCCTTTGGAATGTTGGTACCTACAATTCCTAATAAAAAAGCTTCTGGGTTGTTTTTAAAAAATAAAGGTTATTTTAAACATCCCCCCCCCAATTCATTATATATCATTTTCCAGAATGCTTTTATTACTTTACACAGCTGCCACATATGTTCTTTTTCTTTGCATTTCCAGCAGGTATTTGTACTTGTCTTATACATTTTCACTAGCTAAGGTAAAGGTAAAGGTAAAGGTAAAGGGACCCCTGACCATTAGGTCCAGTCGTGATCGACTCTGGGGTTGTGGCGCTCATCTTGCTTTACTGGCCGAGGGAGCTGACGTACAGCTTCTGGGTCATGTGGCCAGCATGACTAAGCCGCTTCTGGCGAACCAGAGCAGAGCACGGAAACGCCGTTTACCTTCCCGCCGGAGTGGTACCTATTTATCTACTTGCACTTTGACGTGCTTTCGAACTGCTAGGTTGGCAGGAGCAGGGACCGAGCAACGGGAGCTCACCCCATCGTGGGGATTCGAACCGCCGACCTTCTGATCGGCAAGCCCAAGGCTCTGTGGTTTAACCCACAGCGCCACCTGCGTCCCTTTTTTCCAGCAGGTATTTTTACTTGTCTTTCACATTTCCACTAGCTTACTAGGAGTCAAATACCACTGTTGCATCATTTTCAAAGTCTTCCTCTTCTTCATGTGGGAATGTTTGAGGGTTACAGGTAGGAAAATGGTGGAGAAATCTGATTTTGTTTTCATTTTAAAGAGAAAATACCCAGTCCACACTCCTTGAACCAATAAGCAAACTGAAGCAGAGCCATTTTTTGAAATTTGCAATTCCCTGAATTTTGTGATGCAATGTGCACGAAAATCGATCTGCCAAGGAAAAAGTGAATCTTGATGGTAATCTGTTTTAACTGTTTTTCATGTTCTGTTTTTGAATTGGTGAAGTTACCTGTCTTGTGGCCCCATGGAGAAGGGTGGGTTAAGAAATAATAATAATATTAATGGGGGGGGGGAATGGCTTTCACAAATGTGTATATCAGTGAAAACTACAGGCAAAAAGTCGGTTTATTATGAGAAATTCACACTAATTTTTTAAAAAAATCTTTGCAAATAGATGCAGAGGTGTGGAGAATGAATTTGAGATTGGGGGAAAAGGAGAAACGGAGAGAAATTAAAACGGGAAGCTTTGTCTGTTCCGAATTCTAGGCTTCGTCTGTAGTAAAACAACCAATATCTGTTAGAAACATGATGTTTAAACCACATTGCTGGAGTAGACGAGAGCCAGAGGTGGACCGGCTGCCAAGGACCCTGTAAACAAAGGAGGTGAATGCCAAAAATGGAGAAAAGAAGCCTCTTTCCCAAAAAACACTCAATTTAAATGAGCTTGGAGGAGGTTATTTGCAGGATCACATTGTGGCTGGACCTGCGTTCAAAGGTCTCTAGAGTTCTAATGCATCAACTGCAGTGGCCTTATGTACTGGGGGGATGTATAGAAACGCTTCTTTTTATTTATTTATAGGGATGCTGTGAATTATGAATGGGGTGGGGGAAGGTCCTGTTTGGAGCAACGCTCGAGGTCCCCTGCAGAATTGGCTTCCTAATGCGTGTCCCGATCGATGCATTGTCTAGGACTTCCTGTACGGCAAGGAGGATTTCATTTCCCTCTCCCTGCATATCTCGCAGAGGATGTTTTTCCACGGATATTCCTTCTGCGCTCGAGAACATCTGTGCTGCTTCGCACCAGTTTGACAGCCCCCTCCTCCCAGCGTCCTCTGTCTTGGACCTCAGAGAAGTGGATTAAAAAAGTGCATTTAAAAGAAACCCAAATAGCTCCTGTCTGGACCTCCCTTTGTGGGAAATAAAAGATAACAACAACAACAACAACAATTTATTTATACCCCGCCCATCTGACTGGGTCGCCCCAGCCACTCTGGGTGGCTTCCAACCAAATATCAAAAACAATACAGTGTCAGAGATTAAAAACTTCCCTAATCAGGCCTGCTTTCAGCTGTCTTTTAAAAGTAAAACAGTTGTTTATTGCTTTGACATCTGCAGGGAGAGCGTTCCACAGGGAGGGCGCCACCACCGAAAAGGCCCTCTGCCTGGTTCCCTGTAACCTCACTTCTCGCAGCGAGGGAACCGCCAAAAGGCCTTCTGCGCTGGATCTCAGTGTTCGGGCAGAACAGTGAGAGTGGAGACACTCATTTAGGTATACTGGGCCAAGACCGTTTAGGGCTTTCAAGGTGAGAACCAACACTTTGAATTGTGCTTGAAAATGTACTGGGAGCCAATGAAGTTCTTTCAGGAAGGTGTTATATGGCCTCCATTCCTTTTTGTGCTGTTTTCTGAGGGGCCCATATCAGCAGTGGCCAGTGTTACGAGGCAAACATGGGCTGAGCAACAGATAGGAATTTTACCTTCGTTCTGAGTTAGTGAGATGTGTGCCTTAGAAGGATGTGTGACCTTCAAAGAGCCCAGAGGCCCAGAAAGAGATGCTTCATTCAGTTCCCATCTCTGAGGTTCTACATTTGTTGTTGTTGTTGTTTAGTCATTTAGTCGTGTCCGACTCTTTATGACCCCATGGACCAGAGCACGCCAGGCACTCCTGTCTTCCACTGCCTCCCACAGTTTGGTCAAACTCATACTTCATAGCTTCGAGAACACTGTCCAACCATCTCGTCCTCTGTAGTCCTCTTCTCCTTGTGTCCTCCATCTTTCCCAGCATCAGGGTCTTTTCCAGGGAGTCTTCTCTTCTCATGAGGTGGCCAAAGTACTGGAGCCTCAGCTTCAGGATCTGTCCTTCCAGTGAGCACTCAGGGCTGATTTCCTTCAGAATGGAGAGGTTTGATCTTCTTGCAGTCCATGGGACTCTCAAGAGTCTCCTCCAGCACCATAATTCAAAAGCATCCATTCTTCGGCGATCAGCCTTCTTTATGGTCCAGCTCTCACTTCCATACATCACTACTGGGAAAACCATAGCTTTAACCATATGGACCTTTGTTGGCAAGGTGATGTCTCTGCTTTTTAAGATGCTGTCTAGGTTTGTCATTACTTTTCTCCCAAGAAGCAGGCGTCTTTTAATTTTGTGGCTGCTGTCACCATCTGCAGTGATCATGGAGCCCAAGAAAGTAAAATATCCATTTCTTCCCCTTCTGTTTGCCAGGAGGTGATGGGACCAGTGGCCATGATCTTCATTTTTTTGATGTTGAGCTTCAGACCATATTTTGCGCTCTCCTCTTTCACCCTCATTAAAAGGTTCTTTAATTCCTCCTCACTTTCTGCCATCAAGGTGTTCCACATTTTACCTTCTATTTATTAATTTGTTAGCTGCTCTATCTTGCCCCGGGGGCAACCCAAGAACGACTTGCAACCCAACCTCTCTGCTCTCATCGTCCTTTGTGGAGGGGCAGCTAGCATTGATCGGTCCTGGGCTCTGGGCTGAATTGTTGCCCTTCATCTCGGGAGGGCAATCAACAGCCTTCCTTAGTAATAGCATCTAATGGAAGCGGTTTGTAGCAGGCGGCCAGCGCTAAGGTATTTGGAATCCACGGGGAAGATCTCCGACTCATAATGGAGACAGCAGCCAGCAATTATTCATGAATTGTCCGAGATGCTTCTTCACTGCTAATGGCTAAAACCACCACCTCCTGCAGGTGGACCGAAGGAAAGAGTGGCTTCTGCTGAGATGCGGAGCGTGGCCAGCTGGGGCAGCTGAAGGCGGTCAGGGGTTTAGTACAGTGCTCCCAAACTGGGTGGAACTCTCTCCCAGGAGCGGTTATCTAGGGTATGGTTACCAGATTTTTTCCAATGAATCCGTGGACACTTTATTTTTATTCTTATTTTGAAGCTGAGTAGCAACAGGATAGGGACGCGGGTGGCACCGTGGGTTAAACCACAGAGCCTAGGGCTTGCCGATCAGAAGGTTGGCGGTTCGAATCTCCGCGACAGGGTGAGCTCGGTCCCTGCTCCTGCCCACTTGGCAGTTCTAAAGCACGTCAAAGTGCAAGTAGATAAATAGGCACTGCTCTGGCGGGAAGGTAAACGGCGTTTCCGTGCGCTGCTCTGGTTCGCCAGAAGCGGCTTAGTCTTGCTGGCCACATGACCTGGAAGCTGTACGCTGGCTCCATTGGCCAATAAAGCGAGATGAGCGCTGCAACCCCAGAGTCGGTCACCACTGGACCTAATGGTCAAGGGTCCCTTTACCTTTACCTAGCAACAGGGAGTCAGTAGTGGGGATGGTGAGGCAAAAGACCCTGGGCCCAAGCACACATGCATATTGTATAAAGGTGCAAAGCCTTTCTTTTGCACCCTGTGAAACATAAATGCACAGAGTTTTTTTTAAAACTGGGCAATGGCGCGCTGCCCACCCATGAGTCCTGAGCCCTCCCAGATCTCAGGGAAGGCTTGGGAGTCACGGCCGGCCGGCCGTTGCCCAGGAGGGGCCAGCCTGGTAGCACAGTTGGCTCTGGCTTGCTTCAGGAGCTGCTTGCTGCAGGAAAAATGGCGGCCGCCATGGCAGTGGGCAGCGAGCAGCTCTTGAAGCCAGCTAGAGCCAACTGTGCTACCAGGTATCGCCCATCCCTACTGAACGTGGATGGTGCCCACATACTTTTTACCTTTACCTTTTACGTGGGTGAATGTTGGTGCATGTTTGGTAAGAAGTGGAATATAAGTACTTTATGCTATAAATTTCCTTCACCCTGACATTTTCATTAGCAAGAATGCAAGAACTTTCCATGCAGTAATAATCACTGAGTAATAATAATAATAATAATAATTTATTATTTGTACCCCGCCCATCTGGCTGGGTTTCCCCAGCCACTCTGGGCGGCTTCCAACAGAGATGAAAAATACACTAAAATGTCACATATTAAAAACTTCCCTGAACAGGGCTGCCTTCAGATGTCTTCTGAATGTCAGGTAGTTGTTTATCGCTTTGACATCTGATGGGAGGGCATTCCACAGGGCGGGCGCCACTACCGAGAAGGCCCTCTGCCTGGTTCCCTGTAACTTGGCCTCTCGCAGTGAGGGAACCGCCAGAAGGCCCTCGGAGCTGGACCTCAGTGTCCGGGCAGAATGATGGGGGAGGAGACGCTCCTTCAGATATACTGGACCGAGGCCATTTAGGGCTTTAAAGGTCAGCACCAACACTTTGAATTGTGCTCGGAAACGTACTGGGAGCCAATGTAGGTCTTTCAAGACCGGTGTTATATGGTCTCGGCGGCCGCTCCCAGTCACCAGTCTAGCTGCCGCATTCTGGATTAGTTGTAGTTTCCGGGTCACCTTCAAAGGTAGCCCCACGTAGAGCGCATTGCAGTAGTCCAAGCGGGAGATAACCAGAGCATGTACCACTCTGGTGAGACAGTCTGCAGGCAGATAGGGTCTCAGCCTACGTACCAGATGGAGCTGGTAAACAGCTGCCCTGGATACAGATTTGACCTGTGCCTCCATGGACAGCTGTGAGTCCAAAATGACTCCCAGGCTGCGCACCTGGTCCTTCAGGGGCACAGTTACCCCATTCAGGACCAGGGAATCCTCCACACCTGCCCGCCTCCTGTCCCCCCAAAACAGTACTTCTGTCTTGTCAGGATTCAACCTCAATCTGTTAGCCGCCATCCATCCTCCAACCGCTTCCAGACACTCACACAGGACCTTCACCGCCTTCACTGGTTCTGATTTAAAAGAGAGGTAGAGCTGGGTATCATCTGCATACTGATGAACACCCAGCCCAAACCTCCTGATGATCCCTCCCAGCGGCTGCATGTAGATGTTGAAAAGCATGGGGGAGAGGACACAACCCTGAGGCACCCCACAAGTGAGCGGCCAGGGGTCTGAACACTCATCCCCCACCACCACTTTCTGAACACGGCCCAGGAGGAAGGAGCGGAACCACTGTATGACAGTGCCCCCAGCTCCCAGCCCCTCAAGACGGTCCAGAAGGATGTCATGGTCGATGGTATCAAACGCCGCTGAGAGATCCAGCAGAACTAGGAAACAGCTCTCACCTTTGTCCCTAGCCCGCCGGAGATCATCAACCAGTGCGACCACGGCAGTTTCAGTCCCATGATGAGGCCTGAATCCCGACTGGAAGGGATCCAAATGGTCCGCTTCTTCCAGGCGTGCCTGGAGTTGTTCAGCAACCACTCGCTCAATCACCTTGCCCAAGAATGGAAGGTTTGAGACTGGGCGATAATTGGCCATCGTGGCCGCATCTAAAGATGGTTTTTTAAGAAGCGGTTTAATAACCGCCTCTTTCAGCGGGTCTGGGAAGGCTCCCTCACGGAGGGAAGCATTCACCACCCCACGAAGCCCATCGCCCAGTCCTTCCCGGCTAGCTTTTATAAGCCAGGATGGGCAAGGATCCAGGAGACAGGTGGTTGGCTTCACTCGTCCAAGCAGCCTGTCCACATCCTCGGAGGTAACAGATTGGAATTGATCCCACACAACTTGACCAGACAGGACTCTAGCACTCTCCCGCCCCGGCCCTGCTCCCACGGTGGAGTCTACTTCTTCCCGAATCTGAGCGATTTTATCTGCAAAAAAATTTGCAAAATCATTGCAGGAGAACATGTGGCCCGTACTGGGCCCCGATGTTACAGGTGGTTCCGCTAAATTGTGAACCACCTGAAAGAGTCTCCTGCTGCTGTTTTCTGCAGATGCAATAGAGGCGGTGAAGAAAGTCTTCTTCGCTGTCGCTATCGCCACTTGGTAGGCTCGACGTTGAGCTCTAACCTGTGTCCGGTCAGATTCAGAATGAGTTATCCGCCACCGGCGCTCTAGCCGTCTCAACGATTGTTTCATTGCCCTCAGATCCGTGGAAAACCACGGGGCTCTCCGGGCTCCATGCAATCGGAGAGGGCACTTCGGAGCCAAACAGTCAATAGCCCTGGTTAACTCCACATTCCAGCGGGCCACCAGGGAATCGGCTGAAAGGCCATCAACATGGGATAAAGCATCCCCTACCACTCTCTGGAAACCATTTGGATCCATTAAGTGGCGGGGGCGGACCATCCGAATCGGTCCCACCTCCCTGCAGAGGGGATGGGTCGCAGAGAAGTCCAGTTGCACCAGGAAGTGGTCTGACCATGGCACTTCTTTCGTTTCACTTTTACTTAGTGTCAGATCACCAACATCCGTAGAGGTAAACACCAGGTCCAAGGCATGTCCGCGGCTATGGGTTGGGCCAGACTTATTCAGGGACAGCCCCATGGAGGCCATGCTTTCCACAAAGTCCCAAGCGGCCCCTTGTAAGGTCGTGTTGGCATGGATGTTAAAATCCCCTAGGACAACCAAGCTAGGTGTCTCCAGGAGAACATCCGCCACGACCTGAAGCAGCTCGGGCAGGGAATCCTTGGTGTAGCGGGGAGGTCGGTACACCAAAAGGAATCCTGTACTGCCCCTATTGCCCAACTTCCAGAACATGCACTCGGAAAACTGGGTCTTCCCAATAGGACGCCTGGTGCAAACTAATGTCTTCCTAAAAATCACTGCAACTCCCCCTCCCCGTCCACATGACCTGGGTTGCTGTGCGTAAGAGAAACCTGGTGGACAAGCAGCGGCAAGGACAGGCCCACCTGCTTCATCCAACCAAGTCTCTGTTACACATGCCAGGTCAAGTCCTCCATCCATGATCAAGTCATGGATGGCAGTGGTCTTATGAATCATTGACCTGGCATTGCACAGCAACACTTTCAGGTCATGTGGGTATCGCTTGCTGATTCTAGTATTCATCCGGTCAGGACCAGACCCAGAGGCAGGGATAGTCCTCAGACAACGACTAAACCTGCCTCCTCTGTAATGACATGGTCTGGTCTTAGCGTAACTCCTCCTCCTACCCGTGATCACTGAGATCGGTTGTCCCAGTGCATTCCCGCCTGTGAAACATATCCCAGCCATTTTGTGGGCTGGGGCCCATTCCCCGGCAGCCCTGACCCCTCCCCTTAAGAACAAAATAACCCCTTTAAAAACAAACAAACAAACAAACAAACAAACAAAACAACACAAATAAAACAGTACAAACAAAAAACAATAAAAATTACAAAAATTACAAAAACATAAAATCAAACAAATTCTCAGGCCCAATAAACATCTACCCCACCCCACCCCACCCCCACATACAAAAAATTCAAAATAAAAATTTTAAAACATTTTAAAAGCACTCTGCACCCCTCCAGCAGTAACAGCAGCTGTCCTAGTGAGGCCTGTCAGGCCCTGCCCTGGGCCAGGTGGTAAGTGGCAGGAAGGAGCAGGGCCCTCAGACACTCACATACAGGAGAGTCCTGTATGTTTTTTGTTGTGTGAGTTTTGTTGTGTCGTTATCTTCCTTAGTGGGTTGTGCAAACCGTTGTTGTGAATAACGTTTTTTATAGAATAGGGGGGATTGGAGAGTAGTTTATGGACCGAAGTGGGCAGTAGCCCCAAAAAGGTTATGGGAACCACTGGTTTAGTAACTTGGGAGGCAGAGGCTACTTAGCTGCTCAAAGAAACAGCAATAATAATAATAATAATAATAATAATAATAATAATAATAATAATAATAATAATAATTTATTATTTATAGCCTGCCCATCTGGCTGGGTTTCCCCAGCCACTCTGGGCGGTTCCAACAAAATATTAAAATACAATAATTCAATAACTAAAACTGTAAGTGATAGCAATGGAAAATCTCCCTGTATCTCCCAGTTTAATATGGTGAGGTATTTAGCCAAAGTTGGCAGGGCTTAGACTCCAGGTCTACCCAGCGGAAAGCTGGCAGCAAAGTTGCAGAATAAAGAAAACGTGTTGTTGTTTTTTTAATATGCTGGGGCTGGATGTTGCAGTTGATGGCTGGCGGCTATTGAAAGCGGCAGACCCGCACCTCTGCAACAATATGCGGTGCGAACGGTGTCATGGCTCTTGCGAGATTCCTCGCACACGGCGATTCCCAGGGATGAGAGCTTTCGCAAATGTACGGAGCTGATTGTTCCTGGGAAAGCGTGGGGGATGGACGGACATGTGTTTTTGTGGGTCCAGGGCTTTGAAGAGCTCCTTCACGTGGCCTGTAACGCACACAGCTCCATCCTTAGGGGATCTGCGTGAATAATCCACAAAAGAACTTCAAAGTATTTATTTGCATTGGAAATTTCCCTGTTTGCATAAGTTGCTGTAAACTGAGTTCTCTCTGCCCAGTGGCTCTCAAACTCTGCTTGGAGCATCCTTTGGGTACCACGGAGGACCCAGCAAACGGCAGGATTCTATCCCTGGGAGGAAGAGTGCCAAGCCTGCTCTCCATCTTCCTTTCCTATGCAGAGTCCTGAAGGGGATGTTGATTTTACTTCTTTATTTTCTTCTTCTTCTTTCTTTGGCAAAAATTCGTGGCTGAGTACGATTGTCTTCCATAAACACGGTTTTAACAATGAGTCCGTAAGTGATTGTGGAGGCCAATTCTGGATCCACACGTCCTTCCACAGTGGGGACTTTGGTACTCGAACAGCTTGGCTCCTGAACAAATCGGTTCCCGAATGCCGCAAACCCGGAAGTAATCGTTCTGGTTTGCAAACATTTTTCAGAAGCTGAACATCCGACGCAGCTTCCGATTGACTGCAAGAAGCTCCTGCAGCCAATTGGAAGCTGTCCCTCAGTTGTCAAACTGTTTCGGGAATCAAACGGACTTCCGGAACGGTTTTAAGTTTGAGAACCAAGGTACCACTGTAAAACGTTGTTCATTGCTCCTTCTCAGGCTGCACAGAAAAAGCAATAGGGAAGTTTTTTAATGTTTGATGTTTTAGTGTGTTTTTCATGTTCTGTTGGGAGCCGCCAAGAGTGGCTGGGGAAACCTGGCCAGATGGGCAGGGTATCAATCAATCAATCAATCAATCATAATAATAATTACAGTCATACCTCGGGTTACAGACGCTTCAGGTTGTGTTTTTTTTGGGTTACGGACAGCCGAAACCCGGAAGTACCGGAATGCGTTACTTCCGGGTTTCGGCAGTTGTGCATGCACAGAAGCAACAAATCACAACCCATGCATGCGCAGACACGCCGCTGTGAGTTGCAAACGCTGCGGTTGCGGATGTGCATCCCGCACGGATCACGTTCAAAACCCGAGCGTCCACTGTATTTATTTTGGTTCCAGAAATTCACTCCGATTGTGCAGATAAAATATAACTGATGGAGGCTCTGCAGAATGTGGTGTTAGGGTGTGCAAACAGTCGAGTTCCAGTGATGCCCAGACGTGCACCTCCAGAGGGTGGAGACATCCAGCACCATCCTGGCATCTTCACTTGGTCACAAGTGGCCGATGTTGTCGTTTAGTCGTGTCCGACTCTTCGTGACCCCATGGACCAGAGCACGCCAGGCACTCCTGTCTTCCACTGCCTCCCGCAGTTTGGTCAAACTCATGCTGGTAGCTTCGAGAACACTGTCCAACCACCTCGTCCTCTGTCGTCCCCTTCTCCTTGTGCCCTCCATCTTTCCCAACATCAGGGTTTTTTCCAGGGAGTCTTCTCTTCTCATGAGGTGGCCAAAGTCTTGGAGCCTCAGCTTCAGGATCTGTCCTTCCAGTGAGCACTCAGGGCTGATTTCCTTCAGAATGGAGAGGTTTGATCTTCTTGCAGTCCATGGGACTCTCAAGAGTCTCCTCCAGCACCAGAATTCAAAAGCATCCATTCTTCGGTGATGAGCCTTCTTTATGGTCCAGCTCTCAATTCCATACATCACTATTGGGAAAACCATGGCTTTAACTAGACGGACCTTTGTTGGCAAGGTGATGTCTCTGCTTTTTAAGATGCTGTCTAGGTTTGTCATTGCTTTTCTCCCAAGAAGCAGCCGTCTTTTCATTTCGTGACTGCTGTCACTATCTGCAGTGATCATGGAGCCCAAGAAAGTAAAATCTCTCACTGCCTCCATTTCTTCCCCTTCTATTCGCCAGGAGGTGATGAGACCAGTGGTCATGAAGGGGATGATAGGCTGCTGCAAAATGCGCCTGGCTGCTTTCGAACACTGGCTCCGATCACTGGTCCATCTCAATATTTCCTGCACTGACTGGCAGCGGCTCTCCCGGATTTCAGGAAGTAGCCTCCTTGCTCTATCAGCCTTTCTCAACCTGTGGGTCCCCAGATGTTGTTGGATTGCAACTCCCATCACCCGTAGCTAGCAAGGCCAGAGCTCAGGGATGATGGGAGTTGTAGTCCAACCGACTATCTGGAGATCGCGGGAATTGAACGCAGGACCTCCTCCTTGCAAGGCGGGTGTTGTTCCACTGAACTATAGCCCTTCTCGGTTTCTGCAGCTTGATTTAGGTGGGAACAGTGGCTTTGTCTCCATTGTTGAAACAACTGGGAGACAAATGCTTGCTCATCCACTGCAAATCACGCCCGGGGGCATTGTTACATCGGCAGAGTTATGAAACATGGCGTGATCTATATTCATCAAAAGAGGGAGAATATTCTCAGTGATGTGTAGGAAGGCAGTTGTGATTCTGCCTTTAGCTTTCAACAGAGGAGCAATTTCTGGGCACCGCAAGAAGCCCCAACTGTTACGGAAATTACCGGGGGGGACATCTTTAAAGTTAAATATTACAAATATTATGCCTGAATATATCCTTTCAACTTGCCAGCTCAGGGAAGTCACCTAGCTTAAAAAATAACATAAAATCATCTCCTTTCCCAGTTTCCTCCATTCCAAAGCTATTTTCCCTTTGAAAAAGGGACTCCAGGAAGTTCCCAGAGGTGACAATTGCTGGGCTCATTGTTAGCCAAAAGAAGCCAAATCTCATCACCTGACTCGCCTCAGGCTCCAGACATGCAAAGGAACTTCTATTGTATTTTTCGGTGGTGGGTACTTAAGACATATTTGTCTATGCTTATCTTATACCTGAGTCTTGCCCTGCCATGTCTGCTTATGCTAATCTTGTACCAAGGACTTGTCTGGGCATGTTTGCCAAGGTTAACCCCTCCCCTTTTGTGACACGTCAGTGATGTAGCAATGATGCTGTACGAACTGTATTCTGGGATATGGTGGGAAAGTTTTAAAAGTCTTTGTCACCCCATCCTTGGGGTTCAAATTTGCTCTTGGAACCTATTGCGCAATCATAGAATCATAGAGTTGGAAGAGACCACAAGGGCCATCGAGTCCAACCCCCTGCCAAGCAGGAAACACCATCAGAGCACTCCTGACATATGGTTGTCAAGCCTCTGCTTAAAGACCTCCAAAGGAGACTCCACCACACTCCTTGGCAGCAAATTCCACTGTCAAACAGCTCTTACTGTCAGGAAGTTCTTCCTAATGTTTAGGTGGAATCTTCTTTCTTGTAGTTTGGATCCATTGCTCCATGTCCGCTTCTCTGGAGCAGCAGAAAACAACCTTTCTCCCTCCTCTATATGACATCCTTTTATATATTTGAACA
This sequence comes from Podarcis erhardii, assembly GCF_964252035.2. NCBI lineage: Eukaryota > Metazoa > Chordata > Lepidosauria > Squamata > Lacertidae > Podarcis > Podarcis erhardii. The sequence continues at coordinate 9,102,568 of NC_138508.1, forward strand.
TGGCTATCATATCACCCCTTAGCCTCCTCTTCTCCAGGCTAAACATGCCCAGCTCCCTTAGCCGTTCCTCATAAGGCATCGTTTCCAGGCCTTTGACCATTTTGGTTGCCCTCCTCTGGACACGTTCCAGTTTGTCAGTGTCCTTCTTGAACTGTGGTGCCCAGAACTGGACACAGTACTCCAGGTGAGGTCTGACCAGAGCAGAATACAGTGGCACTATTACTTCCCTTGATCTAGATGCTATACTCCTATTGATGCAGCCCAGAATTGCATTGGCTTTTTTAGCTGCCGCGTCACACTGTTGGCTCATGTCAAGTTTGTGGTCAGCCAAGACTCCTAGATCCTTTTCACATGTACTGCTCTCAAGCCAGGTGTCACCCATCTTGTATTTGTGCCTCTCATTTTTTTTGCCCAAGTGCAGTACTTTACATTTCTCCCTATTAAAATTCATCTTGTTTGTTTTGGCCCAGTTCTCTAATCTGTCAAGGTCGTTTTGAAGTGTGATCCTGTCCTCTGGGGTGTTAGCCACCCCTCCCAGTTTGGTGTCATCTGCAAATTTGATCAGGATGCCCTTGAGTCCATCATCCAAGTCGTTGATAATAAACTTTGGTCAATAAACTTTGGTCTACAGCTATTTGCTCCGGTTGGCTGGAATCCTTCCTTTATTCCGCAGGGACCTGCGGGCTCTGCCCGACCAGCTGGGTGACTGAGCAGCTTCGCACCTAGATTTTTTTCGATAACACAACCTAGAAATGCAACAAAGTCTTTCGAGACAGGGAGCCTGAAAAAACACAGCTTCCTCAAGAACGCAGGGGATCTCTTCCTTCTCTTATAACAAAGAGGGGAAACTCGCCTCTCCGAAAATTATCCATCCATTTCAGAGGGAAACCTTCCAAGCGGCCACTAAGCTCCAGCTGGTGGGGTTTCCCCCCCACTTAAAGGCATTTATTGATTGGAAAATAGTTTCCCTCCATGTTTTCAGCGGAGTTTAAATTGCATCCTGTGTGTTGGGGGTGGGGGGGGAGGAAAGCAAATAATGAGGCCAGAAATAGCAGCTGTTTATGGCTCTCTGCTCTCTGGGGACTCTCGGAGTTGTTTGCTTTTGTCCCTCGCCTCTGCATGGAAATCTGCATCTGTTTTTTGGGAGTCGTTTTAAACAGACGGCGAAGTTCCTGCAGTCCAGGAGGAATCCGCTCGGACCCCAACCAATTATTTCCCCACTTACCTAAACAATAAATTTATCTGAGGAAAAGCTGTCGGACATGCCAGCGTTTCGCAAGCTAACTTCTGCGAGTTCCAGAAGTGTTGCAGTATTTTGCTTTGTGCGTGTGTTCGGCTGAGTTCCTTTTCCGGCAAGTTCCGGGTTCGAAACCCTGGACACGAGCTGCCAGTCCGTGCTGGCATTACTGAGTTAGATGAACCCAAGGCTCTGACTTGGCATAAGGCTGCTTTCTAGGTTAGTATGGCAGAAAGTGAGGAGGAATTAAAAAACCTTTTAATGAGGGTGAAAGAAGAGAGCGCAAAATATGGTTTGAAGCTCAACATCAAAAAAACGAAGATCATGGCCACTGGTCCCATCACCTCCTGGCAAATAGAAGGGGAAGAAATGGAGGCAGTGAGAGATTTTACTTTCTTGGGCTCCATGATCACTGCAGATGGTGACAGCAGCCATGAAATTAAAAGACGCCTGCTTCTTGGGAGAAAAGTAATGACAAACCTAGAAAGCAGCTTGAAAAGCAGAGACATCACCTTGCGGACAAAGGTCCATATAGTTAAAGGTATGGTTTTCCCAGTAGTGATGTATGGAAGTGAGAGCTGGACCATAAAGAAGGCTGATCATCGAAGAATAGATGCTTTTGAATTATGGTGCTGGAGGAGACTCTTGAGAGTCCCATGGGCTGCAAGAAGATCAAACCTCTCCATTCTGAAGGAAAGCAGCCCTGAGTGTTCACTGGAAGGATAGATCCTGAAGCTGAGGCTCCAATACTTTGGCCACCTCATGAGAAGAGAAGACTCCCTGGAAAAGACCCTGATGCTGGGAAAGATGGAGGGCACAAGGAGAAGGGGACGACAGAGGACAAGATGGTTGGACAGTGTTCTCGAAGCTACCAGCATGAGTTTGACTAAACTGCGGGAGGCAGTGGAAGACAGGAGTGCCTGGCGTGCTCTGGTCCAGGGGGTCACGAAGAGTCGGACACGACTAAACGACTAAACAACTTGCATAGCACAGTGGCCGAGCAACACTGTGGTGACAGAGCGTAGTCACTGTGGTTGGTAGCCGCAGATCACTTTCTCCTCCATGAGTTTGTGATCGCAGTGCCTCTCGAATCTCCTGTTTACACCATTAAAAGTCCATTGTTCGTCCCCCCCCCCAAAAAAATCCTGGGAGCTGTAGTTTACCCCCTCATAGAGCTGCAATCCCCAGTGTGCTGAGCAAACTACATTTCCCAGATTCCTTGGGTGAAATTGTGTGCTTCAAATGTATCATGTGTACTGAAATAAAAAAATTAAGGTCTTATATATATATAGAATAAATGTTCATAAATGTACCAAGCAAGCACGTACATAAATATATAAACCACATGTCTGAAGCAGCACAGGAAGACAGCTATGAAGCTATTTTGGCTCCCAAACTGACCAAATGTTTTCTCTGCAAAGTCAAAGGAAAATGGAAAAGCCTCTCCATTGTCTTTTCCTTTACAAATCCGTCTTAAGGGTATGTCTGAGTATGAATAGGGTGAGCCTGTGACCTGGCTCAGGAACTTAAGTATTTATTATTACAAAAGACTGGCCAGGCTCCCCAGGGTATCCAGTCAAGTAAGCATTAACAGGTAACCTGCTAGACAGGAGGTAAAGAATGCACTCAGATTTCTGTTGTAGACCGCCCTTTCTGTGATGTAGGTATGATGTGTCAGGGGGTGGTCATGGACTCCAGGGTGGGAAATTTAAAATATCTCTATAAGGGTGGACACACCTTGGTTCTGGGTCCTCCTCCTCCTCCTGCATGTGAAGGGGACACCCTGTTGCAACGGTTCAATAAAGATCATGCTTACGAGCTGCTTTGCTTCTCAATATTCTCTGGTTGGCCTCTGTTATTTTTTCCGACCCATGGAGAACCTACAAAGGACTTTATAAGGGCTCTTGTGTCCCCCCATAAGGGAATAAGGGCAGATTTTCCTTTATTACAGTACACAAGGCCATATTACTTTGGTTTGTTCTCTGCCTACTTTTCTGTTGACGCAGATCTGCAAAAGTAACAAGCCACAGGGTGTTAGCTTGGCAGGCACAAACTTTTGCCCCACTGCAAATATCTGGCTGATCCCAGGCTAATTCTGTGCGGCTGGAGAGAGTTTCTGTTGGTTTTTCTAATAATAGGAAGCTTTAAGCGGCCTTAAGAGGGACAGACTCACCTTATCCAATATCCCTAATGCTACCCTGCTGGGTCAAAGGGGAAGCTTCTGTTTCAGCATTTAAGGCCTCACATAGGGAAATCTGAGGGGTCGAAAAAGCTAGGGAAACAAATATTCAGTACATCAGTACTCTTTGTACATTGGGAGAGTAATTTGCAGTAGTTGCTCGCTATATGACAAATGAGCTTTCTTTGCATGTTCCAGCCGCTGCAATAATTCATTAAAAACGGTTTGGCAAATTGAGCTTAAGAGACATTATCTTGCATCGGTTGTTCCCAGACTCTGGACTGCGACGTGATAGTGTGCTTGGGAATGAAATAAATAAATAAAATTAAGTTCTCATATATATAGTAAGGTAAAGGTAAAGGGACCCCTGACCATTAGGTCCAGTCGTGGCGGACTCTGGGGTTGTGGTGCTCATCTCGCTTTATTGGCCGAGGGAGCCGGCGTACAGCTTCCGGGTCATGTGGCCAGCATGAGTAAGCCGCTTCTGGAGAACCAGAGCAGCACATGGAAACGCCGTTTACCTTCCTGCCGGAGCGGTACCTATTTATCTACTTGCACTTTGATGTGCTTTCGAACTGCTAGGTTGGCAGGAGCAGGGACCGAGCAATGGGAGCTCACCCCGTTGTGGGGATTCGAACCGCCGACCTTCTGATCGGCAAGTCCTAGGCTCTGTGGTTTAACCCACAGCGCCACCCGCATCCATAAATGTACCAACCAAGCACATACATAGATGTGTGGACCACATGTCTGTAGCAGCACAGGAAGACCATCCTGAAACCATTTTGACTCCCAAACTGACCACATGTTTTCTCTGCAAGGAGGGAGGGGGTGAGGGAACCTTCCCATTGTCTCAGGAATTGGGAAATCGCCATCTCAAAGGAATGGCCAGACTTCTGGGCTTGTGGTGGCAAGTTGTGGTTATCTCATGGTGATGGAGAATGTACTCTGCACATGCTCAGGAGAAGAGGGAGAGCCTCTTTGCATTATTGGTCTTTGCTTGATCTCTGGCTTGTGTTTTATATTTCTTGATGTTAACCATATCCCTAAATATTTAACCTTTTTATGGACTTCAATCTCAATGGTTTGTTCTAATTCGGTTCTTTCTTCTTCCTTCATGTTTTTAACTAATAATTAGTTTTATTCCTATTTAGCTTAAATCCTGCCACTTCCCCAAAATTCTGAATTTTTTTCTATTACTTTAGGGAGTGAAATTTTAGGTTCTTCCACTGTTATCACTAGGTCATCTGCATACGCTTTTAACTTGAATTCACTTTTCCCAGTTTTTACACCTGTAATCTCTTTATTTGCTCTTATGTTTTTGGCAAGTACTTCCAAGACCAGAATAAACAATAATGGTGATAATCGGCATCCTTGTCTTGTTCCTTTTTGGATCTTACAGTCATCCATTATCACCTGTGTCAGAGCCACCCGAGGTCCCAGCTCACAAGAGACCAAAGTCCAGTCCAAGTTATGTACAAAAGGATTTATTGAAGATCATTGTAGCCATTACATCCCAACTCCGTGGCTCCGCATCTGTTACCCTTAGATGTTAGTAGTCCCCTCTGAGTCCGTCCCTCCCCTGCACCAATTTAAGAGGCTTGTACTGCTCCACCTTTTCCTCTCTTTCCTTTTCCGCAGGGTCTTCCTGCCCCCCTGTCTTCCCTCTTTCCGGGACTCCCCAGAGGCTGAGTCTTCTCCCGCCTGCTCCCCCCTCCTTCGTGCTTTGGCACCAGGCTCCTCCTCAGAGCTCTCCTCATTTCCGCGCGCCTCTATATTTGAACTTGGCGCGCGTACGTTGCCTCTGACCTTCCTTTCTACAGTTACGCTGCTCTCGGTACTACACTCCTCCCTTTCAGGCAGGACGTCTTGCTCCGAACTCCTCCCCCTTCCTCCTTCCTGTCCTGCTCTTTCTGACACACTGGCAACTCCCCCCCCTCCACTCCTTTCCGACGGGGGAGCTGGTCCCGCTTTGCCACTCCCACTGGGGATTCCCTCTTCGTTCCCCTCTTTCTGACTGCTTCCCTCTCTATTGCCCCTTGGCCTGACCAGGGGGGCTCCCTTCTGGGAATCCTCTGATTCGCTAGACGGACTTTGGGACAACCTCGGCTCGTTGTCGTCCTCTTCCTCCTCGCCCTCGCTCTCTGTCTCCTCTCTCCCTAAAACCCTGACATCCATCCCCCCCTCGAAGCCCCCCCTTCCCCCCTTCCGCTCATCGGGTGCAGGTTGTGGAAGCTGCCGCTCTTCGGAGGCGGACGCAGGATACAGATTCTGCACCTCCATCTCCTCTGTTTGCAGTTCGTTGTACGAGTGTTCGAATTCGGGTTCTTGACCCAAGGTGTTCTCTTCTCCCTCCTCCATTGGTACCTGGTCCGGTGCTGCCTGCCAAGGTCCCGTCAGCCATTTCCTGCGCCAGTCCTCCTCTGGTTGCTCGTCCCACCAATAAGAGGGTTCTGTGTCCACCCCCGAACACGATCCCCTGGGCGAGTTGGAGTCCGGCGACCTTTCTTCGGCTGAAGAAAAGCCGTGGAAAGTGCTGCCTGAACATGTGGGCGTAAAGAGCCAGTCATCAAAGTACTCGGCTGGCATGGGTCTATGAGGGAAAAGGGCATGGAACTCGTCTTTTAAAAGAGGTTCGTCTAAGGCGTAGCCCGGCACCCAACCATTGGCACTGACTGGGGCACCCTCTCTGACTAGAAAATATTCTACTCCTTCTTGCCCCCATCTCGAGTCCAGGATCTCTGTGACCTCGTTGAGTGGTTCGGCCCTAGGCGCCCTCTCCCTCTCCTGTGACTTAGTGTGTTGTTGCGTGACTGTGTCAGACTCCTGAAACCTGTGCGGTGCCTTGTAGGGAGTGAGCACCGATCTATGAAAGACCGGGTGCACTCTGGAACCTTCGGGGAGGGCTAGTCGAAAGGCTACAGGGTTGATTTTAGCCTCCACCTGGTACGGCCCTAACTGCCTGTGCCCCAGCTTCTTCTTGGCCAACGACTTGGCTGGCATCGCTTGGGCCGCTAACCACACCCAGTCCCCCACCTGGATCTCCTCTCCCTCTCTCCTGTTTTTGGCAGCCTGCACCTTATATGCTTGCTTGGCCAGCTCTAAATGTCTCCGCAACTCTTCGTGCACCTCCTGCAGCTCCGCTGCAAACTGGTCGGCTCCTTGCGGCACCCCCTCTCCCGGTGCCACGAACCCCGGGAAGGTTCTGGGATGACGACCATTGTTCGCGAAAAACGGCGTCACCCCCGTGGACGCGTGCTTCGTGTTGTTATAGGCAAACTCTGCCATCAGCAGGTAGTCCACCCAAACTGCTGGTCGCTGGTTGGCGTAACATCTCAGGTACTGCTGCATGATCGCGTTGACCCTCTCAGCTTGGCCGTTGGTTTGTGGGTGTCTCGCCGACGTGAGGTTGATCTTGACGTTCAGGATACCTAAAAGCTTCTGCCAAAAATTGGAAACAAACTGGCGCCCCCTGTCGGACAGGATGGACTGCGGAAGCCCATGCACCTTGAACACGTGATCGATGAAGAGTTTGGCAGTCTGTTCCGCCGTCGCCACCTTTGCGCATGGAATGAAGTGCGCCATCTTGGTGAACAGGTCCACAACCACCAGTACCGCCGTCTTCCCCCTGGAGCTGGGCAGGTCAGTAACGAAGTCCAGAGCTACCCTCTCCCACGGTTGCTGTGGCGTTTCCAGCGGTTCCAACAGCCCCGCTGGCTTCTGGTGTACTGGCTTGAACCTCTGACAAGTGTCACACCTGGCGACGTAATCCGCTACCTCTCCACGCATCCGGGGCCACCAAAAGTCTCTTGCCACCAGTTCTATTGTCTTCTCCTTACCGAAGTGGCCCGCACTGGGGGCGTCGTGCAACTGCTGCAGAACCTTTGCGCGAAGCTCGTCGCTTGGCACGTAGAGGGCACCTTTGCGAGTTAGCAGCCCGTCGCGTAGTTGGAACTCTTCGCCACTCTGCACACCTCTGCGCAATTCCTCCATCTTGGACTGTGCGAACTGATCCACTTGCAACGCGCGTCGCACCGCGTCCAGATCTACTGTGGCGGCAGCGCACGACCACGCCTGCGGTGCGAAAATGTGCTTGGCTGCTACAGGCGCCGCTTCATCGAGATATTGTGGTTTCCTGGATAGCGCATCGGCTATAACGTTGGAATCTCCTGGGACGTACTCTATCCGAAAGTCGAAATCCGCGAAGAATTCCGCCCAGCGCATGTGCCTCTGGCTTTGGAGCTTCGCCGTGCGCCAATACTCTAGGTTCTTGTGATCCGTGCGGACCTGTACTGTGTGCTTGGCTCCTATGAGGAAGTGTCGCCACGCTTTGAAAGCTGCGTGAATGGCTAACAGCTCCCTGTCCCATATGGTGTAGTTTTGCTCCGCTTTGCTGAGCTTTCTGGAGTAAAAGGCACCGGGTCTCCAGTTGCCATGTGGATCTTCTTGCAGGAGTACGGCTCCAACTGCTCTGTCTGACGCGTCGGTCTCTACTCGCATGGGCTTGCCTGGATTCACGTGCAGCAGCTGCTCCTCGGAGGCGAAAAGGCTTTTAAGCTTCCGAAAAGAGCGCTCTGCCTGTTCCGTCCACACGAACCTCTTCTTCTTGGAACTCAGAGTGTCCGTGATCGCTGCCGTCTCCTTTGCAAAACCTCTGATGAATTTGCGGTAGAAGTTGGCGAAGCCGATGAATCTCTGGACTTCCTTCCGATTGCGGGGGCTCTTCCAGTCCAACACCGCGCGGACCTTGGCGCTGTCCATGGCCAGCCCCTTGTCAGACAGCTTGTAGCCTAGGAAATCCACCTCCGTCACATCAAACTGGCACTTCTCTAACTTGGCGTAGAGCCTGTTCTCCCGTAGTCTTTGCAGGACTTCCTTTACGTCCTTCTCATGGGCCTCCTCCGTTTCCGAAAAGATCAGGATGTCGTCGAGGAAACACACGCATTTCTTGTAGAGAAGTCCCGCTAGCACGTGATGCATAAAGGCTTGGAAGACGTGAGATCCATTTTGGAGACCAAATGGCATAACTCTGTATTCATACGTGCCCAGAGGCGTGAACATGGCCGTCTTCCACTCATCGCCCTCCCGGATGCGTATGAGGTTATACGCTCCACGCAGATCCAACTTGGTGAAGATCTTCCCCTTCCTTACGGTTGCCAGGAGATCATCTATCTTGGGCATGGGGAAGGCCTTGGGCTTGGTCATACTGTTTATGGACCTATAGTCCACAATAAGTCTTTTTTGGGGCGTGTCCTTTTTCTTTACAAAGAAAACAGGACTGCCCCCCACCGCTTTCGATTCCCGGATGAATCCGCGCTGCAAATTGTGCTCTATGAACTCCCTGAGCTCTTGCATCTCGTCCTCAGACATGGAATACAGCTTTGCAGTCGGCAACTGCGCCCCTGGCACCAGGTCGATGGCACAATCATAGGGTCTGTGGGGCGGCAACTGGTCAGCTTCCTTCTCGCAGAAAACCTCCAGGAACCCTTCGTACTTGCTAGGTACTGCCTGCACCATGCCCAGTCGCAGCTGCTGCTCAGCCCCCTCCTCCTGGCACGACTGGATGCAGTTTTGAGCACAGTACGATGAGCAAAAGGTGATCTGGCGTTGGTACCACGCTACAGCAGGACTGTGTCTCTCCAGCCAACTCATGCCCAATACTATAGGCGTGTCAGACAGGTGGGTGACATTGAAGCTAATGACTTCCCGGTGATCTCCAATCCACATCACCATGGGAGGCGTCTGATGCACCACTTGCCCTCCAAGCAATTTCCTGCCATCCACCGTGACTACGTTCAGAGGTGTTGTGGCTGGCAGAAGCGCTATGCGATGCTGCTTGACAAATTGCATCCCCACGAAATCGGCGTTGCTCCCGGAATCGATCGTGAGGGGCACTTCTATGGGGGTCCCATCTGGCAACTGCAGTGTTGCGGTGAGCTGCACTGCTGGCTTGGGTGGTAAAGGGTCTGTAGGTTGCAAAAATGCTGAGGACTGTTCTACAGATCCGCCTGGCTGAGCCCCAGCATTTGTGCTTCCAGCCAGGCATTGCCGTTTCCCTGAGGCTCCTCTTCTTGGGTCACTTCTGCTGCTACCGTTGCTAAAGCTGCAGTGTGCTTCTGGAGCCTCTGGGGACACTCTTTCGCCATGTGCAGTGCACTGTCGCAGATGTAACACTTCCTGGTCCCTCTAGGAGGCTTCGCCTTTACTGCACCGGAAGCCGGGGCTCTGGCTGTTGCTTGAGCCTTAGCACCACCAAGTTCCATCGGCTCCTCCCCCTGCCTGCCCAGCGGCGAGGGATGTGACTGACTGAACTCCCTGGGGATGAAAGAAGACGTCCTCGCTGGTGGACGCACCTGCCGTTCTTCCTCATTGTGCCAAAGACGCCCCTCGTGCCTTATCCCAATCGATAAAGCCCTCTGCACAAGTTCCTCCAGGGTCTGAGGTCTGTCTCCCCTGGCAAGTTCATCCTTAATGGGACCGCTGAGACCCTCCCAGAACAAATCCCTCACTTTCTCCTCCTCATCTTTAAAGTCATGACGAAGCAAGTGCAATGCATACAAAACGTCTGCTTTGAAACTGGGATAATGCTTCAGGTTCCCATCGAAGTGGGTGACTAGGCTGCCCCCCCTCCTTCCAAGTCCAATTCCCTCTGATCTGGACCCTGGGAACCCTTCCCTGCTTGCACGCTCCCACCTTGTTTGCAGGTCTTGGCAGCGCTTCTCCATTTCGTCATGCTTCTTCTGAGACGCAAGGACTGCAGCTGTGAGTTCGGACACTGTATTCCACAGCGCTGTCAGCTGATCCTCCGCACTCATGGCCGTTACCGTTTGTGAGCTTTGCAAAAAAAAAAATTTTGCGTTCTGTGGAGGGGACTTTCTGTCAGAGCCACCCGAGGTCCCAGCTCACAAGAGACCAAAGTCCAGTCCAAGTTATGTACAAAAGGATTTATTGAAGATCATTGTAGCCATTACATCCCAACTCCGTGGCTCCGCATCTGTTACCCTTAGATGTTAGTAGTCCCCTCTGAGTCCGTCCCTCCCCTGCACCAATTTAAGAGGCTTGTACTTCTCCACCTTTTCCTCTCTTTCCTTTTCCGCAGGGTCTTCCTGCCCCCCTGTCTTCCCTCTTTCCGGGACTCCCCAGAGGCTGAGTCTTCTCCCGCCTGCTCCCCCCTCCTTCGTGCTTTGGCACCAGGCTCCTCCTCAGAGCTCTCCTCATTTCCGCGCGCCTCTATATTTGAACTTGGCGCGCGTACGTTGCCTCTGACCTTCCTTTCTACAGTTACGCTGCTCTCGGTACTACACTCCTCCCTTTCAGGCAGGACGTCTTGCTCCGAACTCCTCCCCCTTCCTCCTTCCTGTCCTGCTCTTTCTGACACACTGGCAACTCCCCCCCCTCCACTCCTTTCCGACGGGGGAGCTGGTCCCGCTTTGCCACTCCCACTGGGGATTCCCTCTTCGTTCCCCTCTTTCTGACTGCTTCCCTCTCTATTGCCCCTTGGCCTGACCAGGGGGGCTCCCTTCTGGGAATCCTCTGATTCGCTAGACGGACTTTGGGACAACCTCGGCTTGTTGTCGTCCTCTTCCTCCTCGCCCTCGCTCTCTGTCTCCTCTCTCCCTAAAACCCTGACAACCTGATTTATAATTAGTTTAGCTTTTTGTTCTGAATAGATTGCTGCTATTGCTTTTTAAAACTTGGGACCACTTCTGATTTGTTCTAACAGCTTTATCATGAACTTCCAAGAAACATTATCGAAGGCTTTTTCAGCGTCTATAAACATCATTGCCACTTTCTTTTCATTTTTAGCCTCCAAATATTCTATTATATTCGAAATATTCCTTATATTCTCCTTCATTTGTCTTCCTGGTAGGAACCCGGCTTGATTTTGATGTATATATTCATTTAATTATTTTTAAAAAATCTGTTAGATAGGATATTTGCAAACAATTTGTAACCTGGCTTGTGTTTTAAACTCTCTGTATATTTCATGCTGTTGTAGAAGGTCCGTTCTCCAGAGCTGTCACTTTCGAAACTTTCTCTGCTATCAAGTTGTTTGTTTAGATTAGCCAGAGAAGGACTCTAGTGTTCTACCTGCCAAATAGAATCTAATGAAGGCTATTCTCTGGCTTCTTTTCAGGCACTGTCAAATGACTTTTTTTTTACTGCCTGTAAGCTGCATTTTCTTTTCAATTATCCAAGGTGGACTGTGGGCTCTCTTGGTGCCTAAGACACCGCCATTTGGCCATTTATGCCTGATCCTTGGGCTTGCAAGATTCTCACCTCCCTCGTGTCCTCAGATATCCTTCCTGGCTTCCCAATTGAAACAAACCATGGTTTCCTGGTACATCCAAAGTCCACACTCCAGTTTGTGCAAAACATAGTTTGCCCTGTTTGGCCACCAAAGTAAATGGCAGTTTGCTCTAGTTCCCTACTTTGTTGTTGTTGTTGTTTAGTCGTTTAGTCGTGTCCAACTCTTCGTGACCCAATGGACCAGAGCACGCCAGGCACTCCTGTCTTCCACTGCCTCCCGCAGTTTGGTCAAGCTCATACTGGTAGCTTCGAGAACACTGTCCAACCACCTCGTCCTCTGTCGTCCCCTTCTCCTTGTGCCCTCCATCTTTCCCAACACCGGGGTCTTTTCCAGGGAGTCTTCTCTTCTCATGAGGTGGACAAAGTATTGGAGCCTCAGCTTCAGGATCTGTCCTTCCAGTGAGAACTCAGGGCTGATTTCCTTCAGAATGGATCGGTTTGATCTTCTTGCAGTCCATGGGACTCTCAAGAGTTTCCTCCAGCGGCATAATTCAAAAGCATCAATTCTTTGGCAATCAGCCTTCTTTATGGTCCAGCTCTCACTTCCATACATCACTACTAGGAAAACCATAGTTTTTACTATACTGGCCTTTGTTGGCAAGGTAATGTTTCTGTTTTTTAAGATGCTGTCCAGGTTTGTCAGGCGTCTTTTAATTTTGTGACTGCTGTCACCATCTGCAGCGATCATGGAGCCCAAGAAAGTAAAATCTCTCACTGCCTCCATTTCTTCCCCTACTATTTGCCAGGAGGTGATGGGACCAGTGGCCATGATCTTCGTTTTTTTGATGTTGAGCTTCAAACCATATTTTGCGCTCTCCTCTTTCACCCTCATTAAGAGGTTCTTTAATTCCTCCTCACTTTCTGCCATCAGCGTTGTGTCATCTGCATATCTGAGGTTGTTGATATTTCTTCCTGCAATCCTAATTCCGGCTAGGGATTCATCCAAGGCTGTGCAATAAATCACACCAGTATTGAAATAACACCAAGTGTTTCAAGGAGGCATTATACTGGTGGAGACTTCACAGTTTCCCAGGGGGTAGCTCAGCTGAACCGATATTTTGCAGATAAATTGCAGGCACATCGCACAAAGCAGCAAACTTTCAGGTTTATTTCTACTTAGAACTCAGCAAATTATGCAGAGCCTGCTAACAATCAAAGAGGCAAACTAAACAAAGAACTGGAAAGCAATTCTTTCTTCCCTCACCCATGAAAAAAAGAGGGAGAAGAATTTTTATTTTCATTTTCTGGTGGTGTTTATGTTGTTGGTTCCCCCTAAATAGTTTTTCTCCATATTAAAACAGAGGGGTTTTTTTTAAAGGAGACTATCTTTTTGCTTGCATGGCCTCCCTGCCTCCCTTTGATAAAAAGGGAGAGGTTTGTGGGATGAGGGCTTTTGGGGGGAGCTTTTGCGGGGCGGGAATGGAGGGGAGAAGATTTAGCTGGCTGCCTTATGCTGAAATAGGAGGTTGGGTGCGGTGTGACGGTGAGGAGAGTGTTTTTCAATAAGCACTGAAAGCAAATGTGTGTCTACTCACAAGCAAGCCCTACTGAATTCAATGGGGCTTACTCCCAGGAAAGTAGAATTAAGTTTAGTTGAATTCAGTGGGGATTATGCATGCACAGATTCCACTTAGACCTCTGAGCGGAGAAGCAGATGCAAGTTGACTAGTAAATCACTTAAATTACTCATAAATTAGTTGAAAGCATCTTAAATATAAAAGGTAAAGGTAAAGGGACCCCTGACCATTAGGTCCAGTCGTTACTCTGGGGTTGTGGCGCTCATTTCACTTTATTGGCCGAGGGAGCCGGCGTACAGCTTCCGGGTCATGTGGCCAGCAGCACTAAGCTGCTTCTGGCGAATCAGAGCAGCGCACGGAAACGCCGTTTACCTTCCCGCCTGAGTGGTACCTATTTATCTACAGTGGTACCTTGGGTTACAAACACTTTGGGTTACAGACTCCGATAACCTGGAATTAGTACCTCAGGTTAAGAGCATTACCTCAGGATGAGAATAGAAATCGTGCTTTGGCGGCACAGCAGCAGCAGCGGGAGGCCCCATTAGCTAAAGTGGTACTTCAGGTTAAGAATGGTTTCAGGTATTACGTTCCATTCAGGATGCAAACGGGACTCTGGAACGGATCCCGTTCGCATTCCGAGGTACCACTGTATAAATAAGCATAAATAGCCAAATCGTGAACCAGTAAGTTTGGGAGGGAACGAGCTCATGAAGGAAGTGGGGTAATAATAATAATAATAATAATAATAATAATAATAATAATAATAATTTATTTATACCCCGCCCACCTGGCAGTTTCCCCAGCCACTCTGGGCAGCTTCCAACAAAGTACTAAAATACAGTAGTCTATTAAACATCAAAAACTTCCCTGATCGGGGCTGCCTTCAGATGTCTTCTAAATGTCAGGTAGTTGTTTATCTCTTTGACGTCTGGTGGGAGGGCGTTCCACAGGGCGGGCGCCACCACCGAGAAGGCCCTCTGCCTGGTTCCCTGTAACCTGGCTACTCGCAGTGAGGGAACTGCCATAAGACCCTCGGAGCTGGACCTCAGTGTCTGAGCAGAACGATGGAGGTGGAGACACTCCTTCAGGTCTACTGGTCCAAGGCCGTTTAGGGCTTCCAAGGTCAGCACCTTGAATTGTGCTTGGAAACGTACTGGGAGCCAATGTAGGTCTTTCGAGACCCGTGTTATGTGTTCTCGGCGGCTGCTCCCAGTCACATCATCTGAGCCTATGGCACGTTTCTCATTCTGCAGGTGGGCAAACTACCTTTTTTTAAGTCATTCTGTCTCCCCACCTCCCGCACATGTACTCCCTTGCTTTGAGTCACTTGCTTAGTGCAGATTTAACATCCTAGATATGCTCTGAGCGTCGCAAGCTGTCTCTGAGGCTGATGTGCGAGGCAGCAACTGCTTTTCAGTGAATCATCTCTGCTCTTGCCGTAATTGTTTGGGAACAAATGTTCCCGGAGTATGGACTATTGTTCCGGCCTTCAAGTGTTTTATCCTTATCTGGACATTTCTGTATTATTGTTGTGAGAACAAAGCAGATTGGAAAGCAACTAAAACTAATAACTGCGCTGCTGTTATATCTCTTGCATGGAGGAGAGGCCGGCTCGAAAGTCCTTTTATATATATATAAATTTTTATTAATTTTTTTTTAAAAAAATGCCATTTTCAATAGTAATTAAACATATTTTTACATCTAATTCAAATTTTTTGACTTCCATCAGTCCTGTCTGAAAATTTTCCAATCTAATCTCTTAGTATGCATTTCTTATTTTCCCTATTACATTTAAAACTCATAACCAATATCTCTATTCTTTATCTACTTTGCAGCACTTCGTATATCCCTCCTTACAAAACTTCTTGTAGTCTGACTAGCGTAATTTGTTGATTACAATTGCTCTTCAAATAATTCATAAACTTATTCCAATCTTCTGTAAATCTCTGGTCCCGCAGGTTTCGAATCCTTCCTGTCATTTTGTCCAATTCTGCATAGTCCATTATTTTTGTCTGCCATTCTTCTTTCGTTGGAATTTCTTCTTGCTTCCATTTCTGGGCTAGCGATACTCTTGCCGCGGCTCGAAAGTCCTTTTAGCTTGCTAGGTGCTGAGCTTCTCTTTGCATTCCAGCTTTCAGGCCCTCTCTCCTTTGCTGCCCCAAAACATTGTCTTAAAAAGCCCTCAAAGCATAAGAAGAGCCCAGCTGCTGGGATCAGGCCCATAGACACCAGCATCCTGTTCCCAAGATGGCCAAAAGGGAAGGCTGCAAGCAAGATCTGAGCACATCCAGTGACTGTGGCTGGTGCTGTCGCCCTTTTGCATTTTAATTGTATTATGCAGTGTGGCTTGTCTAATTTTATTTATTTTGTGGGTGGAAGGTTTTTGTAAGAAGCCTGGTGGGCACAGAGGCAGTGTTAGGGACTCAGATATACAGTGGTACCTTGGGTTACATAGGCTTCAGGTTACAGACTCCGCTAACCCAGAAATAGTACCCCGGGTTAAGAACTTTGCTTCAGGATGAGAACAGAAATTGTGCTCCAGTGGCGTGGCGGCAGCGGGAGGCCCCATTAGCTAACGTGGTGCTTCAGGTTAAGAACAGTTTCAGGTTAAGAACAGACCTCTGGAACGAATTAAGTTCTTAACTCGAGGTACCACTGTGTAAGCTAATACCCAATACGTTTCCAAGAACAATTCAAAGTGTTGGTGCTGAGCTTGAAAGCCCTAAACGGCCTCAGTCCAGTTTACCTGAAGGAGTGTCTTCACTTCCGTCGTTTTGAGAGCAAGGGTATGCAAAGAGTTTTATTGTTCATTCGTGATGGGTACTTAAGAGGCTGACGCGGGTGGTGGTGTGGTCCAAACCACAGAGCCTAGCTAGGGCTTGCTGATCAGAAGGTTGGCGGTTCAAATCCCCGCAATGGGGTGAGCTCCTGTTGCTTGGTCCCTGCTCCTGCCAACCTAGCAGTTCAAAAGCACGTCAAAGTGCAAGTAGATAAATAGGTACCACTCCTGCGGGAAGGTAAACGGCGTTTCTGTGTGCTGCTCTGGTTCGCCAGAAGCAGCTTAGTCATGCTGGCCACATGACCTGGAAGCTGTACGTCAGCTCCCTCGGCCAATAATGCAAGATGAGCGCCGCAACCCCAGAGACTGGACTTAACAGGGGTCAGAGGTCCCTTTACCTTTACTTAAGAGGTGTTGGGAAAGGTGTCTGATCAAGTGGCCTAATGTTGAACTTGTGTAACCCTTGTATTCCCCTCCCCCTTTGTGATATGCTAGTGATGTAGTGATGCTGTATCAATGAATCCTAGAGTTGGAAGAGACCACAAGGGCCATCGAGTCCAACCCCCTGCCAAGCAGGAAACACCCTCAGAGCACTCCTGACATATGGTTGTCAAGCCTCTGCTTAAAGACCTCCAAAGAAGGAGACTCCACCACACTCCTTGGCAGCAAATTCCACTGTCAAACAGCTCTTACTGTCAGGAAGTTCTTCCTAATGTTTAGGTGGAATCTTATTCTTGTAGTTTGGAACCATTGCTCCGTGTCCGCTTCTCTGGAGCAGCAGAAAACAACCTTTCTCCCTCCTCTATGTGACGTCCTTTTATATATTTGAACATGGCTATCATATCACCCCTTAACCTCCTCTTCTCCAGGCTAAACATGCCCAGCTCCCTTAGCCGTTCCTCATAAGGCATCGTTTCCAGGCCTTTGACCATTTTGGTTGCCCTCTTCTGGACACGTTCCAGTTTGTCAGTGTCCTTCTTGAACTGTGGTGCCCAGATGCTCAGCTTGAAGTGTATTCTGGGGGGAAGAGGGAAGTTTTAAAAGAGTTCTTACTTCTGTGGGGACCTGTTGTGCAACAATAAAGATGATGATCTACTGACCACAGTTTTAATTTGTACCCCACACATCTGACTTGAGTTTTCCTAGCCACTCTGGGCTGCTTCACGCTTATATAAAAACATAATATAAGTTCCTTGAGATAACTCTTGTTCTTTGCCACCCTTCAAAAGGAACCAAGCCATTTTTCTGCCACTTCCAGGTTGGCTTAAACCAGGCGGTTGGTTCATAGGTCTTCTCCACAAGCTCCTTTAATGAGAAATTCCTTTCATAATTACTTTCTCATCTCATCTCTGGTTTTGGTTTTTTTCCTCCCCTTGCTAAGCTGTCAGGCCAAAAGCTAATGCGTGGGCAAATTATTATATGCGTGTGCATATAATAAGATCCTTTAATTAACAAACGCTCACTTAACCTCAGCTTAAGTCTTAGCCTGAATGAAAGGTCAAAAAAAGCATCTTTTGTAGAGGCAGTGAAGAAGTGCAGCGTCGGGGGAAATGTCTCCCCTCCTACACACATGGAGGATGAATTGTGGCCCCCGCCAAATCAGGATTTGAACACCAAAGTAATAACTCTTCCATGCTTTTCCCAAACCAGGTTTTAATATCAGCACTTCCTTTTGGAATTGCAGTGCAGTGGTACCTTGGTTCTCAAACGCCTTGGTACTCAAACAACTTGGAACCCAAACACTGCAAACACTGAAGGAAGTGTTCCGGTTTGTGGACTTTTTTCGGAAGCTGAACATGCTCCGTTTTGAGTGTAACGCTTCCGATTTGAGTGCCACACTTCCATTTTGAGTGTTACGCTGAGGTCTGTCTGTTTTTGCTATTTATTTTGCGTTTTTGTTTTTGCGGCTCTTTTTCATTTTGTTTTTGTGACTGTGTGGAACCCAGTTCAGCACCTGATTAGTTGACTGTGTGACTGCAGTGCATTGTTTATTGATTTCATTTTATGGATCAGTGGCTCCATTAGATAGCAAAATTCATGTCAAATTGCTGTTTTAGGGGTTGCTTTTAAAAGTCTGGAATGCTTTAATCCGTTTTGCATTACTTTCTATGGGAAAGTGCGCCTTGGTTTTGGAACGCTTTGGTTCTGGAGCGGACTTCCGGAACGGATTAAGTTTGAGAACCACGGTACCATTGTAGTCTCAATGGCAGAGAGGACACTGTGGGTCTAATCCCCCCTCGGCCCACTTGACCCACTGTCAGAGCTGCCCCTAGGTCCCAGCTCACAGAGGACCAACGCCAGGCTGTCGTTATGTACAAAAGTCTTTATTGAAGTTTGGTTTCCATTTCAAAGCCGCAGCGTGCAACTCTACGTTTTAACCCCTAGACCGGCGAAGCTCCATCTGAGTCTCCTCCCCTTCCACACCAGTTTAAGACTCTAGCCGTGCTCCACCTCTTCCTAAGTTCCTTCCTCCTCTGGGCCCTCCTGCCCGCTGGGGTTTCATCCTTTCTGGACTCTTCTGATGCTGACCCCCCTGATTCTTCCCCCTCCTTCCGGCGGGCTTTAGGACCTGGTTCCCTATCCGGGCTACCTGCTGTGCCGCTCGCCTGTACATTTGAACTTGGCGCGCGCGCCCAGCCGGCAACCTTCCTCTTGACCGTTCCCCCGCTCTCCGATGGAGGCGTGGTCAATCCTGACTCATCTCCTCTCGCTGGTGGTGAATAAATACGCTGGTCCCGATACCTGGGACTCCTCCCCCCCACTGCGCTCTGGTGGGGAAGCTGGTCCTGATTTCCAACTGCTGCTCTGGGAGTTCCCGCTGGCCCCTTGCTTCTGGGGTGTCCCCCTTGTGGCCCCCCTTGCCCTGGCCACCGGCGCCCCCTTCTGTGAATCTTCCGATTCGCTGGAGAGGCTCATGGAATCTCTCGGGCTACTGTCTTCTTCTCCTACGCTGCCCTCGGATTGCTCCCCCTCGCTCTCCATCTCCTCCCCTCCCTGCGCTCCCGCTGCGTCCCTGACACCCACGTTTGGAAATAAGAAACTCACTAGGTAAAGGTAAAGGGACCCCTGACCATTAGCTCCAGTCGTGACCGACTCTGGGGTTGCGGCGCTCATCTCGCTTTATTGGCCGAGGGAGCCGGCGTACAGCTTCCGGGTCATGTGGCCAGCATGACTAAGCCGCTTCTGGCGAACCAGAGCAGCGCACGGAAACGCCTTTTAGCTTCCCGCCAGAGCAGTACCTATTTATCTACTTGAACTTCGTGCTTTTGAACTGCTCGGTGGGCAGGTGCTGGGACCGAGCAACGGGAGCTCACTCAGTTGCAGGGATTCGAACCGCCGACCTTCCAATAGGCAAGCCCTAGGCTCTGTGGTTTAGACCACAGTGCCACCCGCGTCCCTAAGAAACTTGCTAGCCTGCTCTTTATTTAGGTTTTGGTTTTTTTGCTGGTATGTGAAGAGGCATATCGCCTGTATCTCCATTCTGTCTGCAGGAGAAGAGAAGCTCTCCCTTTGAGGCGATCCATCTCTCCTTGGCATGCAGATGGTCCCAGGTACGCTCTCTGGCACCTCCCAGGTATGGTTGGGGATGTCCCCTGTCCCAGACCTTGCAGCCAGGTGCAAGGTGCACCAGTGACCTGACTTAGTAAAAAAGGTGGCTTCTAGAGAGCGGCAAAGTTTTCCCTGTTTGAGTGCCTTATATCAAGTAAACATAGGACTCTCTTTCATTGGAGGCATTTAAGTAGAGCCTAGAAGGCAGAGGCCGTCTTTCAGTGATGGTTTAGTTGAGATTCCTGCATTGCACTGGGTTGGACTGGATGACCTTTAGGGGCCTTCCAACTCTTCAGTTCCACAAAAACTTTGAAACTGTTTAATATTGGGTGATTCTCTGGCACCAATGGTGACAGCAGCCACAAAATTAAAAGATGCCTGCTTCTTGGGAGAAAAGCAATGACAAACCTAGACAGCATCTTAAAAAGCAGAGACATCACCTTGCCGACAAAGGTCCATATAATTAAAGCTATGGTTTTCCCAGTAGTGATGTATGGAAGTGAGAGCTGGACCATAAAGAAGGCTAATGGCCGAAGAATGGATGCTTTTGAATTCTGGTGCTGGAGGAGACTCTTGAGAGTCCCATGGACTGCAAGAAGATCAAACCGATCCATTCTGAAGGAAATCAGCCCTGAGTGCTCACTGGAAGGACAGATCCTGAAGCTGAGGCTCCAATACTTTGGCCATCTCATGAGAAAAGAAGACTCCATGGAAAAGACCCTGATGTTGGGAAAGATTGAGGGTACAAGGAGAAGGGGACGACAGAGGACGAGATGGTGGGACAGTGTTCTCGAAGCTACCAGCATGAGTTTGACCAAACTGCGGGACGCAGTGGAAGACAGGAATGCCTGGCGTGCTCTGGTCCAGGGAGTCACGAAGAGTCGGACACGACTAAACAACTAAACAACAACAACCTCAGATTACAGACAGGTTACAGACTCCGCTAACCCAGAAATAGTACCTCGGATTAAGAACTTTGCTTAAGGATGAGAACAGAAATTGCGCGCCAACAGCGGGAGGCCCCATTAGCTAAAGTGGTGCTTCAGGTTAAGAACAGTTTCAGGTTAAGTATGGACCTCCAGAACGAATTAAGTACTTAACCTGAGGTACCACTGTGTGTGTGTGTGTGTGTGTGTGTGTGTGTGTGTGTGTGTGTATTTAAGGAGCAGTTCTATCGGCTTCCAGGGGGTGCTCTAGTCTGAACATGCAAGCTAGGTATCTGTCAGTCATTCCTTATTACCCTCAATGGCTTCGCAGCCGTCAGAAGATAATAAAATTGCATCACAACCCCCTATCCAATATTTCCAACCTTATTCTTAACCAAATCTGATCCCTGCAGCTGAGATGTGTGGAAACGGACGTCATTTGCTTCCCCTTTCTCACTCCTGCAAGCATCCCAGGCGACTGAGCATTGAGAATTATCTAGCTAAGCATGAAGGGGCTAAATGAAGAGGCCTAAATTGCAATGCTCTGCTCAAGCAACTGAAAGTCTGTGGCGCGAGATGTGTGCAGAAACGCCTGTAAATTGTGTACAGCCCTAAGCAAAGGCGCATGATGTTGCTATCCGTGAATAGCTTTCAGCGGTTCTTTGGCTGCAGAAACAGCTAATGCAGTCCTAGGCTGCATCAACAAAAGTCTAGTGTCCAGCTCAAGGGAAGTCATAAAGGGAAAGGGACCCCTGACCATTAGGTCCAGTCGTGACCGATTCTGGGGTTGCAGCGCTCATCTCGCTTTATTGGCCGAGGGAGCCGGCATACAGCTTCCGGGTCATGTGGCCAGCATGACTAAGCCGCTTCTGGCGAACCAGAGCATCGCATGGAAACGCTGTTTACCTTCCCGCCAGAGTGATACCTATTTATCTACTTGCACTTTGACGTGCTTTCGAACTGCTAGGTTGGCAGGAGCAGGGACCGAGCAACGGGAGCTCACCCCATCGCGGGGATTCGAACCGCTGACCTTCTGATCGGCAAGTCCTAGGCTCTGTGAGTGCCAACTGCGTCCCTCACTTCTCCTTAGGCCATCCCTATTTTCAGTGGAGAAATGTTGGAGGGTATGGAGTTATGTGACCCCCAAACCAAGAAGATAAGTAACTATACAATCTTCAGAAGACATCAGAAGGCAGCCCTGTCTAGGGAAGTGTTTTTTAATGTTTAATGTTTTATTATGTTTTTTTTTTTTATGAGGGATGCGGGTGGCGCTGTGGGTAAAAGCGTCAGCGCTTAGGGCTTGCCGATCGAAAGGTCGGCGGTTCGAATCCCCGCGGCGGGGTGCGCTCCCGCTGCTCGGTCCCAGCGCCTGCCAACCTAGCAGTTCGAAAGCACCCCTGGGTGCAAGTAGATAAATAGGGACCGCTTACTGGCGGGAAGGTAAACGGCGTTTCCGTGTGCTGCGCTGGCTTGCCAGATGCAGCTTTGTCACGCTGGCCACGTGACCCGGAAGTGTCTCCGGACAGCGCTGGCCCCCGGCCTCTTGAGTGAGATGGGCGCACCAACCCCAGAGTCTGTCAAGACTGGCCCGTACGGGCAGGGGTACCTTTACCTTTACCTTTATGTTTTTATATACAGTGAGGGGGAAAAGTACTGGCCAAGGGAGCCAGCGTACAGCTTCCGGGTCATGTGGCCAGCATGACTAAGCCGCTTCTGGCGAACCAGAGCAGCGCACGGAAACGCCGTTTACCTTCCCGCCGGAGTGGTACCTATTTATCTACTTTGACATGCTTTTGAACTGCTAGGTTGGCAGGAGCAACGGGAGCTCACCCCATCACGGGGATTCGAAGTACCGACCTTCTGATCGGCAAGTCCTAAGCTCTGTGGTTTAACCCACAGTGCCACCTGCGTCCCAAGTGTAGTCCCACTCTATTCTGCCTTGATCAGACCACACCTGGAAGACGGCGTCCAGTTCTGGGCACCTCAGCTTAAGAAGGATGTTGACAAGCTTGAAGGTGTGCAGAGGAGGGAGAGCAATATGATCCAAGGTCTGGAAACACAGCCTTATGAGGAACGGTTGAAGGAGCTGGGTTCATTTAGCCTATAAAAGAGGAGGTTGAGAGGAGATATGAGAATGAGACTGGTGACTGGGAGTGGCCGCTGAGACCATACAACACCGGACCTACATTGGCTCCCAGTACGTTTCCGAGTACAATTCAAAGTTTTGGTGCTGACCTTGAAAGCCCTAAGCGGCCTCGGTCCAGTATACCTGAAGGAGCATCTCCACCCCCATCCTTCAGCCCGGACACTGAGATCCAGCTCCAAGGGCCTTCTGGCGGTTCCCTCCCTGTGAGAAGTGAGGTTATAGGGAACCAGGCAGAGGGCCTTCTCGGTGGTGGCGCCTGCCCTTTGGAACACGTTCCCACCAGATGTCAAGGAGATAAAGAGCTACACAACTTTTAGAAGTTTTTAATGTTTTATTCTATTTTTAATATTCTGTTGGGAGCCGCCCAGAGTGGCTGGGGAAACCCAGCCAGATTGGGGGGGGGGGTATAAATAATAAATCCGACCAGGGCCGGATTTAGGTTTGATGAAGCCCTAAGCTACTGAAGGTAATGGGGCCCTTTATACTGTATGTCCAGCTGTCCTTTGTCAACAACAAGTGGTTTTTTTTGTGTTGAATATTTGCTCTATGGTAATTTATGGTCCTAATAGGTATCTAAAGTCATTTGCACATAACAAAATATGTTTTTTATCAACATAATTGTTAAACTGAAATACAATTAAGAAGAAGTATATTAATAGTGAAATACAATTAAGAAGTATATTAATAGTGAAATAATTATTAAGCTCTAACTTAAAATGATTTTTTAAACTTAATAATGCAAACCAGTGATATTTTAGGGAGCAGGCTAGCAGGTGGGGCACATTATTTACATCAGGGGTCAGCAAACTTTTTCAGCAGGGGGCCAGTCCACTGTCCCTCAGACCTTGTGGGGGGGCCAGACTATATTTTGAAAATAAAATAAAATGAATGAATTCTTATGCCCCACAAATAACCCAGAGATGCATTTTAAATAAAAGGACACATTCTACTCATGTAAAAACACGTTGATTCCCAGACCGTCCGCAGAAGACGATTGGGCCGTATCCGGCCCCCGGGCCTTAGTTTGCATACCGATGACTTACATCAGAGGAGCCTACACAACACAAAACACTTGATGTATGTAGGTTTTACTTTATTTGTTTTTTATCTTACATTTTGGAAATGTACATCCAGGTATTTTTTTCCCTTTACATTTTTGGGGGCCCCCAAGAGAGTGGGGTCCTAAGCTATACCTTGTTTAGCTTATAAAGTGGTGCCTCATGTTAAGTACTTAATTTGTTCCGGAGGTCCGTACTTAACCTGAAACTGTTCTTAACCTGAAGCACCACTTTAGCTAATGGGGCTTCCTGCTGCCGCCGCACCGCTAAAACACAATTTCTGTTCTCACTCTGAAGCAAAGTTCTTAACCTGAAGCACTATTTCTGGGTTAGCTGAGTCTGTAACCTGAAGCGTATGTAACCTGAAGTGTATGTAACCCGAGGTACCACTGTACGTAAATCCGGCGCTGCCCACGACCCTGAGATTAAGAGTCTCATGTAAATAGACTGAACTACTTAGCTTCCAGGGGTCTTGCAGTAATGTCCAAATGCAAAATGCATACAAAATTATAAAACAGAAGAAGATTAAACGACAAAGAGCCCAGGGAAGTACTGATTAAATATCCGCAAGACGAGTGCATCAGGCATGTTAATAAACTGACCACAATGATTTCGATTGTGCGCGTGTGTTGAAAGGTGTATTAATTTGCAAAGATGTTTAACGCCATAATGGATGTTTCTGCACTTTATTGTGAAATAGCTGCAAGCCAGATTCAGATTTTACTGTTTGGTTAGGCAGTTAGACACAGGAGCACAATTTTTTAAATTAAAAAAAACCCTTCCCAAAAGGCACTGATTTCTTGGGGGTTGAGAGTCAGTACCAGAAAGCAGCAGCGATCCTTCCTGATATATGTTGGGTACAGCTGGGCTGAATATTATTGTATTGGTTTACGCAATTTAGACATGCTACTTGCTGCGAGTTTTGCGGCTTTGGCGCAGAAGCGGGAAAATGAGAAAAATATATCAGATGGAAGGAGATAGCAA
This sequence comes from Podarcis erhardii, assembly GCF_964252035.2. NCBI lineage: Eukaryota > Metazoa > Chordata > Lepidosauria > Squamata > Lacertidae > Podarcis > Podarcis erhardii. Next base: position 9,127,250 of record NC_138508.1, read on the forward strand.
GCGCTGGACTGCATTAAGAGTTCAGGGTAATAAAAAACGAATTCTCTGCCCGCCCCCCCCCCAGCTTGAAAGCACTTTGACTAAATAGATATTGGAGTCATCCACTAAGAGAGTCAATGATTCCCTCGTGGTTTCTCTTTGTGAAAGGCTGATGAAGGGGCGGCTGATGAAATGGATTTGCAAATAGCTTCTTCCTTCGCCTTCATAACCCCCTAATATGACCTGCCCGTCAGATGTTCTCGGAGTGAATTGTGATCGATTCTCACCATCCTTAAGGGCTTCCTTGAGCCCATAAGTTTACAAAATAAAATAAAATATAAAATAAATTCAATTGGGCCTGATCCGGCCCACGGGCCTTAGTTTGCCGACCCATGGTTTAGGGGGTCCCTCCCCAAATCCATATCGTCATATCCATTGCTCTGGCATGTGGTCTTTGTTTTTTGTTTTTTTTCTCAAAAATTTTATTAGTTTTCACAATATTATAAACAAACAAACTCAAAAATCATAGCCTTATTGAAAATTACAGTTATTAACTTTGTTAAGTGACTTCCTCGCTTCCTCTTGGTTGAATTTCATTGCATGTCCTTTCAACGGTTTTCCAAATCCCAATTTTTATGAAATTTAACTTAAACATTAACATCCTTAGATCTTCACCTTATGGAATTAAACATATTAATTCATCACTTAACATAAATAAAATCCTAAGCCCATTAAGTATCTGCAAGCTGTTTTCAGTTAGTTTAACTTAGCAAATTTAACTAAATAATCATTAAATTTATTCCACTCTTCCTGATACTCCTCCTCCTTCCGCTCGCGGACTCTTCCGGTTAGGCCGTCCACCTCCGAAAAATCCATCATCTTCATCTGCCATTCTTCTATTGTTGGCAGTTCTTGGGTTTTCCACTTTTTAGCTAACAAAATACGAGCAGCAGTTGTGGCATACAAAAATAATTAAACATCTTTCTTGGGCAAATCCAAACCTGTTATTCCAAGAAGAAAGGCCTCTGGTTTCTTTATAAATGTATATTTCAACATTTTTTTTTCAATTCATTATAAATCTTTTCCCAGAAGTCTTTCACCTTGGCATGTGGTCTTTGGAAGGGAATGTGGTGTTTGTGGTAATGGTGGTAATAATAATAATAATAATAATAATAATAATAATAATAAAATTTATGTGTCGCCCATCTGACTGGGTTTCCCTCTTTACTCTTCTTTTAGGACAAACAAAGTGGTGATCCAATTGGATCCCATCTAGTTTCAATCAGGTTATTTGGTTTTTTTTAAAAAAATAAAAAATTGTCTGGCCTCCCACAGATTCTGAGCTGGCCCTCAGCTTATTCAGGAGGACTTAATTGGGTGCTTCTGTCAGCTCAAGTGGCGGAGGCACTCCTTGAGAGCTTGCAAACACTTCAGCAGGCGGAAAAAAATAAAGAAAAGTTTATTTTTGGTATTCCCCCCAGTGCGCGAGACGGGAACTAATCTTCTAACGAGCCTGGAGAGATTGCAAATGTGTTTGGCACACAATTACCCAGATCTTTAATAGGCTTCGCAGTCGCTTATCGCTTTGTTACCGTGGTTCACCCCACCCTGCTAAAAATGTCACGGATACCCATGCGAAACACATCTGGCTAATTGGGCCCGAGCTGCGGATGCCTCTCCTCTCAAATATTAATTGACTGGAGTTGCGTTTTGAAAACACAGTTAGTTTGAAACATGTGGCGGGGACATAACCTCACCTGGGTAGAATCATAGAATCATAGAGTTGGAAGAGACCACAAGGGCCATCGAGTCCAACCCCCTGCCAAGCAGGAAACACCATCAGAGCACTCCTGACATATGGTTGTCAAGCCTCTGCTTAAAGACCTCCAAAGAAGGAGACTCCACCACACTCCTTGGCAGCAAATTCCACTGTCGAACAGCTCTTACTGTCAGGAAGTTCTTCCTAATGTTTAGGTGGAATCTTCTTTTTTGTAGTTTGGAACCATTGCTCCATGTCCGCTTCTCTGGATCAGCAGAAAACAACCTTTCTCCCTCCTCTATGTGACATCCTTTTATATATTTGAACATGGCTATCATATCACCCCTTAACCTCCTCTTCTCCAGGCTAAACATGCCCAGCTCCCTTAGCCGTTCCTCATAAGGCATCGTCAAGCTTGATGCTCTAAATTCTGTTTTAATGGGCCATTGGCTTCCCCGAATGTTTTTAAGTTCTCTACCACTGAGCTGATTTATCCGTTCCTGAATCTTGGGGGAAAGATTGTGTTGTTTCTGATGGACAGGGGGTGGGAAGGTGTGTGGGGCCTCCTGGTCATGAACGGAGTGACTGTGTCCCTAAAGCAGGGGGATACAGTAGATAGTTTTCACTCAGGTCCACATATGCAAATAAGGGATTGGAAGTGACGTTCAGTGATTGGATAGTTACAGAAAGTGGTTGCTGTTGCATTGTAGTGGAGCTCTATATAAGCAGGCTGGCTGAACCCTTCAGTTCAGTTCTGGTCTGTGAATAAACAAGAGCTATTTGAAGAATCGCTGTGTCGTCTGATATGTTCACCCACAACTTAACAAAAACAATAATAATAATTTATTATTTATACCCCGCCCATCTGGCTGGGTTTCCCCAGCCACTCTGGGCGGCTTCCAACCGAATATTAAAAACAATACAGTTTTCAACCTTTTTGAGTCCGCGGCTCCCTTGACCAGCTGTGTTCTTTCTCTGGCACCCCTGTGGGACCCAGGAGCCCAGTAATGCCACCCCTTGCCTACAGAGCTGGCAGCCCCTCACCCCTTTTCGAACACCCTCCCTTGCGGAGGGTTCCCTCAGCTTCCTCTCCTCTCCCCTCTCCTTGGGAGTCCTCTGGGTATCTGCTCTGGGTATCATTCCCAAAAGCACGGACTGTCTGGCTGGGCTTCCTTCGGCCACTTGCTTGCTTACTCCAAGGCCGCCTCAGCTCCTGGCAACCAGCACCCCCTGGCCAGCGCCAGAGCCGCCATTCGCCTATGGGGCTTGTAGCCAGGGCTGCTGCAACAAACAGCTGTGCAAGCCTTTGGGAGGCATAGGTGCGAGAAGGCATCAGTGTGATGGCCTGGGACTTGGGCTCGGACTCAGAACCAGAGGAGTCTCAGTCTGCACCGGATCCTTTGCCTCAGGCATCATCTGTACCAAGTCTGGGGCCTGATCCTGAAGAGTCCCAGTCTGCACAGGTTCCCCTGCAACAGGCACCAGCTGGGCCGAGTCAGGGGCCTGAGCCTGCCCTGGCTCCAGATGCGGGGATGACCTCGTTGCCTCCAGCTGGACCATCACTTACAGCTGCTCCACTACCGGTTGGGTCAGGGGAGGCTGAGGCGGCCTCTGGGTCTAGTAACCCACTGCCGTCTCCCGAGCTGCAGAGACTGAGGTCTGAGAGAAGGAGAGACCTGAGTACTCGCAGGAGGAGTGCTCGCCTTCGGGCGAAAGAGGGAGGTGAGTCGCCGGGGGATCAGGACCAGCCGCTACCCCGACAGAGATAAAAGGCTAACGGACCCCACCCCAGGTTGTGGGAGCAACATTGCTGTATGCTGGATCCTGCCTGAGATCCTGTACCTGTCCTTGCCTGGTTTCCTGCCTCGTGTCCTGCCTTGGCCCTGTCGGACTGACTCCTAGCAGAACCTTCGGATTCTGGACCGGTCCTGGACTGCGTTTCACAGGTTACTCCCGGGCCCAGCACAATCAGGAGGGAGAGAAGGACCATCATTCAAGTCAACTCGGGATGCCACAGCACACTGGTTGAAAACCACTGCCCTAAAGGATCAGGCATGCCGCCTGGCAGTCATTTTGGACTCACAGCTGTTCATGGAGACACAGGTCAGTTCTGTGTCCAGGGCAGCTGTCTACCAGCTTCATCTGGTTTGCAGGATGAGACCCTCCCTGCCCGCAGACTGTCTCGCCAGAGTGGTGCATGCTCTGGTTGTCTCTCGCTTGGACTACTGCAATGCGCTCTATGTGGGGCTACCTTTGAAGGTGACCTGGAAACTACAACTAATCCAGAATGCAGCAGCTAGACTGGTGACTGGGAGCGGCCGCCGAGACCACATAACACCAGTCCTGAAAGACCTACATTAGCTCGCAGTATGTTTCCGAGCACAATTCAAAGGGCTGGTGCTGACCTTGAAAGCCCTAAATGGCCTCATCCCAGTAGACCTGAAGGAGTGTCTTCACCCCCATCGTTCAGCCCGTACATGGAGGTCCAGCTCCGAGGGTCTTCTGATGGTTCCCTCGCTGCAAGAAGCCAAGTTACAGGGTACCAGGCAGAGGGCCTTCTCGGTGATGGCACCCGCCCTGTGGATTGCCCTCCTGTCATATGTCAAGGAGATGAGTAACACTATAACATTTAGAAGACATCTGAAGGCAGCCTTGTACAGTGGTGCCTCGCAAGACGAAAAGAATCCGTTCCGCGAGTCTCTTCGTCTAGCGGTTTTTTCGTCTTGCGAAGCAAGCCCATTAGCGGCTTAGCGGATTAGCGCTATTAGCGGCTTAGCGGCTTTTAGCGGCTTAGCGGCTTAGCAGATAAGCGGCTTAGCGGCTTAGAAAAAGGGGGGGAAAGGGGGGGAAAGTCGGAAAAACTCGCAAGACATTTTCGTCTTGCGAAGCAAGCCCATAGGGAAATTCGTCTTGCAAAGCACCTCCAAAACGGAAAACCCTTTCGTCTAGCGGGTTTTCCATCTTGCGAGGCATTCGTCTTGCGGGGCACCACTGTATAAACCTTTTAAGGTTTAATGTTTTATTATGTTTTTATATATGTTGGACGCTGCCCAGATTAACATCATCATTATCATCATCACCCCCCCCCCTTCTTCGGCGATCACTCGTAGCTGAGTAAGATTGTCTTCCATGAACACGGTCTTAACAATGAGTCTATAAGTGACTGCGGAGGCCAATTCTGGATCCACACGTCCTTCCACAGTGGGGACATTGATTTCCCGATGGGAGTTGATCACGGTGTGGATTTGCCAAGCGTGCCTTCCTCTTAGCACGTTTCTCCCTTGCGTCCTGAGTTCGAGCGTCTTCGAGCCCGTGACACCTTTGGTAAAGGCTGTTCTCCAATTGGAACACTCACAGGCCAGTGTTTCCCAGTTGTCTGTGGTTATACTATTTTTTTTAGATTTGCCTTAAGACAGTCTTTAAACCTCTTTTGTTGACCACCAGCATTACACTTTCTATTATGATGATTATGATGATTATTATGATTGGTGTTTCCAGCATTAGGCCTTAGGAGGGTCAGAGCACACCCTGCCCTGCACCTTCCTTGCTGGAGTAAGAGACATTTAAGAGGAACGACCCCATTACAGTGGTACCTCGGGTTACATACGCTTCAGGTTACATACGGTTCAGCTTACAGGCTCCGCTAACCCAGAAATAGTACCTCAGGATACTATACCTTTACTTCAGGATGAGAACAGAAATTGTGCTCTGGCGGTGCAGTGGCAGCAGGTGGCCCCATTAGCTAAAGCAGTACCTCAGGTTAAGAACAGTTTCAGGTTAAGAACAGACCTCTGGAACGAATTAAGTACGTAAGCAGAGGTACCACTGTATCTTGATGACAACTTTTATTATCATTATCCTTCATTACCAGTGGACGAATTGTCAACCAAGGTGGAGCCTTGTATCAAAAGAGTGAGACTTTCGCACTTCCTGCACATAATCCGGAGGTGAATTTTTTTGTTGTGGGTTGGTGGAGGGAAGCTGATGGGGAAATGGGGTGGCAGCAGGTGGCAACTGTGTTCATCTATTCATTTGCACCGTGGAAAAGCTGCTCCGCTTCTCTCTGGCTGTGTTGATTTATTTTCATCCAAACGGCGCTTCGCCGGAGATTGTAATGGTAGAAACTTGGCTCTCGACCACGATGCTCATCAGCAACTTGGTCCGCCTGCTAGGGTAGTGGATATAAAAGCATTTCCTCGCTCCGTAATAGCCAGGTGCATATTTGTGGCCAGCTAGTAAAGGAACCACTGAAAAGCCAAATAATGGGGTTTTTGAAACTGGTGTCCTGCCTGGCGTTCCCATGTTTGGTGATATGAGCACCTTGCCCAGGGGTCAGCAAACTTTTTCAGCAGGGGGCCGGTCCACTGTCCTTCAGACCTTGTGGGGGGGGGGAGACTATATTTTGAAGGGGGGGGGGAAATGAACAAATTCCTATGCCCCACAAATAACCCAGAGATGCATTTTTTAAAAAAGGACACATTCTACTCATGTAAAAACACACTGTTTCCCAGACAGTCCGCAGGCCGGATTTAGAAGGCAATTGGGCCGCATTTGGCCCCTGGGCCTTAGATTGACTACCCATGACCTTGCCTGTTTAGTGTTAGTTGTGTTACGGAAATGACATGGGGGGGGCATTTTTAAGTTGTTGTTGTTGTTGTTGTTGTTGTTGTTGTTGTTGTTGTTGTTGTTGTTTAGTCGTTTAGTCGTGTCCGACTCTTCGTGACCCCATGGACCAGAGCACGCCAGGCACTTTTGTCTTCCACTACCTCCCGCAGTTTGGTCAGACCCATGCTGGTAACCTCGAAAACACTATCCAACCATCTCATCCTCTGTCGTCCCCTTCTCCTTGTGCCCTCCATCTTTCCCAACATCAGGGTCTTTTCCAGGGAGCCTTCTCTTCTCATGAGGTGGCCAAAGTCTTGGAGCCTCAGCTTCAGGATCCGTCCTTCCAGTGAGCACTCAGGGCTGATTTCTTTCAGAATGGATCGGTTTGATCTTCTTGCAGTCCATGGGACTCTCAAGAGTCTCCTCCAGCACCATAATTCAAAAGCATCCATTCTTCGGCGATCAGCCTTCTTTATGGTCCAGGTCTCACTTCCATACATCACTACTGGGAAAACCATAGCTTTAACTATACGGACCTTTGTTGGCAAGGTGATGTCTCTATTTTTTAAGATGCTGTTTAAGTTGTTACAATGTTGCAAATATCATGCCTGGATGTATCCTTTCGACTTGACAGCTCAGGGAAGATACCTAGCTTTAAAAAATTCGTAGGAAATGCATACTTTAACCGACTCTCCTCATTCCAATGCCATTTTAACCCTTAAAGAAAAGTGAATTTGGGCTCCATCTCCCTTCATGAACCAAGAAGCAGGAACTCATGTGGGGCTGCAGGAACAGGGCATCCTGACATCATTCTCCAAGCATGAGAGCACAGACACAGCCCCCCACCCAGGGGGGCAACAATCGATATCCACAGAGGCAGTTGAGTAAGTCAGGTGTTCTGAAAGCCCACCTCCAGACAAGGGCAAGGATATGTCAAGAGTTTTATTGTTCTTTCGGTGATGGGTACTTAAGAAGTTTGGACGCGGGTGGCGCTGTGGTCTAAATCACTGAGCCTCTTGGGTTTGCCGATCGGAAGGTCAGCGGTTTGAATCCTCCTGATGGGGTGAGCTGCTGTTGCTCTGTCCCAGCTCCTGCCAACCTAACAGTTGGAAAGCACACCGGTGCAAGTAGATAAATAGGTACCACTGTGGCAGGAAGGTAAACGGTGTTTCCATGCGCTCTGGTTTCCGTCACGGTGTCCTGTTGCGCTAGAAGTGGTTTAGTCCTGCTGGCCACATGACCCGGAAAGCTGTCTGTGGACAAACGCCGGCTCCCTCGGCCTGAAAGCAAGATGAGCGCCACAACCCCAGAGTCACCTTTGACTGGACTTAACCGTCCAGGGGTCCTTTACCTTTTACCTTTACTTAAGAGGTGTTGGGAAAGCTGTGTGAAGTGACCTAATGTTGAACTTGTGTAACCCTTGTACAGTGGTACCTCAGGTTACAGATGCTTCAGGTTACAGACGCTTCAGGTTACAGACTCCGCTAACCCAGAAATAGTACCTTGGGTTAAGAACTTTGCTTCAGGATGAGAACAGAAATCATGCTCCGGCGGCGTGGCGGCAGCAGGAGGCCCCATTAGCTAAAGTGGTGCTTCAGGTTAAGAACAGTTTCAGATTAAGAATGGACCTCCAGAACGAATTAAGTTCTTAACCCGAGGTACCACTGTATACCCCTCGGGGTTCCTTACTCCTTTGGGGGACTGTTGCACAGCAATAAAGATCTTGATCTACTGACCACTGTTTTGCTCCTATTAGCTAAAGTGGTTATTAGCTATTAGCTAAAGTGGCCCCATTAGCTAAAGTGGTGCTTCAGGTTAAGAACAGTTTCAGGTTAAGAACGGACCTCCGGAATGAATTAAGTACTTAACCACTGTATTTGGCTGGAACTTCCATCCTTTCTGACTGTATAGACCCGCGGGCTCTGCCCCGACGAGCTGGTCTGTTGAGTAGCCTCTCACCCCAGAATTCTCCTTATCATATGTGACATACATGGAGGTCAGAGATTCCTCCGGTGGGAAATGTTAGGAATTGCCCCTGAGTTCCAGCATCCTTCTGTAGCTTGGTCACACTGTGGTGTGACCCTGGCTGCATACATATTGAACGTCCGTAAATTGGGAGTTGCCTCTCCTTGTAAATGGTACAGAAGTCGTTCTGGCATGAAAGCTGCATATTAATGGAAAGTGAAGAGGCTACAGGCCAATCCCCCCCCCCCCAATGGAAAGGGCGTTCTGCAACTGGGGTGCAGCTGCAGAGAGGAGCTCCTGCGATGCTCCTCCCTTTGACATCGCCACTGGTTTCGGTCCGAAATAACAACATGAATGGCGCAGAACCCAGCCTGCTGCAAAACTCAGGATGCATGAAAGGAAGTTCTTTGCGCAGTGCAGTTAGACTATGGAACTCCCTGCCACAGGAGGCAGCGATTTGGACGGCTTTTAAAAGAGGATTAGACAAATTAATGGGGGAAGAGAGGGTTACGGGTAACTACTAATCCTGGTGGCTATGTTCTGCCTCCTCCAAAGATGGAGAATCATAGAATTGTCAAGTTGGATGGGGACCTGGGGGTCATCTAGTCCAACCCCCAGCAATGCAGGAATCTTTTGCCCAAGGCTTTGAACCCTTGATCCTGAGATGAAGAGCCTCAAGTTCTGAATCCCAGTTTCTGGAAACTGCAGGAAGGGAGATGATAATAGTAATAATAATAATAATAATGATGATGACGACGACGATAATAATAATAATAATAATAATAATAATAATAATAATAATAATAATTTATTTATACTCCTCCCATCTGGCTGGGTTTCTCCAGCCACTCTGGGCGGCTTCCAACAGAATATTAAAATACAATAACCTATTAAACATTAAAAAGCTTCCCTAAACGGGGCTGCCTTGTGCTCAAATCCTGATTGTGGGTTTCCTGCCGGCATCTTGGTCAGCTGCTACAGAAACAGGATGCTGGACTAGATGGGCTGCTGGCCTGATCCTGCAGGCCTTTCTTGCGTCCTCATGTTCTCCTTGAGAAGAAAAGAATTCGCAATTATTCTGAGCAAGCGTTCGTATTGGCACTCAGCAAACCGATTTCATGATCTTTCCCGCGAGGTGATTCTGCATGTCGTCGGAAAGCAGTCGCTTGTGGGTGGCGCAGGGTCTTCTTCTGTCTCCCCCACCTCCCCAATTTCTCATTTTCTTTTCTTTCTTTCTTTTGACTGGTGCACCTTGCGAAAACGTGAATAATTGATTCCCCCTTGTCCTGCTTCCTGTTTTATTTCTGTACGCGTAACACTAGCCGGCAGAGGCTTGAATCATTCATAGGCTGTGACTCCCCTGTGGCAGAACTGCGGGGGCCAGAGGGGAATCGGTCCCTCGCAGGCCAGAGCCCTGGGGGCTGATTTTGTCAAAGAGAGGACGAGGAAATCCGCTGGGACAGGCACTCGGGGGACGAAGAAACAACAAAACCCCACAGTTCCCGTGGGGGAAGCCCAGAGAGTGGAAATGTTATTCTCGGCCCAGTTCCTGTTTGCTTAGGATGTTGGCTGGATGGTGGAAGTGCCACGATTCTGCCGCTTTGCATCGTGGGAGTCTGTTACCTGTCGAGGCAGGTGGGTGATGGAGTTTGAAAGGGGGACCGGGCAGACAAAGAGGTTAATATCTCTCTCTCTCTCTCTCTCTCTCTCTCTCTCTCTCTCTCTCTCTCTCTTATTGGGATTTGGGTTTTACATTACAGTGGTACCTTTGGTTGCGAACAGGATCCGTTCCGGAGGCCTGTTTGCAACATGAAGAGCGCAACCTGAAGCGCCGTATCTTCGCAGGTGCGCGGCACTATTTGGTGCTTGTGGGCATGCGCGAAGTGCAATTTAGCGCTTCTGCACATGTGTGAGCGGCGAATCCCAGAAGTAACCCTTTCCGGTACTTCTGGGTCGCCGCAGGACGTAACCTGAAATAACGTAACATGAAGCAAACGTAACATGAGGTATGACTGTACAAATTTAAATTCAAACAATAAACACCATTATCATCATTTAGGATTCCTTGAATCCTTTGACTTCCCCTCCAACCCTTCCATGGTTACCATTTTCAATCTTTCTCCACTGTTTCACTTATTTTCTCTATTTTTCTTACACAATCCAGTTTAACTTAATTTTTAGTACATTACAAACATTGCTCGATTGCTGCCGGTTTTTAGTTGTTTACAACGTTGTCTTAAGTACAGTGTAAATTTTCCCATTCCTTCTTAAAGTTCTTCTCTTCCTGGTTTTTGATTTTCCTGGTCAATTTCGGCATAGTCCATCCTCTTCATCAAACCATTCATCTCTGGTTGGGACTTTATCTTCTTACCATCTCTGGGCTAGTAGTATCCGTGCTGCTGTCGTCGCATACCTAAACAATCGTCTCTCTCTCTCTTAAATAGGAGCAAAGGGAGCTGCATTATTATTATTATTAATAATAATAAGATTATTATTATTACTATCTATTACTGGAATCGTAGAGTTGGAAGGCACCACGAGGGTAATCTAGTGCAATGCAGGAAACTTTTGCCCAACATTAGGCTTAAACCCACAACCCTAAGAAATGGGGAGCCACCCCAGAAAAGGCCCTGTTCTCGTGTTGCCGCCTTCCGGACCTCTTGTGGAGTAGACACATAAAGAAGGGCCTCAGAAGATGATCTCAGCGTCCGGGTAGGTTCTTATGGAAAGAGGCGGTCCTTGAGGTATTGCGGTCCTGAGCCATTTAAGGCTTTATAGGTCATAGCAGCACTTTGAATCGGACCCGGAAATTAATTGGCAGCCAGTGCAGTCGGGCCAGGATTGGCGTTATAGCAGCCTTTCTCAACCTGTGGGTCCCCAGATGTTGTTGAACTACAACTCCCATCACCCCTAGCAAGCAAGCCCAGAGCTCAGGGATGATGGGAGTTGTAGTCCAACAATATTTGGGGACCCACAGGTTCAGAACTGCTGTGTTATAAGATCAAACTGTCCTGCCCAGATGGGAAACTCTTTATACTGAGTCCAGCCGTTGGTTTGTCCAGCTCAGTATTGTCTCCTACACTGGCTGGCAGGGACAGCATTGCAGAGGGTTGGACTAGATAGCCCTTGGGGGCCCAAACCGAGTCTACAATTCTGTGACTCTGCGAGCATTCCGGCTGGTACTGTATTTTTCGCTCTATAGGACGCACCTTGTTTTAGAGGGGGAGAAGAAGGGGGAAAAAATTCTCCCCCTCTCTGCTCAGCACCCCTTCAGCGAAGTGGCAGGAGAAAAGGAGCCCCTTCCATTTCTCCTCCCAATTGGCGGAAGGGGCGCTGTGCCAGCGTGGTGTAGTGGTTAAGAGCGATAGACTCGTAATCTGGTGAACCGGGTTCGCGTCTCCGCTCCTCCACATGCAGCTGCTGGGTGACCTTGGGCCAGTCCCACTTCTCTGAAGTCTCTCAGCCCCACTCACCTCACAGAGTGTTTGTTGTGGGGGAGGAAGGGAAAGGAGATTGTTAGCCGCTTTGAGACTCCTTCGGGTAGTGATAAAGCAGGATATCAAATCCAAACTCCTCCTCTTCTTCTTCTTCTTTAAATGATATTTATTGACAGTTTAAAGATTACAAAAGAATAAAGAAAAAAAGAATTAAATAAAACAATACACTACAATACAATACAAAAAACAAAAACACAAACACCACACACCCTAAAACATTAAATTAACTAGACAAAACAAAAACAATTAAAAACACTTAAAATCCAATAATTGCAATATCTTATCTTTCATTCACTTGTGCCGGCGACCTCCTCACACCTCCCTTTTTGTATTCCACTTCAATTAACTGTTTCAGCAATTCCTTTCCATCTTCCTCTGTTTTCTATCCTGTAATTTATCTTAACATATTCTAACCCTGTTTTTCCCCCCTTTAAAACATTAACAATCTATCTGTACCTAGTTCCTTATCACATTTCTGCTAAAGCCATGTAACTTCATTCCACCATTTTTCTAAAGCTCATTAATTTTACAATATTTCTGTAAATAATCTTTAAATTTTTTCCAATCTTCTTCCACCGACTCTTCTCCCTGGTCTTGGATTCTGCCAGTCATTTCCGCCAATTCCATGTAGTCCATCATCATCATCATCATCTTCTTCTTCCCTGTCTGCTGAAGCCAGGAGTGTCTTGCTCTCCTGGCTTCAGCGAAAGCAACGCGAAGCCTCCGGAGCACGGGGGGAGCTCTCCCTCTGCGCTTCGGAGGCTTTGCGTTGCTATCGCGGAAGCCAAGGAGCCTGCATTCGCTTCATAGGACGCACACGCATTTCCCCTTAATTTTTGGAGGGGGAAAAGTGCGTCCTATAAAGCAAAAAATACGGTCAATGTGGGTCAATGTCATTGATGGGCTCGCCAACCCACCCCCTTTCCCTTGCCCATCTTGCTTAACAGCAGTGAGCTGCAAGAAAAGCCCTGATCTGTGACCCGCCGCCTTCATTCTTTGTTTATCTCATTCCCCACCCCACCCAATCCGCCCTTTTATTTGATTTTCCCCAGTTCCGTAATACACAATAATCATATATTATACATCCGGTTAATTAAATCATACTGACTTCACATCCATCGTTACTTCTTCATTTCGTTTGTACTGATTCCAGTGGTTACAGCTCCCCGCTCTAAAAGTCTCCTCTAATGGCCCCTTCTCTCCCATAATTGCTTGTATCTTGCTTTATTTATAATGATTACATCCCAAATTTTCCATTGCCTGTTTACTTCAAAAATGAAGAAGTGCCTTCCTTAAAACTGTCTGGCTTGGGTTTTGTGGTTGGGGTAGGGAGAGTCTCATAGTCGGCGATGTGAGATGAGATGTTCTGTGGTGGAACTCCTTTCCGGACGAAACATCCCAGCAATGTTCAGATGCACTTTGAATATTTTTCTATTCATCCAGAACTTTGAAGAATGCTTGAGAATCCTCCCTGACTCAGCTGCTGCTGCATTATACACAAGTTTAATGCTTAAGACGGCTTGATGGTGACTTGACCAATCTTTTAATTCTTACTTTCATTACAGTGGTACCTTGGTTCTCAAACGCCTTGGTACTCAAACCCAAACACTGCAAACCCGGAAGTAAGTGTTCCGGTTTGCGAACTGTTATTGGAGGTCGAACGTGTTCCGTTTTGAGTGCCACGCTTCCGTTTTGAGTGTCACGCTGAGGTCTGTCTGGTTTTGCTATATAATTTGCGTTTTTGCGGCTTTCTTTTTTGTGTGACCATGTGGAACCCAGTTCAGCTACTGTTTGATGGATTGCGTGGCTGCAATACATTGTTTATTACTTTCTTTTTATGGATCAGTTGTCTCGTTATATAGTAAAATTCATGTTAAATTGCTCTTTTAGGCATTGTTTTTAAAAGTCTGGAACGGATTATTCTGTTTTGCATTACTTTCTGTGGGAAAGCGTGCCTTTGTTTTGGAACGCTTTGGTTCTGGAACGGACTTCCGGAATGGATTACGTTTGAGAACCAAGGTACCACTGTATTGTGATGACACTGTGATGACATTTGCTACCCTGTGCTACACGAGGAGGAGGGGAAGGATATAAAACCCATGAATGAATGAATGAATAAGATTACGACTAAACATCAGGGACGCGGGTGGCGCTGTGGGTAAAACCTCAGTGCCTAGGACTTGCCGATCATATGGTCAGCGGTTCGGATCCCCGCGGCGGGGTGAGCTCCCATCGTTCGGTCCCAGCTCCTGCCCACCTAGCAGTTCGAAAACACCCATAAGTGCAAGTAGATAAATAGATACCGCTTTATAGCGGGAAGGTAAACGGCGTTTCCGTGTGCTGCGCTGGTGCTGGCTCGCCAGAGCAGCTTCGTCACGCTGGCCACGTGACCCGGAAGTGTCTTCAGACAGCAGTGGCCCCCGGCCTCTTAAGTGAGATGGGCGTGCAACCCTAGAGTCGGACACGACTGGCCCGTATGGGCAGGGGTACCTAAACATCAGGAAGAACTTTCTGAGAGTAAAGAGCTGTTTGACAGTGGAACAGACTCCCTTGATAGGTGACGAACTCTCCTTCCTTGGAGGTTTTTAAGCAGAGGTTGGGTGGGCATCTGTCCTGGATGCTTTGGTTGAGATTCCTGCATTGCAGAGGGTCAGACTCGATGACCTTTGGGGGTCCCTTACAACTCTATGATTCTGTGATTCTCTGTTGGAAAGGCGGGTTTGAGGTCTCAAATGCTGTTTTGCTCCTTCTGCATTTGGAACGTGTTTTGGCTCCTGTGCGGTTCCTCAAATCAGGCTTTTATTTCCGAGTCGATCTGGGTTCCCTCTTTCTTCTCTTTACCTGGCCACCCCAGCTTAGTGAGGATGTTGACAAGCTGGAAGGTGTGCAGAGGAGGGCAACCGAGATGACCAAGGGTCTGGAAACCAAGCCTGATGAGGAACGGTCGAAGGAGCTGGTTATGTTTAGCCTGGGAAAGAGGAGACTGAGAGGGAACACGACAGCCCAGAATAGACCCAGAAACTCCAGCGGGTGCAGAATGCCGCGGCAAGGCTCCTTACGGGGTCCTTTCTGCGGGATTACATTCCTCCGGTGCTTTTCCAGCTGCACTGGCTCCAGGTACATACTAAGAGACTAGATTGGAAAATTTTCAGACAGGATTGATGGAAGTCAAAAAAACTGAATGAGATGTAAAAGTATGTTTCATTACTGTTGAAAATGATATGTTAACACACACACACACACACACACACACATCTATATATATATATATACAGTGGTGCCCCACAAGACGAATGCCTCGCAAGACGGAAAACCCACTAGACGAAAGGGTTTTCCGTTTTGGAGGTGCTTCGCAAAACGAATTTCCTATGGGCTTGCTTCGCAAGACGAAAATGTCCTGCGAGTTCCTGCGATTTCCCCCCCTTTCCCCCCTTTTTCTAAGCCGCTAAGCCGCTTATCAGCTGATCCGCTAAGCCGCTTATCAGCTGATCCGCTAAGCCGCTTATCAGCTGATCCGCTAAGCCGCTAAGCCGCTTATCAGCTGATCCGCTAAGCCGCTAAGCCGCTTATCAGCTGATCCGCTAAGCTGCTTACCAGCTGATCCGCTAAGCCGCTAAGCCGCTTAACAGCTGATCCGCTAAGCCGCTTATCAGCTGATCCGCTAAGCCGCTTATCAGCTGATCCGCTAAGCCGCTTATCAGCTGATCCGCTAAGCCGCTTATCAGCTGATCCGCTAAGCCGCTAAGCCGCTAAGCCGCTAATAGCGCTAATCTGCTAAGCCGCTAATGGGCTTGCTTCGCAAGACGAAAAAACTGCAAGACGAAGAGACTCGCGGAACGGATTCTTTTCGTCTTGCGAGGCACCACTGAATATAGATATGAGAGATTCCTGCGTTGCAAGGGGGGTTGGTCTAGATGACCGCTGGGGGACCCCCCTCCCCACTCTGTGATTCTCCGTGTTGCTTCTTCTTCTTTTGACTGCCCACTCTCTTCTTGCAGGGCATTTCCCAAGGCCCTGATGGATTTCTGGTAGCCCGCTGGTGACGATCCGGGAAGAAGAGCATGGTTAAACACCAACCGCTACAGTACTACGAGCCACAGTTGTGTTTGTCATGTCTGACGGGGATTTACGGTTGCCGTTGGAAACGATACCAGCGGTCACATGATGACACCACCAAGGTGAGTCGCTGGAATTTATTCTGTATTTCTTGGCAGGCTGCCCCCGTTTTTGAAATCTCGCTAGGTTGGCAGGGGGGTGACTGTGTGAGCTTGTAAGCTGCCTCGGATGTGAGAATCTGAGAATGTGATTCATCCGTGAAGATTAAGAAACGTAGGCCCTTAAGGTTCGACCACTCTGTCGCTTCTGAACTGTGTGCGAATTCTGCAGGCTCTTCGCTCCTTGTCATTTTTGCTTGTGGAACTACAGGCAGATTTAACTGATTATAGCATTTTTACCCAGTTCTTCAGCAGAAAGGAATATGTTTCCCAGAGCTGCTTACTAATGGAAGTGGCAGCACAGTTCTTGGGCTTGTGGACTCTAAAAGCCGTGGCACAAAAGGAAGTGGGGGCGGGAGGGAGGAGGAAAAAAGAAAACACAGGTGCTGTTCTGTACTTACGGAGTTCTTGTAATGGCGGTTGGATCGGAGAGATTTCCAGGAGACGGGGAGCCAAAACTTGCTGGTTTTCCAGCAGAGAGGATGAAGAGATCCTGCAATCTCATTTCTCCCCCTTTCCCTGTAACCCATGGGTAGGCAGACTAAGGCCCGGGGGCCGGATTCGGCCCAATCGCCTTCTCAATCCGGCCTGCGGACGGTCCGGGAATCAGCGTGTTTTTACATGAGTAGAATGTGCCCTTTTATTTAAAATGCACCTCTAGGTTATTTGTGGGGCTTGCCTGGTGTTTTGACATGAGTAGAATGTGTCCTTTTATTTAAAATGCATCTCTGGGTTATTTGTGGGGCATCGGAATTCGTTCATTTCCCCCCCCAAAAATATAGTCCGGCCCCCCACAAGGTCTGAGGGACAGTGGACCGGCCTCCTGCTGAAAAAGTTTGCTGACCCCTGCGATGGAACTTGGCTGTGATATGGTTTATATGGTTTATATGGTTTATATGGTTTATATGGTTTATATCGTTATGTGGTTTTTGTGAATACTGTGTGCAGACAAATCTTACATGCTTCTAGGTTGCTTTAAACAGAAGAATCGCTATTCCAAGTTGGAAAGAAGTTGTAACTGTTTTTTATTTTAAAAATAGACCAATGCATGGAGGGCAGATCTATGAGCTCTTAGCCACATGGAACCTCCTTGTTCTGAGGCAGCCTATCTGCGAGACCCGGGTGCAAAGTACAAACAGTACATTGCCATCACCTCTGTGCCCTGCTGGTGAACCTACAAAAGGAATCTGGCTGTTTTTGTATTCTCCTTATCAGTATAGTTCAGAGAGAGAGAGAGAAGGAAAGGCAGGAGAGGAGCAATTGGTAAAAACACTGAGGTATTCTAGGGCAGACCTAAAACGTGTAGGTACGTTTTCATGGAAAACCTTTCCCCCTTTTGAAATGCACTCTCCTCAATCTGTGTTATTTATTATTACTATTATTTATTAAATTTGCATGCCACCGCTTCATCCGTAGAGCTCAAGGCAGTTCACAGCATAAAAAGACAAGTGATGTTGGTGACTGAACGAGCGAACCGGCCATGAAATGGTGTGTGTGTGTGTGTGTGTGTGTGTGTGCATGTTTGCTCATTCAGAGCAAGGGCGGAAGTGCCCTTTCTCTGATTTGGCTTCACGACAGCATCGTGTTATGGCTGCTTGATAACTCAGCACTGTTATGTAGCCGATGTGATCCTTGATTGGTTAGGATCGCATAGAGAAGAAGCTCCTATGTGTTTGAGTGTGTGTTTCAGATGGCACCAAAATTATTTGGAGCAGGAGCATGAACCAGCTGTAGACCAGGCATAGGTAAACTCCGGCCCTCCAGATGTTTGGGACTACAATTCCCATCATCCCTGACCACTGGTCCTGTTAGCTAGGGATGATGGGAATTGTAGTCCCAAACATCTGGAGGGCCAGAGTTTGCCTATGCCTGCTGTAGACATAAGAGCAGGGTTTTGGTTTTAGGTTTTTTTGACCTTTTTCTGCCCAAGAAAGATCATGGAGCCCAAGAATAGTAAAACCTCTCATAGATAAAAATCTTTATTTGCATCAGCCACAAGCTGATCAAATACAATCAAATACAACTATAGCTGGGTGCTTGGCTATGCAAAAAAAGAAAGAAAGAAAAAGAATTTACAACTAAACAAATAAATGAAAGCGTTATAATTGTCTTTAGCTACAAATAAAACATAAGAATGAATTGGCTTTTTTTACTAGGCATTCAACATGTCAGTCAGGTGGTAGATCTTATTCTGATTGCCCCAGCTAATTTTTTTGCCGTGTTTGCTGTCCCCTGGTAATCTTGGTCTGCAAGAAGGAAGGATCCTGTAGCAGTGGATGACAGAAGGATATCCCTTGTAACTTCTGAGGCGAATAGATTTTGTTGTGCTTTTAAGGGCCGTGATAGCCACAGAGCCCTTGTCATCTTGCCTGTCAGGCGAGAGGATTACGGTCTCCTGTTTCTCCCGATAGCCGTTTACAAGTGATCTTGTCTTCTGTGTCCAATTAATATTTCAAGGTATCAGCAAGGAAAAGGCCCAGCCAGCAGTTTTTTTGTTTTTTGTTTGCAGCGCAAGACTGTTGATTGATGGCACGCCTAACTGAGTGAGCGAGAGAGAGAGAGAGAGATCTGCATAATAGCACCCTGTATGTCAAATTATTGGTTACGGGATCCACAAAGCCTTTCAAACCCTTTTCCTTCAGCAAGAATCCTCCTCTGCGAACCTGGGAATGGTTACATGAGAGCGGAGGCTGGTAATAGATGCTGTCAGTTTGAAGGGCTGACGCTCAGAATCCTCAAGTCTTTCTTTAAAACCGGAATAGTCCTAAATTCTGAATCCTCTCAAGCTTTGCTGCTCTTTTTGGACTTCTCAAAATCCTCTGTCATCAGTAGGCTCTGTTCTATGAAAACCTATGCCGTAATAACATTTATAACTGTTTGAAGACCCTTTGTTGTATTTGCTACAGCGGGCAAATACCGTATTTTTCGCTCCATAAGATGACCTTTTCCCCACCTAAAAAGTAAGGGGAAATATGTGTGCATCTTATGGAGCGAATGCAGGGGGGAGGCAGGCAGGAAAAGCCCCCAAAAGCCACACACAAGCTCCACGCGGCTCTTGCGGGCTTTTCCTCAGGAGGGATAAGGGACTGACGCGGCCAGTCAGTCCCTTCTCCCTCCTCGTAGAAAAGCCCGCAGGAGCCGCGCACTCCTTAAAGGGTGCGCGGCTTCTGTGGGCTTTTGCGGGAGGTGGGGGTATTGCCTATACGCACGCAGCCTCTCCCTGCCGGAGAGGTTGCGTGGGGCTAAAGAAGCCATAGCCCCGTTCAGCCTCTCCCGGCTGGAGAGGTTGCGTGCGTCTATGGCAGAAGCCAAGAATTCTTGGCTTCTTTGCTGTTTGGGGCTGGGGGGGGGGGACCCGGGCTTCCCTGGCAGCCCCAAGAAGCTCGTGGAGCAGTGGAAAGGCTTCGCGCCAGCCTCTAGAGCATGTCGAAAGGAACCTGAAGCCTCCGGAGTGCAGCGGGAACTCCCACCACGCTCCGGAGGCTTGGGTTGCCTTCACTGAGGCTTCGGGTTGCCTTCACTACTCATCTCCAGCTACAGCCCCTATTGCACCGGTGTTGTGGAGTGGTTAACTCACTGGTTCTCAAACTTTTTTCTCTGGGCCACGCTTTTGGAATAAGAATTTACACTGAGTTTTTTTTAGAAATACATTGAACAACTCCTAGCAGTGCTGGATTTATAACATAGAACACAACTACTTTATACAGTGGATGCTCAGATTGTGAACGTGATCTGTGCGGGGTGCATGTTCACAACCTGCAGCTGTGCGTCTGCGCACGCTCGGGTTGCGATTTAGCGCTTCGGCGCATGCACAACCGCTGAAACCCAGAAGTAACCCGTTCTGGTACTTCCGGTTTTCGGTGGTCCGTAACCCAAAAAAACGCAACCTGGAGCGTCTGTAACCTGAGGTATGACTGTAATAGGGTCCTGGGATGTCCAGAAAGTATAAAACAAGGCAGCTATGTAAGAACAGGAGTCATTTCCGAAATATAATGATAAATGCAAATACTATAAAACCTTAAATACAACTCAATGAGAGGTGTGAGTTTGCTTTTGCTGGGTGATCTCATTTATATTAGGTCTTAATTTGAGACACATTCTCATATCTTCATTAACCCAAAGAAGCCTTTCTCTTTTCTGATCGTTCATATTGATCAGAGTTGAAAATCCCTGTTCACAACAGTATCGCCGAGGGGAAAACCGTAGAATAGCCAATGCTTTTATAAGAGAGGCGTTATAAGTTTCCAGCACTCCTGAATGCTTCGATTTTGGTTTTAAATGCAGTGTAAAGTAGTCTCTATGGGAGTATATTGTATTTAATTATGGGGTATCAGAGTTTTGGGACACAGGTGGCGCTGTGGGTTAAACCACAGAGCCTAGGACTTGCCAATCAGTTCGAATCCCGCCGACGGGGTGAGCTCCCGTTGCTCGGTCCCTGCTCCTGCCCACCTAGCAGTTCGAAAGCACGTCAAAGTGTAAGTAGATAAATAGGTACCGCTCTGGCAGGAAGGTAAACGGCGTTTCCATGTGCTGCTCTGGTTTGCCAGAAGCGGCTTAGTCATGCTGGCCACATGACCCGGAAGCTGTACATTGGCTCCCTTGGCCAGTAAAGCGAGATGAGCGCCACAACCCCAGAGTCGTTCGCGACTGGACCTAATGGTCAGGGGTCCCTTTACCTTTATCAGAGTTTTAGGGGGTTAACCAGGTTGGGATAGCTGGGCGTGTTGGTTTTTGAATGTCTGATGTTGATTTTTTCAACTTCGTTGTTCTGTATGGGACAATGCCAATAAAGATTATCGTATTGTATCGCAGTCACTGAAAAGCTCCCATTTTGTTCTGAAACCCTGCTGCAGAAATAGTGACAGGTCTCTGAGACCCCAGGTCACGACACCTGAGCTGAGCAGGCTGAGGATTAGCCCTGATTGGTCCCGCTCCTTGGAGAAGCTGTCTGGGCACAGCGCTCAAACACCTTTTGCCAGTCTGCAAGCAGCCGTTGTGTGCTAATGCAGTGTGGGTCTCTTGTGTGCAGCAACAGTGTGCTTGTGCTGGCAGAGGAAGGAAACTTTCTTTTTTAAAAAATCTGTTGCTGTGTGAAAATGCTAATGGCTTGGCATCTACTTGACGACTCTCTTCCCTGCTGCATAATTTTTAGTTCTGTTTGTCTGGCTATATTGGCCGCTTGTGACCAAGCGAAGATGCACGGGCGCCAGGTTGCTGCCTGACGTCTCCGCCATCTGGAGGTGCGAGCCTGGGGATCCTTGGACGTGAGCTGTTTTCACATACTAGCAAAACACATGTATGGAAGTGAGAGCTGGGCCATAAAGAAGGCTAAATGCCGAAGAATGGATGCTTTTGAATTCTGGTGCTGGAGGAGACTCTTGAGAGTCCCATGGACTGCAAGAAGATCAAACCTCTCCATTCTGAAGGAAATCAGCCCTGAGTGCTCACTGGAAGGACAGATCCTGAAGCTGAGGCTCCAAGACTTTGGCCACCTCATGAGAAGAGAAGACTACCTGGAAAAGACCCTGATGTTGGGAAAGATGGAGGGCACAAGGAAAAGGGGACGACAGAGGACGAGATGGTTGGACAGTGTTCTCGAAGCTACCAGCCTGAGTTTGACCAAACTGCGGAAGGCAGTGGAAGACAGGAGTGCCTGGCATGCTCTGGTCCAGGGGGTCATGAAGAGTCAGACACGACTAAACGACTAAACAACAACAACAAAGCAAAACACATCCCGCAGAATTCTGTCTGTTATATTTTATCAGAAAGAGTTTCAGGAACCAAAAGGCTGTACAGTGGTACCTTGGTTCTCAAACACCTTGGTACTCAAACAACCTGGAACCCAAACACTGCAAACTCGGAAGTACGTGTTCCGGTTTACGAACTTTTCTTGGAAGCCGAATGTGCTCCATTTTGAGTGTTACGCTTCCGATTTGAGTGCCACACTTCCATTTTGAGTGTTACGCTGAGGTCTGTCTGTTTTTGCTGTTTATTTTCCGTTTTTGTTTTTGCGGCTCTTTTTTGTGACTGTGTGGAACCCAGTTCAGCTCCTGATTGATTGATTTGGCGACTGCAGTACATCCTTTATTGCTTTCATTTTATGGATCAATGGTCTCGCTAGATAGCACAGTTCATGTTAAAATGCTCTTTTAGGGATTGTTTCTAAAAGTCTGGCACGGATTAATCCATTTTGCATTACTTTCTATGGGAAAGCGTGCCTTGGTTTTGGAATGCTTTGATTTTGGAATGGACTTCCGGAACGGATTAAGTTTGAGAACCAAGGTACCACTGTGTTGGAAAATACCATTTTTGAGAAATCTGGCCCAGAAATGGCAACTAGGCATTCCTTTTTGGCGACTGTGACCCTGGTTTAAGGAGCCATTTGGCGCCCAGCTTATACAGTCATACCACAGGTTACAGACACTTCAGGTTACAGATGCTTTAGTTTTTGGGTTGCGCATTGCGCTGAACCTGGAAGTACCGGAATGGGTTACTTCCGGGCTTCGGCGCTCACGCATGTGCCTCCCGCATGGATCATGTTCACAACCCAAGCGTCCACTGTATATCTAAGTTTCTAACCCTGGTACTCCTCCTCAGACGCTTAAAACTCCCAGAAGCCCCAGCCAATAATACAGTGGTGCCCCGCAAGACGAACGCCTCGCAAGACGGAAAACCCGCTAGACGAAAGGGTTTTCCGTTTTGGAGGTGCTTCGCAAAATGAATTTCCTATGGGCTTGCTTCGCAAGACGAAAATGTCTTGCGAGTTCCTGCGGGGTTTTTTCCCATTCCCCCCCCTTTTCTAAGCCGCTAAGCCGCTTATCAGCTGATCCGCTAAGCCAATAAGCCGCTTATCAGCTGATCCGCTAAGCCGATAAGCCGCTTATCAGCTGATCCGCTAAGCCACTAAGCCGCTAATAGCGCTAAGCCGCTAATGGGCTTGCTTTGCAAGACGAAAAAACCGCAAGATGAAGAGACTCGCGGAACGGATTCTTTTCGTCTTGCGAGGCACCACTGTACACTTTATCTCATTTCTCTCATTTCTCTTGTCCTCCTCATGTTTCCTTTGGGCTGGTAGCAGAGGCTGCTGTCGTCTCGCCCGACCTTTGAATTACACCTAACCGGAGAGGGTCTCTTCCTCTCCCCACAACTTCAGGTGGTCGTGTAGGTAGTTCCTTAGCTTTCCCTAAGAGCTTGGACTCCTCTCTGGCTGAAAGGCAGAGAGAGCCTCTTGAAGAATTCAGGCAAACTTTTTGGCAGATGAGGTGCGTTTTCGTCCCTGCCTGCCCTTGTGACTTTTAAGCCATTTTATCTTTTGAACCTACACTTGGTTGTTACCGTAAATTGTGCGGCGATATTGTTGTAGCCTGCTGTGGGTCCTCACGGGAAAGCTGTGTAATATCCTAGAGCTGGAAGGGACCCTGAGGGGCATCTAGACCAACCCCCCGGAATACGCAGCTATTCCATATGGAGATCGAACCTGCGACCTTGGTGTTATCAGCAAAGCGCTCTGACCAGCTGAGCTATCCAGGGCCTTAAATGAGGCTGGGTCACAGTAAATTGCAATGCAAACAGATTTCCCCCCGCCCCCTGTACCTAGTTTTCACTGCCTCCTATCCCCTTTGATGCGGGTGGCGCTATGGGTTAAACCACAGAGCCTAGGACTTGCCGATCAGAAGGTCAGCGGTTCGAATCCCTGTGATGGGGTGAGCTCCTGTTGCTCGGTTCCAGCTCCTGACAACCTGGCAGTTCGAAAGCACATCAAAGTGCAAGTAGATAAATAGGTACCGCTCCGGCGGGAAGGTAAACGGCGTTTCTGTGCGCTGCTCTGGTTCGCCAGAAGCGGCTTAGTCATGCTGGCCACATGACCCAGAAGCTGTATGCCGGCCAATAAAGCGAGATGAGCGCTACAACCCCAGAGCCATCTGTGACTGGACCTAATGGTCAGGGGTCCCTTTACCTTTACTAATCCCCTTTCTGCAGGCAAAGCGGTTTCTGCAGGCTCCGTAGGCAGTAAATTAGGCTTTATCGCAGCAGCAAAACCTTCTCAGGTCCCTCTTGAATCAGTGTGTGGGTTTATCGCCACTGCTATATAATCCCAGCGTATGTGATTTCCGACGGGAGCAGGCGGCAAAGAGACGGAAAATATAATAATAACGAACTGGCCTTTTAAGCCGCTTTAATTGAGTTGTAAACCGTGTTTCTGACAACGGTGAATCACTTTTGCTTTGAAGAGGCTTCCCCCCCATTAGCGGCTATACAGAAACGCTTCAAATATTTGCCCCTACCTGCAGAAGCTCAGCGAAGAAGCAAATTCTTAAACAAAATGTGGTTTTATAATGAATGGCCTTGGCGTGGAGGAGAGCAGGCGTTTCCTTCCCTTTTCAGGAACGTTTTGCAACTGCGCCGTCAGGGATGCTCAGTTGGAAAGCGGCAACGTTCAAAGATTTTGGGCACTTTCAGATTGCTGCTGTTTTTAGGTGGGATTCAATCGCACGCCGGCCGGTACGTTCAAGATGCATAATTATAGTTGATTGGGAGGTCTTGCTCATCAAGCCCGCTTCCCCCCCGAGAAATCAAACTTCTCGCAATAAGGAAAGCTATCTCATGAGAAGAGAAGACTCCCTGGAAAAGACCCTGATGCTGGGAAAGATGGAGGGCACAAGGAGAAGGGGACGACAGAGGACGAGATGGTGGGACAGTGTTCTCGAAGCTACCAGCATGAGTCTGACCAAACTGCGGGAGGCAGCGGAAGACAGGAGTGCCTGGTGTGCTCTGGTCCAGGGGGTCACGAAGAGCCGGGCACGACTAAATGACTAAACAACAACAAACAATGGGGAAAATGCACATGGAATCATAGAACCGTAGATTTGAAGGGACCTGAGGGTCATCTAGTCCAGCCCCACACAATGCAGGAATCTGAGCTAAAGCATCCATGACAGATGGTGAAATATACTCACGAGTTGAGAGTGGATTTCATGCTCTTTATTCAGCTCATAGTGGTGAGGAGGAATGGATGTTTCCCCAGAATGTCTGCCTTATATACATTATTTACACAATGGGCCCCACGTGATTGGCTCATTCTGGGATTCTCCTGTAGGCCAATCAGGTTGCGGATTCCCTTCCACCTGGAGTTGGATTGGGTGGCTCTTGTGGACCAATCAGACTGCTGCATTCTGGACCCTATTGTTCTAGGACCAATCAGACTGCTGCATTCTGAATCCTATTGTTCTAGGACCAATCAGACTGCTGCATTCTGGATCCTATTGTTCTAGGACCAATCAGACTGCCGCATTCTGAATCCTATTGTTCTAGGACCAATCAGACTGCCGCATTCTGGATCCTATTGTTCTAGGACAAATCAGACTGCCGCATTCTGAATCCTATTGTTCTAGGACCAATCAGACTGCTGCATTTTGTATCCTATTCAACTCAGTACATAACAGATGGCTTCAAAACCTCCAAGGAAGGAGAATCCACAACTTCCCGAGGGAGACAGTTCCGCATAAGCAGAGCGAGTGCTCTTTAAAGAGCCAACACATACCCTTGCAAGTGTCCCTATTTTCCAGCAACAGCCCTGGATTTACAGAAGCCGTCCCAGTCTCTTATTTGATCCCAGAATGTCCCACTTCTCCTTAAAGGTAAAGGGACCCCTGACCATTAGGTCCAGTCGTGGCCGACTTGGGGGTTGTGGCGCTCATCTCGCTTTACTGGCCGAGGGAGCTGGCGTACAGCTTCTGGGTCATGTGGCCACATGACTAAGCCGCTTCTGGCGAACCAGAGCAGCGCACGGAAACGCCGTTTACGTTCCCGCCGGAGTGGTACCTATTTATCTACTTTGACATGCTTTTGAACTGCTAGATTGGCAGGAGCAGGGACCGAGCAACGGGAGCTCACCCCATCGCGGGGATTCGAACCGCTGACCTTCTGATCGGCCAGTCCTAGGCTCTGTGGTTTAACCCACAGCGCCACCTGCGTCCCTCACTTCTCCTTAGGCCATCCCTATTTTCAGTGGATCAATGTTGGAGCATATGGAGTTATGTGACCCCCAAACCAAGAAGATAAGTAACTATACAACCTTCAGAAGACATCAGAAGGCAGCCCTGTCTAGGGAAGTTTTTTTTAATGTTTAATGTTTTATTATGTTTTTATATACAGTGAGGGGGAAAAGTACAGTCATACCTCTTGTTACGTTTGCTTCATGTTACGTTCTTTCAGGTTACATCCCACGGCAACCCGGAAGTACCGGAAAGGGTTACTTCTGGGTTTTGCCGCTCATGCATGGGCAGACACACAAAATGATGTCACGCGCATGCGC
Source organism: Podarcis erhardii (assembly GCF_964252035.2). Classification (NCBI taxonomy): domain Eukaryota; kingdom Metazoa; phylum Chordata; class Lepidosauria; order Squamata; family Lacertidae; genus Podarcis; species Podarcis erhardii. Next base: position 9,153,584 of record NC_138508.1, read on the forward strand.
AGAAGCGTTGAATCGCAAACCATGCATGCGCAGATGTTCCACTGCGGGTTGCGTTCCTTTCATGTTGTGAACGGGGCTCCGGAACGGATCCTGTTCGCAACCAGAGGTACCACTGTATTTGGTAAAGGGACCCCTGACCATTAGGTCCAGTCGTGACCGACTCTGGGATTGCGGCGCTCATCTCACTTTATTGGCCAAGGGAGCCGGCGTACAGCTTCCGGGTCATGTGGCCAGCATGACTAAGCCGCTTCTGGTGAACCAGAGCAGCGCACGGAAACACCGTTTACGTTCCCGCTGGAGCGGTACCTATTTATCTACTTCCACTCTGAGGTGCTTTCGAACTGCTAGATTGGCAGGAGCAGGGACTGAGCAACGGGAGCTCACCCCGTCGCGGGGATTCGAACCTCCGACCTTCTGATCGGCAAGTCCTAGGCTCTGTGGTTTAACCCACAGCGCCACCCGTGTTCCACTGTATTTGATCCTCTGCTAAATTTGCCCGTTTGCCCTCTGAGGAAGAAATACCACTCCACAATTTTAATGGAAGGTTTATCGTAGCTGTGAGAGACAGAATAACAACTGGAAAAACCCCAGTTATCCCATTCAGGACCAGGGAGCCCCCCATACCCACAACAGCAGCAACACCACCACCACTTTGTACCATGTTTTTATGTTCTGCTTTGGGTGATTGCATACCATGGCTTTCTCAATTCAGACCGTGTCGTACAAGGAATAGATATCTCAGCTCCTTTAACCCCGGTTTGGTCTGATGCCTTTATATACTTTGCCAGCGGCTCGAGGGCCTTGGCTGATCCATCTCTGCTGTAAGTCATTCTGCCTTTTGAGGAAATTGTTGTGGAAGATTGAAAATAGAAGACTGAAAATAGAAGGCTGGCTTTCTGCCGGTGTTCTGGGACCATATGCTATGTCTCTCCAGAGTTTCAGAATATCAGGTCTGCCCCCCCCCCTTCTCCTCCTGTTCTCCCTCCAGGGAAAGTTCCCTGATCCAGCCATGATGTGTGAAAACCGCTTGCTGGTATGTCCCTGAGTGAGCCTGCTTCACAAAACCCGAATGTGTGAAAACTCTGCAGTTTCCCCTGGCGCTTGACTCTGAACTAGCCTTGGGCACTCGGGGAAAATAGTGAAAACAAGAAGTGTGTTTTCCTGTAGTGATGATATATACACTTTCAAAATAGGAGAAATAGCACTGTTTTTCGTTCTCTCTTACTCTGCTCCTTTCAGTCGTTTCCTGGCCACAAGGCAAAAGTCTGGGGAATATAATGTGGCTTTAGAGCCAGCGTGTTATAGTGATTAGAGAAGTCGGACCAGAACAGATAAAATACATTTTTAGGACGGGAGTGATGAAAGAACCCATTTATTTCTTTTTCGGAAATCTAGCACATGGGGCAATCACCCCCTGAACAAATAAAATTGCTTCATCTCCTGTTTGTTTCTGCTGTTCCCATACCAGCTATTCCTCTGAGAATGTGACTTGATTGATGATGATAATCGTAATAATAATAATAATAATAATAATAATAATAATAATAATAATAATAATTTTATTATTTACACCATGCCCATCTGACTGGGTTTCCTCAGCCACATATAAAAACATTAAAAATCCTGATACAGGGCTCCCTTCAGATGTCTTCTAAAAGTTGTGTAGTTCTTTATCTCCTGATAGCAGGGTGATTCACAAGGAGGGCACCACTACCAAGAAGGCCCGGTAACCTCGCTTCTTGCAGTGAAGGAACCCTCAGAAGGCCCTCGGAGATGGATCTCTGTATCCGGGCTGAACAATGTGGGTGGAGACGTTCCTTCAGGTCTACTGGGCCGAGGCCATTTAGGGCTTTAAAGGTTTAAAGCACCAACATTTTTATTTCTATGCATGTATAAAACTAATGGTCATTTTCTGCAGGCTGATCCAGAAAGGCCAATGGCCAAGGATAATAGCCCAGCAAATCTACAAATGTACAGCCCCCAGCTCAGGTTGGGATGACGCACATAAACTTGCAAAAGATTCTCTCCCATGGATGTTGATCATCACACCTTCCTGAAGGAACCTGTGAGCCATTGTGGCATGCTGCCATCCTAGGAGAATGAAATAATAATAATAATAATAATAATAATAATAATAATAATGATAATAATAATAATATATTATTTATACCCCACCCATCTGGCTGGGTTTCCCCAGCCACTCTAGGCAGCTTCCAACAAAAGATTAAAAATACATTAAAACATCAGTCATTAAAAACTTCCCTAAACAGGGCTGCCTTCAGACATCTTCTAAAAGCCAGATAGTTGTTTATTTCCTTGACATCTGATGGGAGGGCATCCACAGGGTTAGGGTTAGGGTTAGGGCCCTCGTCACCACTGAGAAGGCCCTCTGCCTGGTTCCCTGTAACCTCACTTCTTGCAGGGAGGGGAATCGCCAGAAGGCCCTCATTGCTGGACTTCAGTGTCCGGGCAGAACGATGGGGGTGGAGACACTCCTTCAGGTCTACTGGGATGAGGCCATTTAGGGCTTTAAAGGTCAGCACCAACACCTTGAATTGTGCTCGGAAACATACTGGGAGCTAATGTACGTCTTTCAGGACCGGTGTTATGTGGTCTCGGCGGCCGCTCCCAGTCACCAGTCTAGCTGCTGCATTCTGGATTAGTTGTAGTTTCCAGGTCACCTTCAAAGGTAGCCCCACATAGAGCGCATTGCAGTAGTCCAAGCGAGAGATAACCAGAGCATGCACCACTCTGGCAAGACAGTCTGTGGGCAGGGTCTCATCCTGCATACCAGATGGAGCTGGTAGACAGCTGTCCTGGACACAGAATTGACCTGCACCTCCATGGACAGCTGTGAGTCCAAAATGACTCCCAGGCTGCGCACCTGCTCCTTCGAAAGGACAATTTTCCTCTTCCCATAGACGCAAGGTTCACGGCGCGGAGTCCTGCAAGCTTAATCGAAGATCGGCCCTGCCTTTGCCTTGCCTTGTATATCTCCTCTCTCCCTGCGCCCGACAACAGAGGCAATGCCGCCTGTTCTAAAAATGCCACTCGGATGCTGATGAGGAATATCATTAGCATAATTTTAAGCTGAGCACATCACTTGGCTTATGAAAATATTTTGGCAGCTGTCCTACCTTATTTTAGATGAGTGGCGGAAGGGAGGGTCAGATGCAAGCCGCTGTCGGATGTGCCTTGCATGGCAATCACCTCTTTCCTTTGGCAATAAAGATGTTCAGGAGAGTGACTTGCATTCCAGGCGTTTTGCCAGCGCACCTTCGCTGCATCCAGTTCTTGGCTCTGTCCTTCACCTCCCAGGGACCTGGCCAGGATAAATGTGCCCCAGGATTTGCTTTTGCTGTTCAGAAGTCCTCGTGATATTAATATTATAAATCTCTCTCTCTCTCTCTCTCTCTCTTTCCTCCCTAAGCAGATTTCACAATCGAATCTTGCCATTTTGTTAACACTTCGTTTAGGATTTTGAGTAGCCTAAAAAATAAAAAAGTCAATTCTTTATTTTTATTTTTTGCAGGGGTCCCCCCCCCCCCTTAGCTGACTTCAAATGCTCTGCAAATAAAGATTCAGGAGGCTGAAAACCTTGTGCAGGCAACTGAGAACACACTTCACTACAATAGTTAGCTGATTTCTGATTTTAACATATATATATATATATATATATATGCAGGTTTTGGTGTCCTCGGGTGTCTTCCCGTGTAAAAGTTGGGGTGTCTAGGCGACGTTTCGACGAGGTCTCACTCGTCATCTTCAGGCTGGTGCTTTCGGCTTCTTGTTACTGGTGCCGAAAGCACCAGCCTGAAGATGACGAGTGAGACCTCGTCGAAACGTCGCCTAGACACCCCAACTTTTACACGGGAAGACACCCGAGGACACCAAAACCTGCATTCCTGTACCCGTGAAAATCTACGAAAGCATATATATATATATATATATATATATATATATATATATATGGATTTCATTGTACAGTTTTTCTGAAGGGTGGCACACGAGCATTTTTCGAGTGTGTGGGAATATTCAGTTTTTAATACTACGGTTTTTGCATCAACCCTAGGGTTGGAAACAGCCAGCTAAGAACACTGTTTGAGTGCTTTCTCCAGCTGGCAAAAGGTTGCGGTGGGCGATTGGAGGCAGCTATTCGCCTAGCGCTAAAAGCGACTCGCTAGAGGCGAGCTGCAAGTGTTGTTTGTTGCCTGCGGCTTCCTGCTGCTGGGCTTTGCCTCCTGTGCAAATGCGTAGAAAGCAAACGGAAGTTGTTGAGTTGTCGGTGGAAAACGAAGCTGAAGGAAGCTGTTCTCATGACACTTTCTCTGCAGAGCAGGAGATGAAGGAAGGAAGCGCTTGAGAGTCAGCATTCTGAACTGCAAATTCAGGTTTTTTTCTGGTACTTTTGCTTCTTCCTGCTCCTTGAACTTCCTTCCTTTTGACACCCCACCCGCCAGCTCCTTCCCTTTCTCATCTTAAAGGTAAAAGGACCCCTGACCATTAGGTCCGGTAGTGGCTGACTCTGGGGTTGCGCCGCTCATCTCGCTTTATTGGCCGAGGGAGCCGGCGTACAGCTTCTGGGTCATGTGGTCAGCATGGCTAAGCCGCTTCTGGTGAACCAGAGCAGTGCACGGAAACGCCGTTTACCTTCCCGCCGGAGCAGTACCTATTTATCTACTTCGACTCTGAGGTGCATTCGAACTGCTAGGTTGGCAGGAGCAGGGACTGAGCAACGGGAGCTCACCCCGTCGTGGGGATTCGAACCGCCGACCTTCTGATCGGCAAGTCCTAGGCTCTGTGGTTTAACCCACAGCGCCACCCACATCCCTTTCCCACCTTAGGTGGCTTTTAAAAACCCCCAGCTTGAATCATAAAATGTAGATGACCCAAATGTAAGGTTACTAGATTTTTTCCCCAATGAATCCAGGGACACTTTTCAGCTTCAATGGATTTTGTATAGGGACTGATTTGTAAATCCGAGGACTGTTCCCGGGAAATGGGGACGTCTGGTAACCTTACCCAAAGGGTCATCTCATCTAAACCCTGAAATTTACAGTATACTATAATTCAGCCCAGACACTGAGGTCCAGCTCCGAGGGCCTTCTGGCAGTTCCCTCCCTGCGAGAACTGAGATTACAGGGAACCAGGCAGAGGGCCTTCTTGGTGGTGGCGCCCGCCCTGTGGAACACCCTCCCGCCAGATGTCAAGGAAATAAACAACTATCTAACTTTTAGAAGACATCTGAAGGCAGCCGTGTTTAGGGAAGTTTTTAATGACTGATGTTTTAATGTATTTTTAATCTTTTGTTGGAAGCTGCCTAGAGTGGCTGGGGAAACCCAGCTGGATGGGTGGTGTAGAAATAATAAATTATTATTATTATTATTATCATATGGATAATCGGGTTTCTTATTTGGGAAATGTGTAGCAAAGTGCCCCTAAAGCATGCACAGAGTGCCTTTTGTGTATTTCTTCCTTGTAGAATCCAGCGCTGCCGTTTTCCCCTTCTATCCTCCCTGCCTCGGGCTTAACTCTTTGAACGCTTGGCCTCTCAAAGACTTGGAGAGCCTCTATTCCTGGTGCGGGCTTTTCTCCGAGGAAATCTACATCCTTTTATTTTTATTTTTGGAGACAGCTTGCAATACGCTTGTTGCCTTGGAAGCTTCAGGGATTCAGCCTGCTTCCTGATACCGAAACCCCTGGGGTTAGAGCTTTAGATCCTATGCAGCAAAGGGATTTGTTGAGTGTTGCTAGCGTTGAACAAAAAAGTACATCTGTTACATTTCCCCTGCACGGAAGATTTCCCCCTTTTATCTTGGGGAATGAAAATTCAAAATGCAAACAAGGGCAGAGATTCTTCTTGAAAAATTTTCAGCGGGCCCAAGGGAGGCAGAATCAAAGCAGTGGAGATGCCTGTTCCATTGATTTTTTCCCCAAACAATATTTTGTGCTGCTTCGAGAACATTTGTTTCTTTTCCTGGTCTTTTGGTTCTGAGTTTGATGGCTGCAATGTTCCTGCTCTCCTTGAGGCCTAGAAACTTAGCTGTGTGTTGTTTGATTTTGAACTGAGGAGGCTGCATTTCACACTGAGTACCAATTTGTGCACTTTGGTTGAACTGCAGTTCCGAAATTGTGAAAGGCACATGTGCAAAACCACTGTGTTGTTTGGTGCACCCTAAACCAATCACCCCCAAACTGTCACATGGAAGAATGAACAAATTGTTTTCTCCTGCTCTGGAAGGTAGGATGACCATCCAAGCTGCTTAAAAACCTCCAACGAGAACAAAAAGAATTTAATTTTTAAAAGCAATATGAATATGTTTAAGAGGTTAGGTAAGAACTTGCTGAATTAATTATTGGAACTGGGATGTAAGAGGAGGGGGTGGGGGGAAGTCAATGAAAGTGGGTAAAGAAAATTAGGGTATGTAATTGTATTTGTGTGTTTTTGTCTTTGTGTGTGTGTTTGTTGTTATAAAATGTAAAAACCCAATAAAAATTATTAAAAAAAAAAAAACCTCCAACGAGTCCCCCACCTTCCACAACGGGACACCGTGACGGAAACCAGAGTGCACAAAAATGCTGTTTACCTTCCTGCCGCAGTGGTACCTATTTATCTACTTGCACTGGTGTGCTTTCGAACTGCTAGGTTGGCAGGAACTGGGACTGAGCAACGGGAGCTCACCCCGTCACGGGGATTTGAACCGATGACCTTCTGATCGGCAAGCCCACCTGCGTCCTTTGGAAAAGGACCACTACTGGTTTAGACCCCTGCCTCCCTAAAACTGCCTTCCTCCTACAGTTTCGGCTCATTGCTTTAAAAGATAAAATACAATCCCAGTGGGTTGGGTTCCTGATTGCCACTTCTTCTGCCTTTTTTACGTGAATGCTTGGAAAGGCAGCGCAGAGAAGACAAAGGCCTAGTTCTTGCTATTATTTACTCTGCTCTTCCCAAGCTAGTAATTAGCCTCCTATTGTACGAAATCTCCCTGTGATGTGTGTTTCTCTTGTTGTCGGAGGCACTTGAGAATGAAATGAACGGGTAAAATGGAGGCAATTTAATTCCCAAAACAGAAAGCAATTTAACCAATTTAATTCCAAAAAAGCCCTAGTGAGCTTCATGGCTGAGCGGGGATCCGAACCCTGGACTCCGAGGCCCCACTCTGACACTCTAAACCAGGCATAGGCAAACTGGGCCCTCCGGATGTTTTGGGACTACAATTCCCATCATCCCTGACCACTGGTCCTTCTAGCTAGGGATCATGGGAGTTGTAGGCCAAAAGCTTCTGGAGGGCTGAGGTTGAGGACGCCTGCTCTAACCACTACACCACCACTGCCTCTCAGAGAGCCAGGACTCCGGGTTCCTTATCCCAGCTGTACTGCTTCTTGGGCTTTTGCACGACCTTCCTGCATCCAGTTGATGCCATAAAGATCTGGAAGCTGGTGTTTTGAAGGGCAGGGAGCTGATTCAGAACGGTGCCAGGAGGCGGCTGCTTCCCCATCCCTCTTCCTGGTAGCTTCGCAGATGGGCCCAGTGAGAGAGAGTAGCTAATCTAAGGAGATTTTTGTGACCAGACAGCTGTTTCCTGTCTGAGGGCTTCCAGCCTCATACCAACTGCTCAGGAAAGACAGAAAAAACACACACTGTGCCAACTTCCTGGCAGCAGGAGAGGGACTCATTTAAAGGGGATCAGCCCCAATTGGGGGGTGGGCAGAGGCGGTTTTAGGGAAGCGCGATTGGATCGGCCATACTGGGCGCCACCCTGCAGGGGGCGCCACAGCAGTGCCCTGAAAGGTAGCGCGAGAGGCCGGGGTTGCACAAGGTCTCCTCGCTGGCCCAAGTGGGACCAATTTAGCCAGTGATTTAGCCTGGTGATCATCGAATGTTTATTGGATGGATTCCCCCCCCAAATTGATTTTTGATTTTATTGTTATTTACGCTTTATACCATATTTTATGCTGTTTTTTGTAGCATCAATTAAGTGTTTTAAATTTGTTGTTAGCCGCCCTGAGCCCGGTTTCCTGAACCGGGAAGGGTGGGGTATAAATAAATTATTATTATTATTATTATTAAATTTGAAACACCAAATTCTGCCCCTGGGACTGACAGGGAGAGCCAGCAGCAGAGCTTAAGCAAATTCGCTCTTTGCAAAGTCTATTTCTGGGGAAGAAAATGGACGCACTTGCTGACATTTCCATCAGTAAAAGGTAAAGGGCCCCCTGGACGGTTAAGTCCAGTCAAAGGTGACTCTGGGGTGCGGCGCTCATCTCGCTTTCAGGCCAAGAGAGCTGCGGCCTACTTGATATCAATAGGCAGGGAGTTCCAAAGTTCAGGTGCTGCCACACTAAACCGTTGAGTTCTCTCCAATGCAGAAGAGGTGTTTTGTGGCACCTGCAATAGTGCCAATTCTGCCGTGGTGTAAAAGGTAAAGGACCCCTGGATGGTTAAGTCCAGTCAAAGGCGACTATGGGGTCGCGGTGCTCATCTCGCTTTCAGGCTGAGGGAGCCAGCATTTGTCCACAGACAGCTTTCCGGGTCATGTGGCCAGCAGGACTAAGCTGCTTCTGGTGCAATGGAACACTGCGATGTTAAGCCAGAGTGCACAGAAACGCTGTTTACCTTCCCGCCGCAGCTATACCTATTTATCTACTTGCACTGGTGTGCTTTTGAACTGCTAGGTTGGCAGGAGCTGGGACAGAGCAATGGGAGCTCACCCTGTTGCGCGGATTCGAACCGCTGACCTTCTGATCAGCAAGCCCAAGAAGCTCAGTGGTTTAGACCACAGCGCCACCTTTACTGTGTATCTGAATGTTATGGACTTGTTGGACGCAGAGGAATGGTGGGAGGAACCAGCTAGGGGACCCCCGAGGGAAGAAGGCGCAGAGCCCAGGGAGTGGTTGTGGGACCACAATGGGTGGTCCGAAGGAGAGGACGGGGAGGAGGAGGTGTTGGAAGCTGAAGAGGTAACAGGGTTTTGTGAGCGGGGAGAGTCTGTGACAGAGGAAGCCCAGAACTGGAGGCAGAAGCTGAAGCAGGAGGGTGGGAGGAAGGAGGCCAAGAGGCAAAGAAGAGTCAGGTACGAATTGATGAGGAGATTTCACCCCTCCCATATCCAAGAATCTCCTGATGAGTCTGCTGATTCTCCAGAGAGGAGGAGCAGTAAATCCGACATAAACGGACATAAATCCGACATCAGGAACCACAAGACAGAAAAACCAGTAGGAGAACACTTCAATCTCCCAGAAAAACTGGTTTTTCTCCCAGAAAAACCAGTAGGAGAACACTTCAATCTCCCAGGACATTCTATACAAGATCTCAAAGTAGCTGTTCTATTACAAAGGAATTTCAGAAATAGACTGGAAAGAGAAGCTGCTGAATTGCAACTTATCACCAAACTTAAAACTATGGAGAGACCTGGTTTGTACAAAGACATTGGATTCTTATCTCATTATACATGACAAAGCCATTTTTCACCTTCTCACCCCTTGCTTTTTCCTGTTAGACCTATTGCAGTCGTTAAGAGTCGTCAACAGGCTCATCGCAGCTATCTGCCAATCACCCATTCCCACCACCCTTCTGAGTAATACCCCTCCCCACCTTCTCACTATATAGAAAGATCCGGTGACTTCTGTTTCAGTGTATCTGAAGAAGTGTGCATGCACACGAAAGCTCATACCTAGAACTAACTCAGTTGGTCTTTAAGGTGCTACTGGAAGGAATTTTTTTATTTTGTTTTGACCATGGCAGACCAACACGGCTACCTATCTGTAACTGCTTTCTACTTATTCAGCTCCAGCACCAAGTCAGTCAGTCAGTCAGTGTGTCGGAGAGAGAGAGAGACTGAGTGTTAGAGATCGTGTGTAGAGATAAGGTTGCTGCTAAGAGCAGCTGCAGACACTCAGTGCAGCATTCATTTATGTTTAGACCTATTTAGCTCTGTATATAGTTTTGTATTATAGTTGTAGTTATAGAATAAAAGAAGATATTCTACAGAGCTGCTCTCTGAGTCGTGTATACACTGCCAGACTCTGCTATACTCTGCTGTGCGACGACTGTATTGTGGAAGCGAATCCGGTGCTCACAACTCTAAGCTGTGAGTCCACAGCACTTTGACCTGTTCCTGTGTAAAAGGTGGTCTCTGGAAGTGTTACCCAGCTCGCCTAGCCCAGTCGGGGTTGAAGTGCATGAGTCCAGTTGGTGACACTGGCTCAGGGCGATGCTGACAATTTAGTCACCGCCCTGTCTCCATGCCAGAGTGCGGCAACTCCAGGGCATGGGCAGAAAGTAGCCGAGTTGCGGTTGCATGAAGTGCAACTCCTGTGCCGAGTCCCAAGAAACACACACACAGGCAGCAGAATTCATGAGCGATAGTTTACGGCAGTGTTTCCCAACCTTGGGCCTCCAGCTGTTTTTGAACTACAATTCCCATCATCCCTGACCACTGGTCTTGCTAGCTAGGGATGATGGGAGTTGTAGTCCAAAAACATCTGGAGGCCCAGGGTTGGGAAACACTGGTTTACGGAGGTTTAAGAACTGGATATGGAACAACTGATTGGTTCAGAATTGGGAAAGGAGTACGACAAGGCTGTATATTGTCTACCTGCTTATTTAACTTATATGCAGAATTCATCACGCGAAAGGCTGGGCTGAATGAATCCCTAGCCAGAATTAAGATTGCCAGAAGAAATATCAACAACCTCAGATATGCAGATGACACAACCTTGATGGCAGAAAGTGAGGAGGAATTAAAGAACCTTTTAATGAGGGTGAAAGAAGAGAGCGCAAAATATGGTCTGAAGCTCAACATCAAAAAAAGGAAGATCATGGCCACTGGGCCCATCACCTCCTGGCAAATAGAAGGGGAAGAAATGGAGGCAGTGAGAGATTTTACTTTCTTGGGCTCCATGATCACTGCAGATGGTGACAGCAGTCACAAAATTAAAAGACGCCTGCTTCTTGGGAGAAAAGCAATGACAAACCTAGACAGAATCTTAAAAAGCAGAGACATCACCTTGCCAACAAAGATCTGTATAGTTGAAGCTATAGTTTTCCCAGTAGTGATGTATGGAAGTGAGGGCTGGACCATAAAGAAGGCTGATCGCCGAAGAATTGATGCTTTTGAATTATGGTGCTGGAGGAGACTCTTGAGAGTCCCATGGACTGCAAGAAGATCAAACCTCTCCATTCTGAAGGAAATCAGCCCTGAGTGCTCACTGGAAGGACAGATCCTGAAGCTGAGGCTCCAATACTTTGGCCACCTCATGAGAAGAGAAGACTCCCTGGAAAAGACCCTGATGTTGGGAAAGATGGAGGGCACAAGGAGAAGGGGACGACAGAGGACGAGATGGTTGGACAGTGTTCTCGAAGCTACCAGCATGAGTTTGACCAAACTGCGGTAGGCAGTGGAAGACAGGAGTGCCTGGTGTGCTCTGGTCCATGGGGTCACGAAGAGTCGGACACGACTAAACGACTAAACAACAACAACAACAACAAAAGTGTAGAAATGATTACAACGTCCAAGTTCTTACTGGATCCCCAGTAAGGCTCAAAACTTCAGCTCATGAGAGCACATCCAGTTGTAGAAGTGAAGAATAGACAGGATAGACTGTGTGTGCAGAAAGATGCAGAGCTGCTCAGTGGCAGAAGATATAGTTCCCTTCTCTGTGCATTGACCTCGAGTCCCGCAGACGATAACCAGAAAAAAACGGCTCCATGCATGTTTTAAAAAAGTTCTGCATCATTAAATTCACACTCCTTGACAAGGGAGGTGAACACTGAAGGGTGTCTTCCCTTCCTGCTGTGAGAAGCTCGCTTCCCTGCTGTCTCCCAGAACCAGAAGAGGCGTGAAAAGGGCAGAGGAGAGGTTGGCTGCATTCAGGCACAGTCTCCGATTGCTTGGGGGAAAAACCCTGGAGAGGAGGGATATAACTGCAATAAATAAACTCTTCCGCCTACCTGCTTAAGAAAGCTGGAGGGACCAGTCAGGTGAAGATGTCAGCCACCCACTTGGCACCCAGAGATCTCCACGTGGTTGCAATTGGACCTGTGTGAGTTGCAAAGTGCACCTGGCGCCTGGGGAATTTCTCAAACTGCTCCAAGGTTAAGCCGAACGAGTGCTATAGATGGCATACCCTGTTGAGCGAGACCGATTCCATTCATTTGAAAGATGCTCGTTTTAAAAAACCGAGTGTGTATGTTGCACCGGAGTTTAAATGCTTTGACACGCTTCTGAGCATAGCTGTCAACTTACAGATTTGAAAATAAGGGACCAGCAGCCTTGAAAATAAGGGATCAGCAGTCAAAATAAGGGATTTTCCAAACACAGGTATGTTCAACTTCTGAGCCCCTCCGAGCCAAAGGCAGAAAGCCCAGCCAGCAGCCAAACGAAGCCTCAAGCGGTGGTTCCCACAGCGCAGCAGCCCGGCAAAGGGGATGCAGCAAGGAAAACCACCGTCACCTCTCCGCTGGGAAGCGCTGAGCAAAGGCGAGTCCCCAGCAACGCGGCTGATTTGATCGGCACAAGGCATGCAAACTCCACCCCCCAGTCGTTCTCAGACTCCTTATCAGGTGAGCAATGCAGCCAAGCAACACATTGGAGCCTCCCTCCTCCTTGGCCGGCAGAGAGGGAGGGAGGGAGAGGAGCTGCTTCCTTTGAAACCCGGGAAATTTAAGGGGCATCATCAATAAGGGACAGCAGCGGGACATGGTCTGGAATAAGGGACTTTCCCGCCAAATAAGGGACAGTTGACAGCTATGCTTCTGAGGCGCATCTTGCCGCTCTCTGTAGTGGAAAGCTGGAAGGAGCCGCTAAACGTTTCCACCGTGGGGATGTTTATGTTCCTCCTTTGAAAAATGAATCCGGGAGCCAAAGGAATCTGTCTCTCAACTCCCTCGCTGGAAATGAGCAGTTTAAAATGGGCAGCAGTCATTTTTCTTGTGAAGGATTTCATATTAATCACTCCTTTATTGCGGCGGCTGAACTAATACTGTGTTGGTTCTAGCACAAGGGTTAATCTGCCTGGTTTCTCAGCTAGTCCCCACCCCCTCCTCATTTTCTAGATTTCAGAAGAATGAGCTGCTATTACTTGAGTTAATAGGTGTAATTTTAGTTCAGGGGCGTTCCCCATTTCAGTGGTAGGCAGCGGTGATGTCAAGCCCTGATGCTTGTGTTTTACCTTCGCTGTTGGAGGCAGAATGTCTCCGTATTCCAGTTTGGGGAATCATAAATGGAGGGAACTGGGTCGTCTGGTTGGCCACTGTGAGAACAGTATGCTGGGATAGATTTGGGGGTTAGACTAGATGACCCCCGAGTCCCCTTCCGTCTCTGCAATTCATTTCTCCCCCCAATAATGTTTATTAAATTTCATACAAAAACATAACTTTAACATAACAGAAAAAGAAAAAAAGAAAAAGAAAAGAAAAAGAAAAAAGAAAATAAAAGAAATAAAGTATTTCAAACCTCACATATACCACCACATACAATAAGTCTTAGTTAATTAATTAAAATCCAACTTCTTAAACATATTACTTGACTTCCTCTAATCTCTTCCAACTGAATTTCCTTGTAAATAAATGTAGCAGTTTCCAATATCATTATTCCATATAACAATATTCCGGTCCTAATCAAATTTCCTAACTTTTCTTATCGTACTTTTTCTTATTTATTTATTCCTAGGTCTAATTAGTTCTTTTAAGTGGTTACAAATCTTTAATATTACAATATTTATTCAAATAGTCTTTAAATTTCATCCAATCTTCTTGATATTCCTCTTCTTTCTGGTCGTGGATTCTCCCGGTGAGATCAGCCAGCTCCATAAAGTATATCATCTTCATCTGCCATTCTTCCGTCTCTGCAATTCAGATGCCAGGCTCTTATGAGGCAGGGGTGAGTTTCTGTGGAGACACTTGAAAGAATTGGGCACTGATTTCAACTTCCTGGGGATCAGTCAGTCTCTCTCTCTCTCTCTCTCTCTCTCTCTCTCTCTCTCTCTCACACACACACACACACACACACACTTTTTAAAAAGCAAGTTTATAGTCCTTATGAATGTGCAGGACGTCTTTTTGGCTGTACTTTTGGAAATCTCCGAAGGATCCAAACCAGCATAGAGGGCGATCTTCTAAAAAAAAAAGGCCCCCTTTCACATTGATTGGGCAACTCTAGGGTGCTGGAGGCAGGATCCTTGCTGCACAAATAGTGACAGGATTTGGCTGCCTTGACTGTTGCAGGAATTTATGTATAGTTTTTTTGGGGGGTTGCCCCTCCAGCAGATATCATGCACATGCAGCCCACTACGAAAATCAGCACAATCACTTTTGGGACTTTTGTGATTTGTCCCCACAAAACACTTCATCACAGTTGCTTCCTATCTATCCTTCCTATTCCTATTCTATTCCCATCTATCTATTTGCTGCACAATATCAAATGTAAGAACTCAGTGATAAATGTATCTATGTACTGGCTCACTGAGAAAACTTCAGAAATTCATATAGACATGTGAGCTCAGGTCCTCAGCAGCCCCTCTGCCTGAGTGATAATCCCTGGCATCCTGATACCTGAGTGCCACACAGGTAGCCATTCCAGAAATAACAAACCCAGATGAAGACAAAAGGGTGTGATTAACTTGGCTGGGAAACAGGGAAATGTAAAGATCTCTTTTGTTACACTTGATGGGTGTTTGGTGGAGGGCAAGGGGAACCATGGAGAAGGGTCCAGGATGCTCAGATTACTGCCACCAGACCTCCCCTTCCATGATGTAAGCATGATGTATTAGTGATGTAGTTTGGGGGGGTGTAACATGGGGATTAGCAGCTAATAAAAGTTTGGGTGCTCTTTTGCTCGGGGTTTCCATCTTGTTCCACCTTCTGGCAGGTGGGAGTCCTGTCGTGACAGTCTTCAATAAAGACCAAGCCTACTGGCTGCTGTTTTGCTCTGGTATTCCTGGCTGGTGTCCTTGTTTTTTGTCCAAGGGAGCCCTCAGATTTCTCCGTTAACATGACCCTGGACTGTGACCCTGGACCAATACACCTCTGCTCATCATAATTACCACATTTTTCGCTCTATAGGACGCACTGGACCATATGACACACCTTATTTTAGAGGGGGAGAACAAGAAAAAAAAATTCTCCCCCTCTCTGCTCAGCGCCCCTTCAGTGAAGTGGCAGGAGAAACAGAGCCCCTTCCATTTCTCCTCCCGCTTGGCAGAAGGGGCGATGTGCAGCTCTCCCTCTCTGCTGAAGCCAGGAGAGTCTTGCTCTTCCGGCTTCAGCAAAAGGAACCTGAAGCCTTCGGAGCGCAGCGGGAACTTGGGCTGTGCTCCGAAGGCTTCAGGCAGCTATCCCTGAAACCTGGAGAGCGAGAGGGGTCGGTGGGCACTGACCCCTCTTGCTCTTCAGGCTTCAGCGAAAGCAACGCAAAGCCTCCGGAGCGCGGAGGGAGCGCTCCCTCCGCGCTTCGGAGGCTTCGTGTTGCTATGGCTGAAGCCAAGGAGCCTGCATTCGCTCCATAGGACACACACACATTTCCCCTTCATTTTTGGAGGGGGGAAAGTGCGTCTTATAGAGCGAAAAATACGGTAATACTGGGATGCATTAACAAATAGACCGGCCTATTAAAATGCAGCGGCTTGTGTTTGTAAGGAACAAGACCCTGCAAAAGGCACATTTCTGAGCCCACCTGCCCCCCCCAAACCCTCGAACAAGCTCTGGGTCTGCTTCTAAATGCACGGGTTGTATTTAAGAGTCCTATAGGGTCTTGGCACTGGGCGGTGCATCTTGCAGGATTGCAATTATAGCACGACCCTGAGCCTTGCCTTGTGTTTATGGCTGCTAGGAATGTCAAGGGAACCTGTTAACACTCCTGCCCCCCCCCGGCTTGTGACCTCAGTTGCACTAATGGGCTTCCCGCTTGCACCTGGCTGTCATTATTTCTGTTGCCCCTCCAGGAATCCTTGGAATAACAGTAATAAAAGGAAGCACGCCGGGGCTAAATTTAGGCTCCCGGCTGGCAGCAGCGAGCGGCTAGCGAGGCATCGACCCTTTGCTAGGCTGATCCATCTCCCGCTGGTGCTAATTGGAGTTAAGCGAGTGTGTCTGTGCAAGCTGGGCGCCCTCCTCTTCTGTTCAAAACGGATCGGGGATGAAGGAACAGGTTGGCTGCAGGACTCTTCCAAGGCAGAATTATTGCCATGCTTCTCAGCTGCCTGCAATGTACAACCAAGGACGGCACGGGGTGCTGTCCTCTTGTTGTAAACAAAAATTGCCCTTTTTCCTTATGGGGCATCCAAGAGCCCATATAGATTCCTTACATAGTTTCCCTATTGGTAGGAGAAGATAACAGAGGCCAACCAGAGAATATTGAGAAGCAAAGCAGCTTGTAAGCCTGATCTTTATTGATCTGTTGCAACAGGGTGCTCCCCTCACACGCAAGAAAGGAGGAGGGACCCAGAAAAATGGTGTGCAAGGCCTTAAGACTTTTGAAATTGCCACCCTGTAGATCAAGACCACCCCCAGAAACATCATACATACATCACAGAAGGGGTGTAACCTAAGACCACCCCTCAGATACACCATACCTACATCACAAAAAAGGCCGTCTAAAACAGAAAATTTGAATGTTGTTTTTCTTTGTTTATCTCCTGTCTGGCAGGTTACTTGACTGGATTTCCTGGGGAGCCTGGCCAGTCTTTTGTAATGATTAGTTCCTGGGCCAGGTCACAGGCTCACACCCTGTTCATATCTAAAATGTTCCCTTAAGACAGGAATTGTGAGGAAAGAGACAATGGGGAGGTTTCCCACTTTGACCTTGCAGAGAAAACATTTGCTCAGTTTAGGAATCAAAATGGCTTCAGGTCGGTCTTCCTGTGCTGATCTATGTATGTGCTTGGTTGGTACACTTATGAACATTACCATATATCTAAGACCTCAAAATTCCTATCACACTCCTGATCTCTGAGCAGGCTGCAAGCTGTGGTCGCCTTCTCTGGGTATGGACCCCAGGTGGAACATAGGAGCCTGAGTCACACAATTGGTCCACCTAGCTTAGTGCTGCCTACACTGGTTGGCAGCGGCTCTCCAGGATAACAGACGGGAGCCTCTCCACTCCCTGCGTGGAGATACAGGGGATCAAAACTGGGACCTGCTGGGTGCAAGACAGGTGCTGCAGAACTGCAATTCCCAGAGTTCCCTGGGAAGAGGGGCTGGCTGTGCTGCACGGGGGTTGGGCTAGATGACCGTTGGGGGTCCCAGTCCTACAGTTCTAGGACTGTTCAACCACTCTGGAAATTGCAGCTCTGCAAGGGCTCTCCTCAGTACTCTCTCATCACTCTTAACTTTTAACGTTTGAGGCTTTATTATGTTTTTAAATATGCTGGAAGCCACACAGAGTGAGTGGCTGGGGCAATGCAGCCAGATGGGTGGAGGATAATAATAATAATAATAATAATAATGATGATGATAAAGTGGTACCTCGGGTTACAGATGCTTCAGGTTCAGATGCTTCGGGTTACAAACTCCGCTAACCAGGAAGTGATTGCTCCAGGTTAAGAACTTTGCCCCAGGATAAGAATGGAAATTGTGTGCCAGTGGCAGCAGGAGGCCCCATTCGCGATAGTGCGCCTCAGGTTAAGAACTGTTTCAGGTTAAGAACGGACCTCTGGAACGAATTACGTTCTTAAGCCGATGTACCACTGTAATTATAATATCCCTAAGATTTTTTTTTGGGGGGGGGGCGCCATGACTGTTTAAAGAGGCATGATATTGCTTTAAGTGTAAAAGGTTAAGGACCCCTGGACTGTTAAGTCCAGTCAAAGGTGACTCTGGGGTTGTGGCGCTCATCTCTCTTTCAGGCTGAGGGAGCCGGCGTTTGTCCACAGACAGCTTTCCGGCTCATGTGGCCTGCAGGACTAAACCACTTCTGGCACAACGGGACACCGTGACGGAAGCCAGAGCACATAGAAACACTGTTTACCTTCCCGCCGGAGTGGTACCTATTTATCTACTTGTACTTTGACGTGCTTTTGAACTGCTAGGTTGGCAGGAGCTGGGACAGAGCAACGGGAGCTCACCCTGTTGCGGGGATTCGAAGCGCCGACCTTCAGATCGGCAAGCCCAAGAGACTCAGTGGTTTAGACCCCAGCGCCACTCGCGTCCCTGCTTTAAGTGTACAGTGCAGATGGCACCTAGTTTTCCCTCTCTCTCTCTCTCTCTCTCTCTCTCTCTCTCTCTCTCTCTCTCACACACACACACACACTCCCTCTTTCCACTTTATAAATTAAAGCCTTTGCTCCACCTTTCTCTCCAGCCCCCCCCCCCCGCCCCGACTTGGTGGTCGCAGATGGGCTCAACAGTCAGATACCAGTAGCTTTTTGTACAGGGAAACGACGTGGGGCTTTCCCAGCCATCTTGCAATTTAGGGAACTTACTCACAGCAATCATCGCAGAGTGAAACTCCCATAATGGCTCGAGAGAGATGCCCTCTGCTTCCCCACTGCCCTGCTCAGTTGAGTAGCAAATGGGCTGTGTTAATGTGCGGAGACCTCATTCAGGGGAGCAAGATTCAATTTGGCTTCTAGCGCTATAAAACGGGATAGTGCCACAGGGGGCTTTCACGTGCTCTCTTGCCGCCAGAACTTCAGCGCATGCATGTGAAAGGCAATAAAGGAGATAAGGAACACGCGAGAGCATGAACATGCTTTGGCAAAGCAGGGAAAATGGAAATCTTCTGCCGCTTTTAGGATGCAGGCACACTGAACCATTTGTAGCCCCAAGATGTGTTTTTTTCTCAGTCTTCAAAAAGGGACACAGCCTCCTTTGTGTGGTTGTGGACTTGTTTTCATGGGGGGGGTTCTAAGCTTAATGATTTTGTGATTCTATGAAACTTTATTGGGGCCTGCAGCATACTGCTGTTATTGATTAGGTTTTTATAAACCTCACTGTGGCTTTATTGCAAAGAATAATCCGATAAAGCTACCGGTTAAGAGCCAGAATTTAAAACTTTCCCCAAATAATGGAAAGCAACAGTAAGCTTTAAAAAAGCGAATTGAGACATGTGTCTGGAGAGGCTTAGCTAAACAAGAATGCTTTTAGCTGGCACCAAAAACTGAAGGTGCCTGCTATCAAGAGGCAGGGAGTTCCAAAGATTAGTTCCTGACAGGTGCAGAACGAGGACTTTGTGTCCTTGAGTCTGCCTGCTTTTTAAAAACATACCGTATTTTTCTCTCCATAGGGCGCACCGGACCATAGGGCACACCTAGTTTTTAGGGGGGAATTAATTTTTTTTTACCCCCCCCCCAAGAGCAAAGAAGCCAAGACAGCGAGTGGGATGGATCCTGCTTGCCGTCTTGGCTTCGTTTTAGCCGCGGGGCTGGGGACGGGGTAAGCCCGATGTCAGGGAACTACCATCAGGGCCAGATGGAGAGAGCAGGCTCCGGAGGGGTCCTAGAGAGCATCCCGGGATGGGGAGAGGCAGCCCATCTTCTGGGGAAGGGAATCAGCGTAGCACCAGTGGAGAAGGGGGGCAGATGGGGGAATCGGCGAGGCGGTCCCATGACTCCTCGCCGGGGACCAACGGGGAGAGCACGGGTCCTCCGCTGCCCACACCCTCCTTGCGCAGAAGGCTTCCGCACAGGGAGAGTAGGCGGAGACTAGGCGTCAAAGAGCTTCTTTGCTGGAAGAAGTTCAAGAAACGCCCACTGACGGATTCTGCCAGCGATTGAGACAGCCACGGGTGAGTGGCTGTCCGGACAGAAAAGGTTCACTCAGGCAACCCAGCCAGGTGTGGCGACGGTTTACGCACGAGAAACCCCTAGAACCATTACACCCGAGCTTCCCCCAATCCCAGCCCCCAGAACAGGCAGCTATCTGCAAGCCTTCCGAGCGCAGTCGGAACTCCTGCCACACTCAGAAGGCTTGCAGATAGCTGCCTGAAGCCTGCAGAGTGCAGCGGGAGTTGGCGTTGCGCTCCCCAGGCTTCAGGCTGCAGGCTGCTCTCCGCAAGCCTTCGGAGCGCGGCGAGAGTTCCCGCCGACCCCTCACGTGCACCGACCCCTCTCGCTCTCCAGGCTTCAGCGAAAGCCTTCATTCGCTCCATAGGACGCACACACATTTCCCCTTCATTTTTGGAGGGGAAAAAGTGCGTCCTATAGAGCGAGAAATACGGTAAGAAGAACATGCTGGATCAGATAATCTAGTCCAGCATCCTGTTGTTGCCGTGGGCAACCAGGTGTCTGTGGGGAACTCGCAAGCAGGATTCGAACGCAAGAGCCCTCTCGCCTGCTGCAGTTTCCAGGAACTGAGATTCAGGACCATTCCTGCCTCTGACCGTGGAGACAGAGAATAGCTGTTGTAACAGCCATTGCTAGCCGTCTCCTCCATGAATGTCTCTCCTCTTTGCAGCAGAACCTTCCGTTTTCTGACTGGGAACAACTGGGTAATTCGGCCGTAAAATTAAAGCAGGAACCCTTTTAATTTCTCTGCGATCCCTCACTCTCCCAGGGTGGCAATTGAGTGCCTCTGCATTGTGACATTTCCCCGTAGTCAGGCCTGGCCACTGATATTAATTGCAGCCCTGGGTTTGGCTATACATAGAACACACGCTGCTTATTTTGGGTGGCGGAAGGCAAAAAGCCGCCCTCTGGCTCTCCCGGCGGCCGGGCATTTAAATAACACAGAGTCACCCGCTTGGGGTCCTGCGCAGGGCAGCCGTCACTTCAGATCTGCTCTGCGGTGAGCTAGGGTGCTCATTTGTGCACAGAAGGGCTGTGGTTTTTCCCCACCCCCCCATCATGGGAAGACCTGAATGCTGGTGTCAGTTTTGCTAGCTCTAAGCATCTCGGGCAGCCTTCCTGCCAAAGTCGAAACCTTAATTTTTGCTCGTTCAGGGAGAAATCAAAGAGAGCAGGGAGGATGGCAGGGTATGGGGAGGGAGCAGAGGTTTATTATTATTACAGTGGTACCTCGGGTTAAGTACTTAATTCGTTCTGGAGGTCCGTTCTTAACCTGAAACTGTTCTTAACCTGAAGCACCACTTTAGCTAATGGGGCCTCCTGCTGCCGCTGCGCCGCCAGAGCACGATTTCTGTTCTCATCCTGAAGCAAAGTTCTTATCCTCGGGTACTATTTTTGGGTTAGCGGAGTCTGTAACCTGAAGCGTATATAACCTGAAGCATATGTAACCCGAGGTACCACTGTATTAGTTACAGGTATGTAGCAGTGTTGGTCTGCCGTAGTCGGAACAAAATAAAAAAATTCCTTCCAGTTGCACCTTAAAGGTAAAGGGAACCCTGACCATTAGGTCCAGTCGTGGCCGACCCTGGGGTTGCAGCGCTCATCTCGCTTTATTGGCCAAGGGAGCCGGCGTACAGCTTCCGGGTCATGTGGCCAGCATGACTAAGCCGCTTCTGGCGAACCAGAGCAGCGCACGGAAACACCGTTTACCTTCCCGCCAGAGCGATACCTATTTATCTCCTTGCAATTTGACGTGCTTTCAAACTGCTAGGTGGGCAGGATCTGGGACCGAGCAACGAGAGCTCACCCCGTCACGGGGATTCGAACCGCCGACCTTCTGATCGGCAAGTCCTAGGCTCAGTGGTTTAACCCACCGCGCCACCCGCGTCCCATTGAAATAAATAAGACCTCCTTAAAGCAGGAATCAAGGGGGAAAGCCAAGCTAGTTCAGCTTTCCTTTTGGTATTCTTGCAGATCCTCCCTCCTGCACCTGTGATTTGAATTCCGGTGCCGTCTCCATCCTCTCACGTGCAGGAGGGCATTCATCTTGCGCTGTGTCTCCTGCTCCTCGGTTGACATGAGCCCCGCTCCCCTCCTGGTTCTGCTTCAGCGATGCGTTGGCCTCCAAGCGTCAAACAGAACAAACAAGCCGTCTCTCTAATAAGCCCGAACTCTTCCGTCAAAGTTCGGCCTGTCCTCCTTTGCCCTTGCCCGCTCGTTTTCCCTGTCCTTCAGAAATCCATCTCGCCAAGCAAAGCCTCTCTCCCTGTGTGTGTCTTTTAAAGAAGCAAGTCTTAGCTGCAGAAAAAGTCTGGCTTCAAGCATCTCAGAGCCTTTTGGAGCAAGGAACAGTGTCAGAGGGGTGAGGCGGATGATTCCTTCGTTGGGAACAGCATGTGCACAGAACAGCTTCTTCTTCTTTCATGATCTTCTTTTCGTAGCCGAGTAAGATTGTCTTCCATAAACACGGTTTTAACAGTGAGTCCGTAAGTGACTGTGGAGGCCAATTCTGGATCCACACGTCCTTCCACAGTGGGGACAGAGGTTTCTGGGCTGGTGTTGATCACGGTGAGGGTTTGCCAAGCATGCCTTCCTCTTAGCACGTTTCTCCCTTGCGTCCTGAGTTCGAGTGTCTTCAAACCCCATGACACCTTGGGTAAAGGCTGTTCTCCAACTGGAGCACTCGCAGGCCAGTGTTTCCCAGTTGTCTGTGTTTATACTATTTTTTTTTAGATTTGCCTTGAGAGAGTCTTTAAACCTCTTTTGTTGACCACCAGCATTACGCTTTCCATTTCTTTTAGTTTGGAATAGAGTACAGTGGTACCTCAGGTTACAGGCACTTCAAGTTACATACGCTTCAGGTTACAGACTCCGCTAACCCAGAAATCGTACCTCAGGTTAAGAACTTTGCTTTAGGGTGAGAACAGAAATCGCACGGTGGCAAAGGGAGGCCCCATTAGCTAAAATGGTACCTCAGGTTAAGAACAGTTTCAGGTTAAGAGTGGACCTCCAGAACAAATTAAGTACTTAACCCGAGGTACCATTGTAATTGCTTTGGAAGCAGTGGCGTAGCGTGGGGGGTGCAGGGGGGGCGGCCGCACCGGGCGCAACATCTGGGGGTTAGGGTTAGGGATAGGGTTAGGGGGCGCAAATCCATGGGTTAGGGGGCGCAAATTACTTGCCTTGCCCCGGGTGCTGACAACCCACCCTACGCCACTGTTTGGAAGACAAAACAGGACAAGCAACAAGCAAACAAGATTCTGGGCCAGAGTGTCCTGAGGCCGCTAGGTTTAGTTATCTGGAGTGGTGCTGTTGCCAATTGCTAGCGTTTGGTTTTTATAAAACTTCCTGTTTTATTATTTGTGAAAATACTTTAATAAGCCCTCAAGAAGCATTCCATGCCTATGCAATGTAAATTCTACAGGAAAATATTAGGCAGGTTTGTATATGGTGCACTTAAATTTGGAATGCTGTGTATAGAGAGCCAGCGTGGTGTAGTGGTTAAGAGCGGTGGACTCGTAATCTTGGGAACCGGGTTCGCGTCTCCGCTCCTCCACCTGCAGCTGCTGGGTGACCTTGGGCCAGTCACACTTCTTTGAAGTCTCTCAACCCCACTCACCCCACATAGTGTTTGTTGTGGGGGAGGAAGGGAAAGAAGAATGTTAGCCGCTTTGAGACTCCTGAAGGGGAGTGAAAGGCGGGGTATCAAATCCAAACGCTGCTTCTTCTTCTTCTATAGTTCGAATCGTAGAGTTGGAAGGGGTCCGAGGGTCATCTAGTCCAACCCCCTGCAATGCAGGAATCTCAGCTACATCATACACATTTAGCCTGGAAAAAGAGGTAGACTGAGAAGAAGCAGAGCATAGCCATCAGCGAATCTGTCGATGAATTTGTCTGTCCCTCTTTCAAAGCATCCAGGTTGGCAGGCATCGCTGCCTCATGTGGCAGGGAGTTCCATAGTTTAACTATGTGCTGTGTGAAGACGTACTGTATTTTTCGCTCTATAAGACGCACCAGCCCACAAGACGCACCTAGTTTTTGGAGGAGGAAAACAAGGAAAAAAATATTCTGAATCTCAGAAGCCAGAACAGCAAGAGGGATCGCTGCACAATGAAAGCAGCAATCCCTCTTGCTGTTCTGGCTTCTGGTATAGCTGCGCAGCCTGCATTTGCTCCATAAGACGCACACACATTTCCCCTTACCTTTTAGGAGGGAAATAGTCTTATAGAGCAAAAAATATGGTATTTTCTTTTATCCGTGCAACATTTTCTGAAAGCGAGGACATGCCTAGCGCTCAATGAGACAGTGGCCTCATTAGGCTGAAACAAAATTATATCCTGGTATGCTGTGTTCAGATATCAGCACTGTTTTACAGGATTATCTTGTTCAATTTAGTTAAATCCCATGAGAAGACCTTTTACATTCCTTAGCGTTAATCTGATGCCGACAGGTGTTCCGGAAGGGAGATTTGCCTGCTTATGTTTTTGCGGTGAGAGAGAAACTGAGGATTATTGTACACTTACCTTTTAAACGGCCCAGCTTGCATAGGAGACTGCCGTATTGTGCTGGTCCGGGGGGGGGGGTTACCGTGCGGCATGGTCTAAGTCCGGTCCTAGGTAGAGGGTAAGGAGGCTGTCCGTCAGGGGCGAAGCGAGGTCCAAAGCGAGGAGTCGGGCATGGTCAGGAACTCAGGAGAGCAGGTCAGGGTTCAGGCAGGAACTGGCAACCAGCGATGTTGCTCCCGCAACCTGGGACTGGGCGAGCTGGCCTTTATCTCCTCCGAGGCATAGGGCGGCCCTGATCCTCAGGTGACTCGCCTCTCCTGGCCTGGAGGCAAGCACTCCTCCTGCAGGAACTTAGTTCCCTCCGCCTCTCTGCCCTGAGCCTCTGCAGCTCAGGAGAGGCTGGAGGGTGACCGGACCCAGAAGCAACCTCAGCTTCCTCTGACGGGGCTGAGAGTGGAGCACCTGCAGGCAATGGGTCCTCCATCACCTCAGGAGCCAGAGCAGACTCAGCGGGTGCCTGCACCTGAGGATCCAGCACAGGTGAGGACCCTTCAGACTCAGGCCCCAGCCCCGGCTCAGCTGGCCCTGGAGGCGGGGACTCCTGTGCAGGCTGGGATTCCTCAGGTTCAGTCTCTGAATTAGATTCCCAGGCCATCACACTTATGCAGAGTCAAACCGCTGGTCTGTGTGGCTCCATATCGCCTGCACTGGCTGGCAGCAGCACCCCAGAGTTTCAGTCATCTTGGTTAAAAGTATATATATCCCCCAGTTGTTGGGAAATGAAGAAAACGAACCAGGTTTCAAAAGATTGGCATTATGCTTACAAAGATGGTAACACGCTTGTGAATTGCTGTTATTATAATATATATGGAAAGTCAATTACCTGGGAATTAATTGCAACCCCAGGCCTGAGGTCTTAACTATAACATAATGTTTAGCAAATTGCCTCAAAACATCCTATATACTATGCTGAGTGGTTGAATTCTGCAAACATTGGAGTCTTTTGCTTGCGATGCTAAAATGCTCTTTAAGAAGCGAAAAATGTTATTTTTTCCCCGTTAGCCTCCTCCACTTCTTGCCAGTGACTAAAATTTTATTTGTCTGTCGTATTTGGGCTTCCCAGCCTGGATAGAGGATTGAAAGTAGTTTATCCTCTCAAAACCATGTGCATATATTTGAAACAAAACCATGGGGAAAAAAATCTTCCATAAAAAAATCCATTTATTTTGTTAAGATTTTGCTAACACCCCTGCGTTGTGTGACTTCACCTTCACCCAAAAAAGCAGGGAAGGGCTGAGCTCAGGCTCAGAGAATTCTGTAACTGTGAAACCACAACTGAAAACGCCCTTCTCTGTTTCCCTCATTGGTTTTAATCAGCGGACCTTGGGTCAGAGGCATCCCAGTTCAATCAACAAAACAATATTTGCGGCCAATATTAGCTTCGCCAAGTTAGCACATTTTATTTCTGTTCCGCCTTGAGGATGTTTTAGTGAGATCACCAGAGCCTCCTTGTTTACGAAGCTATTGTGTTGCCAACCTTGCTTGTGAAAAATGGACCACTTACAAACGCCATCTCCAACTCCTCGAAAGATTCAATCAACGGTGTCTCCGAAAAAATTTACACATCACTTGGGAAGACAGGCCAACTAATGCCAGTGTACTGGAAGAAGCAAAGATCACCAGTGTCGAAGCAATGATTTTTCAACATCCTTTTCATTGGACTGGTCATGTTGTTCGGATGCCTGATTGTCGTCTTCCAAAGCAACTACAGCGGTACCTTGGTTTATGAACTTAATCCATTCCGGAAGTCTGTTCTTAAACTGAAACCGTTCTTAAACCGAGGTGCGCTTTTACTAATGAGGCCTCCCACCGCCGCCGCCCTTCCACCGTTTGGATTCCATTCTTAGACCGAGGTAAAGTTCTCAAACCAAGACACTGTTTCCGGTTTGGCGGAGTTTGTAAACCAAATCGTTCTTAAACCAGACTGTTCTTAAACCGAGGTACCACTGTACTCTATTCCAAACTTAAAAATGGAAAGCATAATGCTGGTGGTCAACAAAGGAGGCTTAAAGACTCTCGCAAGGCAAATCTAAAAAAAAAATAGTATAAACACCAACAACTGGGAAACACTGGCCTGTGAGTGCTCCAGTTGGAGAACAGCCTTTATACCAAAGGTGTCACGGGCTTTGAAGACACTCGAACTCAGGACGCAAGGGAGAAACGTGCTAAGAGGAAGACACGCTTGGCAAACCCTCACTGTGATCAACTCCTACTGAGAAACCAATGTCCCCACTGTGGAAGGACGTGTGGATCCAGATTTGGCCTCCACAGTCACTTACAGACTTACTGTTAACACCGTGTTCATGGAAGTCAATTTTACCCGGCTACGAGGGAATGTCAAAGAAGATTGCTGCCTGCCTTGTTCTTTACTCATTCTGGAAAGCAAAGAATACGAACGGGCAGAAAATTGGCTTGTATTGTGTCATAATTTGAACTTATCTAAGTCTCATTTAGGGGACGTGGGTGGCGCTGTGGGTTAAACCACAGAGCCCAGGACTTGCCGATCAGAAGGTCAGCAGTTCGAATCCCCATGACGGAATGAGCTCCCATTGCTTGGTCCCTGCTCCTGCCAACCTAGCAGTTCGAAAGCACGTCAAAGTGCAAGTAGATAAATAGGTACTGCTCCGGCAGGAAGGTAAGCGGCGTTTCCATGCGCTGCTCTGGTTCGCCAGAAGCGGCTTAGTCATGCTGGCCACATGACCCGGAAGCTGTACGCCGGCTCCCTCAGCCAGTAAAGCGAGATGAGCGCCACAACCCCAGAGTCGTCCGTGACTGGACCTAATGGTCAGGGGTCCCTTTACCTTTAAGTCTCATTTCCTGAAACAACAGAGATAGCTCAGTGGGTTAGAGTGTGGTGCCGATAATGCCAAGGTCATGGGTTCGATCCTCGTGTGAGACAGTTGCATATTTCTGCATTTCCGGGGGTGGGGGGGTATTGGACTACATGATCATTGTTGTCCCTTCCAGTTCTGATTCTGTGACCCAAAATGCAGCCATCCTTTGAAACTTACACTTCTCTGAATTTTGCGGCACAGTTTTCCAACCCAGTAAACGTGCAGGGTGAAAGTTTCCCTAGGAATGCATATGTTTGTAAAAGGAGCATGTAAGAAGGCGTTACGCTACAGAAGATTGCTCTGCAGAAATGGGCGTATTAGATAAGGCAGGGTACGATAATTGGTACCTTTGCAGAAATGCAACAATGTGTGTGTGCATATTACGAGAAGTGAATCTTTTGTGAGGAATATATATATATATATATATATAAATGGAGGGCTTGCAAACTGGTGCAGGAATGTGGCAGACGGAATTTAAGATGGGGGAGAAATGAGAAACCGAAACGGACAAATTCTTTCCTCCCCAGGAGAGGAATGTGGGAGCTCATCGCAAAGCATTGCTCTGCCAGTGTCGATTTTCTAAATGTGCTAGAATTCTTTTACATCAAACAGACTTTGTTGGCTGAGTGGGAGGGCATGCCAGGATATGATGACTAATGGGATCTAGATTAAGCTGTCATGTCAGTTTCTCTGGAACGAAAGGAAAGATGCAGAGGTGATAAAGCCCGAAAGTAGTAAAAATCCGTTCCTTTGTAAACGCGAGCTTAAAGTTCACGAAATCACCGCTTGGGAGTTAATGGCATTGCCTTCAAAGTGGCGATAGCGATGTGTTTTGAGTATAATGCCACCTTTGTATCTGTTCTTCTTTGCACTCTCTCGAAACACCCTGGCAGGTGTGTGTATTCTAACAACTCACACTTTCCACTTAGGACTCTTAAACGCACATTACTCATGCACTTAGCATTTCATTATCCCACACAGGAGTGAGATTCTCATTCCTTCTCGTACACACACACACACACACACACACACACACACACGGAGTTGAGCAGCTGGCTAACACTGGCTTGTGTTGCCCCCTGTTCCTGCCAGCTGCCCCCGGCCCCCAGGTTGCCGAGGGAAAATAAAAGAAAGCACTTCTTCACGCAGCAGAGAGTTAAACTGTGGAACTCACTGTCACATGAGGCAGCGATGGCCGCCACCAACCTAGATGGCTTTGTAATGTTGCTGTTGTTGGCATTGCACTGCTTCCGGAGTCAGAGGTGGCATGGTGTTGAATTCCGGTTGTTGGAAACCACACGCGGGGAGGGTGTTGTTGTTGTTGTGCCCGGATTCTGTTTGTGGGTTTCCCACAGGCAGCTGATCAGCCATTGTGAAAAGAGGATGCTGGACTTGATGAGCCATTGGCCTGATCCACTAAGCTCTTCTTTATGTTCTTACGTGTTACAGAATGTTTAGGAGTGGTGCATGCTCTGGTTATCTCCTGCTTGGACTACTGCAATGCGCTCTGTGAAGGCGACCCGGAAAATACAACTAATCCAGAATGCGGCAACTAGACTGGTGACTGGGAGCGGCCGCCGAGACCATATAACACTGGTCTTGAAAGACCTACATTGGCTCCCAGTATGCTTCCGAGCACAATTCAAAGTGTTGGTGCTGAACTTGAAAGCCCTAAATGGCCTCGGTCCAGTATACCTGAAAGAGTGTCTCCACCCCCATCGTTCTGCCTGGACACTGAGGTCCAGCTCCGAGGGCCTTCTGGCGGTTCCCTCCCTGCAAGAAGCCAAGTTACAGGGAACCAGGCAGAGGGCCTTCTCGGTGGTGGCGCCTGCCCTGTGGAACACCCTCCCACCGGATATCAAAGAGAAAAACAACTACCAGACTTTTAGAAGACATCTGAAGGCCACCGTGTTCAGGGAAGTTTGTAATGTGTGACATTTTAGTGTATTTTTGGTCTTTGTTGGAAGCTGCCAAGAGTGGCTGGGGAAACCCAGACAGATGGGCGGGGTACAAATAATAAATTTATTATTGTTGTTGTTGTTGTTGTTGTTGTTGTTGTTGTTGTTGTTGTTGTTATTAGCATTCAGCCGTGTCTGTCAGCACCTAAGTCAGTGGTAAAGGAGGCCACCAAGAACTGCACCCCTGGGCCCGACGCCTCAGTTACCGCTCATGCCGACTTGCCTGCTCTCTCTTACATACGGTGGTGCCTCGCAAGACGAAAAGAATCCGTCCCGCGCGTCTCTTCGTCTAGCGGTTTTTTCGTCTTGCGAAGCAAGCCCATTAGCAGCTTAGCAGATTAGCGCTATTAGCGGTTTGGCGGCTTTTAGCGGCTTTTAGCGGCTTAGCTGATAAGCGGCTTAGCGGCTTAGAAAAAGGGGGGGGGAGGAAAAAAACCCCACAGGAACTCGCAAGACATTTTCGTCTTGCGAAGCAAGCCCATAGGGAAATTCGTTTTGCGAAGCGCCTCCAAAACGGAAAACCCTTTCGTCTAGCGGGTTTTCCGTCTTGCGAGGCGTTCGTCTTGCGGGGCACCACTGTATATTGCCCCCATCTCACTGAACAGCCCTTAAAACAAATGCTAACTACCCCAGAGAATCTCGTGGGGGATCTTTGTTGGGGGGATAACCGATAAGTTGGAGTCTCAAGCTGGCGTTCTTCAAATAAACAGTAACGATTAATTTTTAAAACAAGGTACATTCATACCTTGGGTTACAGACGCTTCATGTTGCGTTTTCTCGGGTTACAGACCACCAAAACCCGGAAGTACTGGAATGGGTTACTTCCGGGTTTCGGCAGTCATGCATGCGCAGAAGCGATAAATCGCACTTTGCGCATGCGCCGAAGCCCTGAATCGCAACCCGCGTGTGCACGGATTCGCCGCTGCAGGTTGCGAATGTTGCGGGTTGCGAACGTGCATCCTGCACGTTCGCAACCCAAGCGTTCATTGTAGTACAATACAAGTGGAGAAAGCTCAGGTTACTTCAGAATTGATACGCTAGTTTAATTTAATTCGTTTCACAGAGGTTTCGGCTTTTTAGTTTGGTTCCTTTCTGAGGTGGCACTTTCCTTCAGGTACCCACCCCTTTAACAAATCCAGCTCCTGAGGTAACTTTCCGTAATAGTCTTAAGGGCTCACCACACACCCCTTCCTTCACTGGGTTTGTGTGTGTGTCCCTCTCCCCTTTTAAAAGCCAGAATCTGGCAGGCTGATTGATTTCATTGAAATGTCAACGAGATTAGGTAATCAATAGAAGAATAGCATTAAACGGAAGTTGTATCAATATCTGCGTATTGATCGTGCTTAGGAAATCTGCGCTGGACCTTTACAGTAATATGTGTGTAGAAAGCAAGTTCAGAATTCCAGTGTGCCATGATGAAAAGGATACTGGATATGCGATTTTGGGCTGAAATTTCTGCTTGGGCAAATTGGAACCTTCTTAGTCTTCCACACAGGGCCGTTGTGAAGATAAGTCAATATTAACTTTCAGGGCTGCTATTCAAGCAACAAAGCACCTCTCCTAATTTATAGTTTTGGGCTCTGTGTTGAGGTCAAATGTTTTCCATTTGCTGCTGGCTTTAGGATGCACTGGGTTTGTAAATTCACTGTTAATCTATTCTGCTAAGCCCTGTGGACAGTTTGGTAAGACATTTTAATGAAGTAAAAGCTGGACTAACGCTGTATCATTTTTTTTGAGCTGTGGTAACCGGAACTGTATTGAGTTGGAACATTTATTCTGGCCGTAAAACTGTTGCTATTACATTGGCTTCAGAGATACGGCTCTCTAATTTAAACTTGTGCAGAATAAATTTTAGCCGTGGGCCTCTGCCATAGCTATGCCCCTGACACACACATATCATTTCTCTCGTTAATCTTGTCCGCCTTTTATGAAGCTACGTCTCACTGGGACGTTGCATGACATGGGAGATACATAAAATGTCGCGGGGGAAGGCACAGATTGGCAGAGCAACCCAACTCATTTCCATCACAGCAGCTGAAGTGGGAGACGGATGACATAGTAGCCCCCAGAGGTCAGGAAAGCCAAATGAGATGCTAGCTTGTTAAATGCAAAAAAACGCTAATGAGCTCCTTTAAAAAAACACACACACAAAAAACTTACTTGGTTTATTTATCAAAATTGCTGTCACCCTTGTTTTGAATGAAGCTCAAGGTTATCTCTGATTTTATATACTGTATCAGGAGAGGGTGTATGTTGTGTTAGGGGCAGGGTGGTACCGCTGGTGGGGACACACACGTCCTTCTGGGGTCTTTTATTCACCTTTGGTCCCCACCCTACACTCAGGGTGCTACTGGGACATGGGTGGCGCTGTGGGTTAAACCACAGAGCCTAGGACTTGCCAATCAGAAGGGCGGCGGTTCGAATCCCTGCAACGGGGTGAGCTCCCGTTGCTCGGTCCCTGCTCCTGCCAACCTAGCAGTTTGAAAGCATGTCAAAGTGCAAGTAGATAAATAGCTACTGCTCCAGCAGGAAGGTAAACGGCGTTTGCGTGCGCTGCTCTGGTTCGGCAGAAGCGGCTTAGTCATGCTGGACACATGACCCGGAAGCTGTACGCCGGCTCCCTCGGCCAGTAAAGGAAGATGAGCGCCACAACCCCAGAGTCGGCCATAACTGGACCTAATGGTCAGGGGTCCCTTTACCTGCACTCAGCTCTCACATGTGGTTCCTAGAAGCTGTCACCAAGCGACAGCGGCCACACCCCAGGAAATGGCTTTGACCAGGTGTCCCCAAACTAAGGTCTGTGGGCCGGATGAGGCCTGAGGGACTCGTTTATCCGGCCCACAGCGACCCCCGCCGTTGCCCGCTCTTACTGGCACTGTGCTGCACGGCTGCCCACTTCTGGGTTGGAGGAGCACTGGAAATAGCTTGTGCATATGCGCAAGCGTTATTTGCGCATGCGCAAGTGTAACTTCGCGTGTGCAATCGTTATTTGCGGCGCACATCTGGGTCGGAGGAGGCTGGTGCACATCCGTGCAAGCTATTTCCGGTGCTCTTCCGACCCAGATGTGCACCAGAAATAATGCTTGCGCATGCGCAAATAACACTTGCTCATGCGCACAAGCTATTTCCGGTGCTCCTCTGACCCGGAAGTGCACCATAAATACCGTGTGCGCACGCCTATGGGCACGCTCTCCCCCGCCCTCTGGCCCGCCGCGCAATCAGCGCTGGAGACACCGGTAAGTTTGCTGACCCCTGGCTTTGACCCGAACTGGAAATTGCAAGAAATTCCTACTATTGTGGAGTGGCAGACGAAAACGATGAGTTACGCGGAGTTAGCCAAACTGACGGGAAGAATTCGGGATCAGGACAATCGGAGGTTTCGAGAAAGTTGGAGTAAATTTATGGTGCATATAAAGGATAATTGTAAAATTCTAAAAAGACTGGCAGAATTGAAATGGCTCCTACAATGTACGACAGATATAAGGTTAAAAAGTAGAACGTGCGACGTAAGAAAATAAGGGATACCCGCTGAAGGGATGGAGGGAAGTCGCAAGCTCGGAAGAGCTAAAAGTATTTATGTGATTTAATGTATTATATTGTAAAAGTATGTATAAGGAAAATAATAAAAAGTTATTTTATTTTTTTTAAAGGACAAGCCCCACCTGCCCCTCACTTCCCTCTACAGCACGTGCAGAAATCACCTTCTTGACCATTGGACCCACTCTTTTGGTCTCAAGCCTATCTTTGCATCTTCCCGCTCTTGGTCTCGAGTCTATCTTAACTCACTTAGTTTAGCCAGACTCGAGACCAAGAGCGGGAAGATGCAAAGATAGGCTTGAGACCAAAAGAGTGGGTCCAATTCTTCCCGTCAGTTTGGCTAACTCCGCGTAACTCATCGTTTTCGTCTGCCACCCCACAATAGTAGGAATTTCTTGCAATTTCCAGTTTGGGGCAAGGATGTTTCTTGCCGCTGCTGTGGCGTACATACAGAGTCTTTGGTCCGCTTTCTTAATTTCCTTCCCCATCAAACCCAACAAAAAGGCTTCTGGTTTTGGGGGGAAAGGTGTATTTAAATATTTTCTTGAGTTCATCGTAAATGAACTCCCAAAAGTTCTTAACTTTATCACAAGTCCACCACATGTGATAAAAGTCTCCAGGGGCAGGTGGGGCTTGTCAGCGTAGGTATCTTATCCACAAGAAGGAAAACTCTGATCCTAAACCTCCGCTGCCTTGTGGGATATCTCTGTGAGGAGAAAAGGCTAAGGAGTCAACCCTACCTGTTAAGTTGTGGGTTGACATAGCCGACGACACAGCGATTTCTCCAACTAGCTCTTTATTTCGTAAGCTGGAATAGAACTGACTGCAAACAGCTCAGCCGGCCTGCTTTTATAGGCAGCCGGCTGTCAACATTGTAACAACAACAGCCCAGAGTTCCCGCCTAAAATAACTGACGCGGACCTGAGTGAAAACTATATACAGTATCCCCCTGCTGGCCCAGGGTGAAACTTCACTACATAACACCCCTCCCCACCGAGATAAGGCGTTAGTTACAATCGTAATGGTTTCCTTATATACAGCACTACGCGTAATGGTTCAATTAGGCACAAAAGCATATTGGTTACATTTCCCATACTTAGACCAACAGTGATACATGTCCAACAACATAGTCCTTTAAATAAGTTGGGTGCTTGGGAACTCTGCCAGACCGCCGGGGACTGGTAGCCAAGTCCGGAGGGCCACACAGTTCTTGCTGAGGCTGTGGTGCGACCCTAGGTGGCGTTGGAACCAAATCCCCTGGATCCGCTGCTGTAGGTGGAGCCTCCGCAAGTGGAGTGGTCTGAGTCTGTGGTAAGTCTGGCAGACCCTCTGAAGCGGCTTGGTTCGGCTCCACGCTGGCAGTTTGCGAGGGAGGTGTAGGTGGGGCCTCGCCGTCTGTACGTGTCTCTTCTGGAGCCGCAAGCGCAGTTGGGGGCACCTCGGTAGTGTCCAAGTCCCCAACCCTGCGCCTAAGCTGGTCTATGTGCCGTCGCCACAAGCGTCCGTCTTCGAGTGCCACCTGGTACGAGCGAGGTCCAGTGACTCCCACTACTGTGGCTGGCACCCAAGGAATGTCTCCCACATAGTTCCGGGCAAAGACCTGGTTTCCTGGGACAAATGACCGTGGCGCGTTGGCACAGCCTGGGGGTTCAGCCACGGCAAAGTCCGGGTGTAGCCGGTCGAGCGGTGACCTGAGGCGGCGGCCCATAAGCAGTTCAGCAGGACTCCTCCCAGTGGCCGCATGAGGGGTGATGTGTTGCACGAACAAGTATTCGGCGACCCGCTCATGCCAGTCTCCCCGGTCCAGGCGCGCCAGTGCCTCTTTTGTCGAGCGCACCATTCTTTCTGCTTGCCCGTTGCTGGATGGATGAAAGGGTGCCGTTAGGGCATGGCGGATGCCCAGTCCCAAAAGATACCGCTCAAACGTGCCTGACGTGAACTGTGGTCCGTTGTCAGAGACAAGGACATCAGGACACCCATGCGTTGCAAACAGGCCTCGCAGCACCCGGATGACAGCTTCGGTAGTGGTGGAGGGCATCAGGGCGACCTCCAGCCATTTGGAATAGGCATCCACCACTACCATAAAGGTCCGGCCGTGAAAGGGGCCAGCCAGATCAATGTGCACCCTCGACCAGGGTGTCTTTGGCGTCTCCCAGGCAGTTGGTGAGAGCGAAACAACTTTCCTTGGCAGACTGGAGGGAAGGCTTGGACTTGCGAGTCGATGAAGGGGGGGTGTCAGACGGAGCCGATCGGCAGACCTTAGCGATGTGGCCCCTTCTGGAACACTTCCTACAGATGGCGTCTCTGAATCGACACTTGGCACGGGAATGGTTGCCTCCGCAGCCGGCACATTCCGGTTGGCCCTTGGACTTCTGTTGGAACTTCCTGTGCTCCCGCTTTGTCTGGTGCACATCATCGCCTTCACTGGGGATGCCTCATCACTGCTGGCCTCTTCATGATGCACCGGAACTGGCTCCCTAGCAAGACACGGGCTGCTGCACTTGCGGATCTCCTGGGCGGAGCGTTCAGCAGCTTCTGAGGCCACAGCCTCCTCAATGGCTTTCTGCAGCGTGAGGTCTGGCTTGGCGAGGAGACGCCGTTGCAGATGGATGTCCCGGACCCCGCAGACGATTCGATCCATCAGGGCATCGTCTAAGTCTCGGAACTCACAGTGCATTGCAGCCTGTCGCAGGGCGGTGGTGTAGTTGTTGATTGACTCCCCCTCTGCCTGGTTCCGGTGGTAGAACGCATGGCGGGCAGCAATCTTGGACGGCTTTGGTGCGTAGTGGTTGCGGAGCTTCTCTTGGATCGTGTCCCATGGTGTTGCCTGGACTGCTTCGGGCGCAACCAATGCTCGGGCCGTCTCAAACACCTCAGGCCCACAGAGGCTGAGGAATAGGCCCCGCTTCCGATCCTTTGATACTGCTGTCAGCTCGTTGGCTTAGAGGTAGCAGTCGAACCGAGCGAGGTAGGAATCCCATGATTCAGAGGCTGGCGCAAACGGCGGTAGAGGCACAAGTGAAGCCATGATTCCGATGCCGGCGTGAAGGGCGATGGATGGAACACAGTGCTCTAGCCAGAACAGTCAGCTCTGAATTGGTTCTGTCCAGTGATTTCGCTCAGTGATTTCGCTCTGTGATTCAGCTCAGTGATTCAGCTCAGTTCAGAGGCTGGCCGCATCTGGCTGTGCTCTGATGTCCATCAATCCCACCTTCGTCGCCAGTGTTAAGTTGTGGGTTGACATAGCCGACGACACAGCGATTTCTCCAACTAGCTCTTTATTTCGTAAGCTGGAATAGAACTGACTGCAAACAGCTCAGCCGGCCTGCTTTTATAGGCAGCCGGCTGTCAACATTGTAACAACAACAGCCCAGAGTTCCCGCCTAAAATAACTGACGCGGACCTGAGTGAAAACTATATACAGTATCCCCCTGCTGGCCCAGGGTGAAACTTCACTACATAACACTACCAAAATCCAGAGCGGGGTCCCTAAGGCGGTTGGATGGCGCCTTGTACACACCTCCTTCTTGCTCTGGTTTTCCTTGGACCACATCAGCAAGGCTGAGATCTTGTCTTGTTGTCTAGGCAGCCCAGGATTTCCACGTATCTTGCCCAGGCTGGCAAGGGGTCAAGCCGTGGTGTTGGGCAAGGCGGTGGTCTTTGTTTTCATGTGTGAGTGGGGTGGGTGAGTGTTTTGGATCAGGTTAGCCATATTGATTTGTATGCTGTTGGTGGATTATTGTCATTGTCTTGTTGGGCTGTGTATGTGATAAAGGAGAGCCATACCGGGGTGAAGGTGTCTTCTTCTATTTGTCCCCATGTCAGTTTCAGTTTATTGGTTAGTTTTTCTTTTCTTTTTTTAATCACTGCATTTTTATTGAAGTTATACACAAAACAAACATACACAAAAAGGAAAAAATACAAAAAAAAAAAATACA
The DNA here is from genome assembly GCF_964252035.2 of Podarcis erhardii. NCBI lineage: Eukaryota > Metazoa > Chordata > Lepidosauria > Squamata > Lacertidae > Podarcis > Podarcis erhardii. The sequence continues at coordinate 9,190,138 of NC_138508.1, forward strand.
AAAAGGGTCACAACAGTACAAATACACAAGCCAACATTTCCCTTCCCCCAGCTATACAGAGAGAGATAAATTGGCTACATAAAAAAAAAAGAAAGAAAGAAAACAAGCCCTGAACTCCCTTCCACCCTTTTGGTAAGTATCAAATATCTTCTTCCGTTACGTATTTGATTTTTAATCTGAGGTCTTAGATTCACTCGCTGATAGAATTGTTCTAACCCCGCCAGTTCACTTTAAACATTTGTTCCAATATAGTTCCAATATTTACTCCAATTTTTCAGAAATTTCTGTTCATCTGGATCTCTTATTCTACCTGTTAGTCTATCAAGCTCAGCGTAATTTACCATTTTAATCTGCCAATCATTCATGCTGGGAATGGTTTCCACTTTCCAGTATTGTGCCAACATAATTCTTGCTGCTGTGGTGGCATAAAGAAATATCGTCTTATCTTCTTTTTTCTAGGTTAATTTTTCTAGCAGGGCTGTTTCCCATACTATTTGGTACCATTGGTCCATGCTTACTCCTGACAGGTCTCTCCAGTGTCTGGTTATGGTGTTTCTGGCTGCTGAAAGTACCGTATTTTTTTGCTCTATAAGACACACCAGATCACAAGACGCACCTAGTTTTGGGAGGAGGAAAACAAGAAAAAAATATTCTGAATCTCAGAAGCCAGAACAGCAAGAGGGATCGCTGCGCAGTGAAAGCAGAAATCCCTCTTGCTGTTCTGGCTTCTGGGATAGCTGTGCAGCCTGCATTCGCTCCAAAAGACGCACACACATTTCCCCTTACTTTTTAGGAGGGGAAAAGTGAGTCTTATAGAGCAAAAAATACGGTAGGTGGGTTATGAGTTCTTTGTGGTGTAAGTGGGCATTATTGTCTAGGAAGATGTTTAGTAAGGTCAATTATGGGGTGATTTCTAATACTTGCTTGGTTATTTTATTTATTTATTGTATGGTTCTTGTCCAGAATACAGTGGTACCTCTGGTTACATACTTAATTCGTTCTGGAGGTCTGTTCTTAACCTGAAACTGTTCTTAACCTGAAGCACCACTTTAGCTAATGGGGCTTCCCACTGCCACTTCACCGCCGGAGCACGATTTCTATTCTTATCCTGAACAGAAACCTAATACACAAACCTGCCTAATATTTGCCTGTAGAATTTACATTGGATAGGCATGGAATGCTTCTTGGGGGCTTATTCAAGTATTGTCAGAAACGACAAAACAGGAAGTTTTATAAAAACCAAACACTGGCAATTGGCAACAGCAGCAATCCAGATATCTAAACCTAGCGGCCTCAGGACACTCTGTGGCCCAGAATCTTGTTTGCTCTGTCTTCCGAAGCAACTACAGTGGTACCTCGGGTTAAGAACTTAATTCGTTCTGGAGGTCCGTTCTTAACCTGAAACTGTTCTTAACCTGAGGTACCACTTTAACTAATGGGGCCTCCCGCTGCCGCCGTGCGATTTCTGTTCTCACCCTGAAGCAAAGTTCTTAACCCGACGTACTATTTCTGGGTTGGCGGAGTCTGTTACCTGAAGCTTATGTAACCTGAAGCGTATGTAACCCGAGGTACCACTGTAGTTGGATTTTGGGGCACTCCCACCACATGTGGAGGTATGTGCCTGTGGAGGTGCACCCTCTCCAGCATTTTGTTGAGGTTCCTGGGCGTATTAGCGCTAGTTTTCTGGGGTTAGGTACCACCTGTAGGTGAGTTTTAGAGAGAGTTCTTTTCTTTTGGTTGATATGGATTTAAAGGGGGGTTTAGACCCCATTTTGAGTGGGGTTAATTTCATAGCCTATGTCATCCTCCCATTGTTTGGCAAGGTGGTGGCAGCACTGTGGCTTTTTTTGGAGGCACAGATGGGCAGAAGGGTTTGCCAGAAAAATAAATAAATTCCAGAGAAGCGAGAATGGAGGATAGGGGGTGTTGTCGTTCCCTGGACACAGACTGAGCTCAACCTTCCTCAAGATGGTGAGAGGTTAACATGTTTGTTTGTGCAGAGAGAGAGAGAATGCCATTATTTCTGGATTTGCATATATCAGTATAAATCAGCCCAAGGAGATGAATTTATTTGACCCTATCTACATCAAGCTATATTTTATCTTTATCACCAAACTCCAAATATAATTGCACATTGTATTAATTAACATTATTTCTTAATATATTAGTGGCCATGTGATAATTGTAGCTTATAAATTTTATTGTTTAATGTTTTAACTTGTATATTAAGGTACTTTTATAGCTCTGTTTAGAGTAGGTAATGTCTTGACAATATAAATGTTTTAAGTTTTTTTATCGATCCGGTATACAGTGGTACCTCAGGTTACATACGCTTCAGGTTACATATGCTTCAGGTTACAGACTCCACTAACCCAGAAATAGTGCTTCAGGTTAAGAACTTTGCTTCAGGATGAGAACAGAAATCGTGCTCCGCTGGCGCGGCAGCAGAGGAAGGCCCCATTAGCTAAAGTGGTGCTTCAGGTTAAGAACAGTTTCAGGTTAAGTACGGACCTCCGGAACGAATTAAGTACTTAACCTGAGGTACCACTGTGTTTTCTTTTAATTGTTGAATGATTCTGTGTACATTGCGGCAGCCTTTGGCTATGTGCAATAAAACGGACTGACTGGCTGATAACAGTATAAATCAGCCCATGCAGATTTTATGCAAATACCTGCTCTCTTTTGTCTTTTTTCTTTTTTGGATGGCACCTAAACACCCTTTACTAGCCCAGCCAGCCTCCAGCATTTCTTCTCTTCTTTTTGCCTCCGCAGTGGGAGCGCCTCTGGTTCTTAATCCTCACCTTCTCTTTCTTCCTGACCCTGATCTGGTTTTACTTCTGGTGGGAAGCGCACAACGACTACAATGAGATCAACTGGTGAGTAGAGAAAGGGAGCATGTTTTACCTCTTACCTTTACGGGGGGAGGTTGGGAGCGGGACCTGGGCTCAGTGCGGGAAGAAGGTGCCCTGCGTGCAGAAAGCCCCAGGTTCGTCTCCAGGTGATAACTGATTTCTCTTTCACAGAACCAAAGAATTTTAGCCAAACTGGCTGTGTTACATTTTCATTCATTTGTGGAATTTATATCCCACCCTTCCTCTCCAGGGCAGCAAACAGATGTACCATTTAAAGCATGTACAAAGGAAACATTATTTTAATTTTGTTAAAAAAACACACACCAATATCAATTAAAAACATCTAACACAAATTACAGTCAAAACACCCTAACGGTTAAAAAAAGTTCCTCCATCCAATCATCTTAGGGTTTCCTCGAACAGGATTCCTCAGCCACTGAATGTCTGGGTCCACAGAAACTTCCCCCAGTTTCTCCTGGAGGTTAATAACCATAGAATCATAGAACTGTGAAGTCGAAAGGAACCACGAAGGTCATTTAGTCCAGCCCCCTGTAATCCAGGAATCTTTTGCCCAATGTGGGACGCAAACCTGTGGCCCTGAGATTAAGAGCCTCATGTTCTACCGACCGACCTACAGGAAACCAGTTCACCTCCCTAGGGAGGGCATTCCCTAACTGGGGAACCACCACTAAAAAGGCCCTGTTACGGGATCAGCGTCAACTGAACCACCACCACCAAAAGACCTCACCTGATGACCTGCTGGTTGTATAATATATTTATTAATTTTTCTGTTGTACCATTTAAAATCCTCATTTTACATTCTTAAGATATCAGTGAAGAGAAGATATCTTCTCTTTCCATGGTTCATTCTCCATATCATAAATCCCCACATATTTTCCTGAAACTATACTATTCAGTATTCCATTATCACATCCATCAAAACTTTTTTTACACCGTTGAATTTATCTTAATGCTGCCAGCATTTCCAGCTGCACACACTTATTTCCCATATATTTAATAATAATAATAATAATAATAATAATAATAATAATAATAATAATAAATTTATTTTTTATACCCCGCCCATCTGGCTGAGTTTCCCCAGCCACTCTGGGCGGCTCCCGATCAAGTGTTAAAAACAGTACAGCATTAAATATTAAAGACTTCCCTGAACAGGGCTGCCTTAAGATGTCTTCTGAATGTCAGGTAGTTGTTTATCTCTTTGACATCTGATGGGAGGGCGTTCCACAGGGCGGGCACCACTACCGAGAAGGCCCTCTGTCTGGTTCCCTGTAGCCTCACTTCTCGCAATGAGGGAATCACCAGAAGGCTCTCGGAGCTGGATCTCAATGTCCGGGCTGAACAATGGGGGTGGAGACGGTCCTTCAGGTACACAGGACCGAGGCCGTTTAGGGCTTTCAAGGTCAGCACCAACACTTTGAATTGTGCTCGGAAACGTACTGGGAGCCAATGCAGATCTCTCAGAACCAGTGTTATGTGGTCCCGGCGGCCACTCCCAGTCACCAGTCTAGCTGCCGCATTCTGGATTAATTGCAGTTTCTGAGTCACCTTCAAAGGTAGCCCCACGTAGAGTGCATTGCAGTAGTCCAAGCGGGAGATAACTAGAGCATGCACAACTCTGGCGAGACAGTCCGCGGGGAGGTAGGGTCTTAGCCTGCGTACCAGATGGAGCTGTTAGACAGCCGCCCTGGACACAGAACTGACCTGCGCCTCCTGGACAGCTGTGAGTCCAAAATGACTCCCAGGCTGCGCACCTGGTCCTTCAGGGGCACAGTTACCCCATTCAGGACCAGGGAGTCCCCCACACCCACCCGCTCCCTGTCCCCCAAAAACAGTACTTCTGTCTTGTCAGGATTCAACCTCAATCTGTTGGCCGCCATCCATCCTCTAACCGCCTTCAGGCACTCGCACTGGACCTTCACCGCCTTCACTGGTTCTGATTTAAAGAAGAGGTAGAGCTGGGTGTCATCTGCATATGTTTTCCCATCTTCTCTAAACGTACAGTGGGGGGGGGGAAGTATTTGATACCCTGCTAGATTTGCCCATTTGCCCTCTGACGAAGAAATGTCCGGTCCATAATTTTAATGGTAGGTTTATCGTAGCTTTGAGAGACAGAATAACGACAGGAAAACCCCCAGAAACCCAGAAGACAAAAATCAGAGGTTGATGTGCGTTATAATGAGTGAAATAAGTATTTGATCCCCTTATCAACCAGCCAGATGTCAGGCTACCTGGTACAATATGCTCTTGTTCTCTTATTCTATACGTTAAGCCTGCGAGGTGCGCATATTCTGTCAACTTAAGTTGCCATTCTTCTCTAGTTGGGACCTCGCTAGTTTTTCATTTTGGGGCTAACAAAACATGGCCTGCAGTAGTAGCACACATAAAGAACCTTTTTTGACACCTGGGAATCATCCTCAACAGAAAGGACTTTGGTGGGGTTTTTTTTTGGGGGGGGGAGTACCTTAAAACATTTCTTTCAATTCATTATGGGTCATTTCCCAGTACCTTTTTACCCTTGTACAAGTCCGCCATATATGAAAGAACGTTCCTTCCATCTCTTTGCATCTCCAGCACCTATCTGATTCAGTCTTATACGGTGGTACCTCATGTTACGGACGGGATCCGTTCTGGAGGCCCGTCTGTAATGTGAAAAAGCCCGCAACTCGAAGCGCTGCGTCTGTGCAGGCGCGTTGCATGATTTGGCGCTTCTGCGCATGTGGCGAAACCCGGAAGTAACCCATTCCAGTACTTCCGGGTTGCTGTGGGACGCAGGAAGAAAACACGCAACCTGAAGCAGATGCAACCTGAAGTATGACTGTACATCTTAGCAAGCCTTTGTTGTTGTTGTTTAGTCGTTTAGTTGTGTCCGACTCTTCGTGACCCCCTGGACCAGAGCGCGCCAGGCACTCCTGTCTTCCACTGCCTCCCGCAGTTTGATCAAACTCATGCTGGTCGCTTCAAGAACACTGTCCAACTATCTCGTCCTCTGTCGTCCCCTTCTCCTTGTGCCCTCCATCTTTCCCAACATCAGGGTCTTTTCCAGGGAGTCTTCTCTTCTCATGAGGTGGCCAAAGTACTGGAGCCTCGGCTTCAGGATCTGCCCTTCCAGTGAGCACTCAGGGCTGATTTCCTTCAGAATGGAGAGGTTTGATCTTCTTGCAGTCCATGGAACTCTGAAAAGTCTCCTCCAGCACCAGAATTCAAAAGCATCAATTCTTTGGCGATCTGTCTTCTTTATGGTCCAGCTCTCACTTCCATACATCACTACTGGGAAAACCTTGGCTTTTACTATACAGACCTTTGATGGCAAGGTGATGTCTCTGCTTTTTAAGATGCTGTCTAGGTTTGTCATTGCTTTTCTCCCAAGAAGCAGGCGTCTTTTAATTTCGCGACTGCTGACACCATCTGCAGTGATCATGGAGCCCAAGAAAGTCAAATCTCTCACTTTTGCGCTCTCCTCTTTCACCCTCAGTAAAAGGTTCTTTAATTCCTCCTCACTTTCTGCCATCAAGGTTGTGTCATCTGCATATCTGAGGTTGTTGATATTTCTTCCGGCGATCTTAATTCCGGCTTGGGATTCATCCAGTCCAGCCTTTCGCATGATGAATTCTGCATATAAGTTAAATAAGCAGGAAGACAGTATCTAGCCTTGTCGTACTCCTTTCCTTAGGAAGCCTACTTGGAGTTAAATACCATCTGTGAATCATTTTGCTGGTTCTAAGTGAGAAGACAAGTTGGGGCAGGATGAGGGCAGATTTAGGTCAGGAGTTGGGGAAACAGTGCTGCGTTCACCCTGATGGACCCGCCTTCGTTTCCATCAGGTTGTTGGCTTCTGTTTGAGCCAGCTGTAAACACAGCGGTTTGGAAGCCAGCGCTCCCAATAGTATAATGATGCGAATGATATTCTGTCAGGAGCCACTGATGTGAGATGGATCACATGGACTTTGGTCAGGAGCACATCAGGCTGTTGCCACTTCTCCCAGGGGATACGTTGGTGTATGAGGGATATGCCTCACAAGCGGAAAGCATGTATTTGGTCTGCTTATCTGGCATTTGCACCAAACGGTTCCCATGGGCATTTCGAGTGAGCTGCAGCCCCAACAAATCTGGAAAACAGAGTACATTTTTCATAATTTTATTTTTTGTTGTGTGCAAATGACTTGAGATACCTATGAGGTCCATAAATTACCATATAGCATATATTCAACACAAAAAGCAGTGCCAATTTGTTGTTGACAAAGGACAGCTGGACATATAAAAGGTAAAGGTAAAGGGACCCCTGACCATTAGGTCCAGTCGTTACTCTGGGGTTGTGGCGCTCATTTCACTTTATTGGCCGAGGGAGCTGGCGTACAGCTTCCGGGTCATGTGGCCACATGACTAAGCCACTTCTGGCGAACCAGAGCAGCGCACGGAAACACCGTTTACCTTCCCGCTGGAGCGGTACCTATTTATCTAATTGCACTTTGACGTGCTTTTGAACTGCTAGGTTGGCAGGAGCAGGGACCGAGCAACGGGAGCTCACCCCGCTGTGGGGATTCGAACCGCCGACCTTCTGATCGGCAAGCCCTAGGCTCTGTGGTTTAACCCACAGCGCCACCCGCGTCCTCAACTGGACTTATAAAGGGCCCCATTACCTTCAGTAGCTATGGGGCTTTTCCGCCTGCCTCCCCCTTGCATTCGCTCCATAAGACGCACACATATGTCCCCTTACTTTTTAGGAGGGAAAAAGTGTGTCTTCTGGAGCGAAAAATACGGTAATTCTTCTTAATTGTATTTCATTATTAATATCCTTCTTTTTTGTATTTCAGTTCAACAATTACTTTGATAAAATACGTATTTTGTTATGTGCAAAAGGCTTGAGATACCGATGAGGTCCATAAATTACCATATGGCATATATTCAACACACAAAAACAGCGACCATTTGTTGTTGACAAAGGACAGCTGGACATATAAAGGGCCCCATTACCTTCAGTAGCTGAGGGCCTCATCAAACCTAAATCCGGCCCTGGGCATCTTGCATAGGATCTGACATCCTGTGTTTTTTTAATAGCTTGCATGCCTGCTTCTGCCAAATTCTTTAAGGACGTATTCTTAGTGGCTGGCTCTCGATTGTGGAATTTCCTTTCCTGAGCTCTTGCCAGGATCCAGAACTGACTGCTGTAATCCCGCTTCAGGGAATCTCTCTGTTCTGGGGCTTCTGCCAATATGACTTTGGTTTACTGTGGGAGACCCTTTTTCTTCCCCAGCTGAGACCCTCACTGTGTCTTGGCCAGCCCTGGGATGCGAAGGGGGAAGGGTTGCGTTCCATTAATGGGTGCGGCAAGTGCAGAACGGACCACCGTGCAGTACGTTCAAAACATGCGTTCTCAGACGGTTTTAATCATTTTCAAATGTTCAAAACATGTTTTTATTATTATTTTTCATTGCACCGTTTTATCACTGAGGTGCTTTTCGACCTGGGCTGCTTTAGAAGGAAAGAAGGGATATACATACAAATAATGAAAACATGTACTAATGGCACTTTTAAGCAGATGGCACTTCTGTCATGGAAGCTTGAGCTGAGATTCCTGCATTGCAGGGGGTTGGACTTAGATGACCCCTGGGGTCCCTTCCAACTCTTGGAGTCTATGATTGTATTATTCAAATCAATCAATAAAAATATGAAAAAAATGGAGAAATCGAGAGAGATATAGCCGCACCAGCAGCATATCTCTTCTTTCTCGAATCCAAAAATGCAAGAAGGGCTTTTACACTCGCCAGAATCTCGGCTCTGCCCTCGCCGGTCCTGGAAGGAGCCTTTAAAAAAGTCCCATATGCTGAAAGACTTTGCGCCTGTTCATTGGGGGAGATAGGAAGCCCAGAGCACTTGTTCTTTAGATGTCCCTTTTATGAAGAGGCGCTTAGTGAGACCATTGATCCCCTGCTGGTGAGGCTCGCTGGCCTCCCGGAAAAGCAAAAATTCGACCTTTTCCTGTTAGGCAAAGATCATAAGACGACCTGGATGGTCGCCAGGTTCTGTGTACAGATCTTTAGGTGCAGACCATCCCCCGAACCAAACTAGTTTGTTAAGAAAATCCCCAAACTTGCTTCCATGGGTGACTCTGCGTCATCTCTCTGCAGTAGCTTATCTTAAAGTTTAAGTGTCTATACGCTTATTGCATTTATAAATTTTAAATTTATTGTTGTACATTGTTTGAAATGTTTGTTGCCCTTCTGGGATTGTACCCCCAAGTGTGTTTTATAAGCTGGTCTCTGACCGTAATAAAGTATCTATCTATCTATCTATCTATCTATCATCTATCTATCTATCTATCTATCTATCTATCCATCCATCTAATCATCTATCTATCTATCTATCTATCTATCATCTATCTATCTATCTATCTATCTAAAAATATGTAATATACTCATATGTTTCCACACACACACACACACACACACACACACACACACTGCACCATAGTTAAACTATGGAACTCCCTGTCACAGGGTCCACTGATGGCCACCAACCTAGATGGATTTAAAAGAAGATTGTAACTGATCTGTAGAAAGTACTCTATGACTTGGGGTTGGATTCTTCAGCCCAAGATTCCAGCATTGCAGCGGGTTGGACTAGATGACCCTTGGGTCCTTTCCAATGCTAGGATTCTGTGAAAACTGGAACATATGTACCATTGTTAACTATGGAAATCCTTTAATTGCAACAACTTTGGAGTCTTGGAGCCTCAGCTTCAGGATCTGTCCTTCCAGTGAGCACTCAGGGCTGATTTCCTTCAGAATGGAGAGGTTGGATCTTCTTGCAGTCCATGGGACTCTCAAGAGTCTCCTCCAGCACCAGAATTCGAAAGCATCAATTCTTCGGCGATCAGCCTTCTTTATGGTCCAGCTCTCACTTCCATGGATCACTACTGGGAAAAACATAGCTTTAACTATACGGACCTTTGTTGGCAAGATGATGCCTCTGCTTTGTAAGATGCTGTCTAGGTTTGTCATTGCTTTTCTCCCAAGAAGCAGTGATCATGGAACCCAAGAAAGTACAATCTCTCACTGCCTCCATTTCTTCCCCTCCTGAATTAACTTTACCCAACTTGCTCTTCAGGGGTTCATTTTGATCCTTGCACAGAAGCTCACTGTCTTCTCCTCTCTCTCTTTAATTAACTTTGGGTTTAGCGAGCTTTATTAGGAAGTGTGCCTCTATTTAAATGCAAATTTTGACATTTTTGTCTGGGATGGGATGGAGTCAGCACTTGTGGCAGAGATTTATGGGGACAGCTCTTAGGGGTGTCGCTGCCAGATCAGTGTGGTTCTCAAACATTTTTTTAACAGGGCCACACTTTCAGAATTAAAAATTGCCCTGTGCCACACACTGAATTTCTTATTGATAAGAAATATGTTGGAAAACAGCAAGGTCTCTGAGCAGTGCTTCATTTACAGCACAGAACACAGCAACTTTATGATGCGAGAGCCAGTGTGGCGTAATGGTTTAGAGTGTCTGACTAGGACCTGGGAGAGCAAACCTTGGGCCAGTGGGCATCTCTTAGCATCCTCATCTACCCAGAGCCAGATTTACATACAGTGGTACCTCAGGTTACAGATGCTTCAGGTTACAGACTCTGCTAACCCAGAAATATTACCTTGGGTTAAGAACGTTGCTTCAGCATGAGAACAAAAATTGTGCTCCGGCAGTGCAGCGGCAGCAGGAAGCCCCATTAGCTAAAGTGGTGCTTCAGGTTAAGAACAGACCTCCAGAACGAATTAAGTACTTAACCCGAGGTACCACTGTATAAGCTAAACAAGCTATAGCTTAGAGCCCCAATCTCTTGCCCCCCCCCAAAAGGGGGGGGGAAACCTGGATATACATTTCTGAAACATAAGATAAAAAACAAATGAAATAAAACCTACATACAGCAACAGTGTTTTGTTTTGTGTAGGCTCCTGTGATGTAAGTCATGGGCCCCGCCTGCTAGGCTGCTCCCTAAAATATCACTGGTTCGCTCATTTCTATATACAGTGGTGCCCCGCAAGACGAACGCCTCGCAAGATGGAAAACCCGCTAGACGAAAGGGTTTTCCGTTTTGGAGGCGCTTCGCAAAACAATTTCCCTATGGGCTTGCTTCGCAAGACGAAAATGTCTTGCGAGTTCCAGCGGGGGTTTTTCCCTCCCCCCCTTTTTCTAAGCCGCTAAGCCGCTTATCAGCTGATCCGCTAAAAGCCGCTGAACCGCTAATAGCGCTAATCTGCTAAACTGTCAATGGGCTTGCTTCGCAAGACGAAAAAACCGCTATACTAAGAGCCTCACGGAACAGATTGATTTCGTCTTGCGAGGCACCACTGTATAGGGTGTCCACAATCTGCATGTGCAAATGGCTTTAGATACCTATTAGGTCCATAAATTACATATAGCAGTGGTCAGCAAACTTTTTCAGCCTTGGGGCGGTCCACCGTCCCTCAGACCTTGTGGGTGCCGGACTATATTTTTTTGGGGGGGGATGAACGAATTCCTATGCCCCACAAATAATCCAGAGATGCATTTATAAAAGGACGCATTCTACTCATGTAAAAACACACTGATTCCCGGACTGTCCGCGGGCCAGAGTTAGAAGGCAAGTGGGCCGCATCCAGCCCAGGGGCCTTAGTTTGCCTATCCCTGCCTTATACTGTATTTTTCGCTCTATAGGACGCACCTTGTTTTAGAGGGGGAGAACAAGGGGGGGGGAAATTATGCCCCTCTCTGCCCAGTGCCCCTTCAACGAAGCGGCAGGAGGCGCTGCGCAGAGAGGGGGAGATTCCCCCCCTTGTTCTTCCCCCTCTAAACAAGGCGCCGTTCAAGATGCGTTCAGTCGCCTTCAGGCAGCTACCTTGGAAGCCGATCCCTCTCGCTCTCCAGGCTTCAGTGAAGGCAACCCGAAGCTGGAGTTCCCGCTGCGCTCCGGAGGCTTCAGGTTCCTTTCAACCTGCTCTTTGGGGCTAGCAGGGAGAAGCCCACCGCAGGTCGGGGAGCAGCGGAAAGGCGCCCAGCCTTCCCGCTGCTCCGCGAGGTTCGCGGGGCTGCCGGGGAAGCCTGGGTTACCCACCTCCCAGCCCCAAAGAGCAAAGAAGCCAAGACAGCGAGCGGGATGCTTCTGCCAGCCGGGAGAGGGTGTGCGCGGCTATGGCAATACCCCCACCTCCCGCAAAAGCCCACAGGAGCCGCACACCCTTTAAGGAGCGTGCAGCTCCTGCGGGCTTTTCTACGAGGAGGGAGAAGGGATTGACTAGCCGCGTCAGTCCCTTCTCCTTCCTGAGGAAAAGCCCGCAAGAGCGCACGGAGCTTGTGTGCGGTTCTTGGGGGCTTTTCCTGCCTGCCTCCCCCCTGCATTCGCTCCATAAGATGCACACACATTTCCTCATACTTTTTAGGAGGGGAAAAGTGCGTCTTATGGAGCGAAAAATACAGTAGCATATATTCAGCACAAAAAACAGGGACAATTTGTTGTTGACAAAGGACAGCTGGACATGCAAAAGGTCCTGTTACCTTCAGTAGCTTAGGGCCTCGTCAAACCTAAATCCGGCCCTGGACCTACCTCACAGGGTTGTTGTGAGAATGAAATGGGGAGCAGGAGAACCCATTTCCCTTGGGAGGTAAAGGTGGCTTATAAATGTACTAAATAAATAAACCACAGAACCAGATCATGTCCAAAAGGACCTGCAGGTTGGTGGTTGTGCATCAATTGGACGCTCACAAAATAGTCGCCACCTGTATTGATTGCCTTCAAGTCTTTCCGCTATGCTTGGCACCCTCTTCCTGCCACAACAGTGTGATACTTTACAGAGCATCAGTGATACCCATTGTGCCTGCCTCTGATTCTACTTCTCTTGTTTTCTCTTTTGATCCTTTAGGTTTTTATATAACAGAATGGGATATTGGAGCGATTGGTCCGTTCCAATCCTTGTTTCAACGGCAGCTGGTTTCACGTACATCACAGCATTATTGGTAAGTTTACTTTTTAAATTTTTAAAAAAATACTTTTCAAATTTGTACATTTCACCGATCTTACAGTCATTTTGACATTTATAAAGCTTGATTTTCTTCCCCCTCTTTCTGCGGTTGCTTCAATTTATTTTTTAATATCTTCTTCATATGACAATTAACTTAATTTGCTCATTTATTTATCTTCTTTAAATATATGCTCTTGTGAAACAGCAGGTTGTTACAATAATCCTGCCAGTGTTTTTTGTTTACAATTTATCTGTAAATATTCAATAAGAAATCAAGATAAACTTTTTGTAAACAACTTTTTGTAAAAGTTTGAAAACCTCTGGGCAAGACTGACCAATTGCCTTGACTTGGTGGAAGGAAGTTAGTTTACTGGATTCCTAATCAGTTCTCTCTCTCTCTCTCTCCTTTCCAACTTGTTTCCCTTTCAGATTTTAGCACTATGTCACATAGCAGTAGGACAGCAAATGAACCTACACTGGATCCACAAGGTAAGGCACGTTTCGATATGCAGTGCTGTGAGGAAAAAAATTGGGTTGGCCAATTCTCCGGTGTCCCCTAAGTCCGTTAATCGGTCGGAGAAAAATGAGTGGAAGCAGGAATCAGTACAGCGGTGCCTCGCAAGACGAAAAGAATCCGTTCCGCGAGTCTCTTTGTCTAGCGGTTTTTTCGTCTTGCGAAGCAAGCCCATTGACGGCTTAGCGGATTAGCGCTATTAGCGGTTTAGCAGCTTTTAGCGGCTTAGCGGCTTAGCGGCTTAGAAAAAAGGGGGGGGGAACCCGCAGGAACTCGCAAGACATTTTCGTCTTGCGAAGCAAGCCCATAGGAAATTTGTTTTGCGAAGCACCTCCAAAACGGAAAACTCTTTCATCTAGCGAGTTTTCCGTCTTGCGAGGCATTCGTCTTGCGGGGCACCACTGTATAAGGAAAGAAAGGCAGATCTTCAGTTGCATGGCAAGACCCCAAGCCCACCCCATCTCTAGATAATGAAACACACAGACACCAATATTTTGGGCTGATGGGATAAATAAGGCCACAACTTTATTGGCTACAGATGTGAGCAGTACTGGCTTAGGCACTGGAACTGAACCAACTATATCTGACTCCTGCCCGTCATGCAGGTAGTATTATAAGGGTCAACCACTAGTAAAGGGAGCCCTTTTGATGTACATCAGGGGCCGGCAACCTAAGGCCCATGGGCCACAAGCGGACCGCAGCTGATTGGCAAGCGATGGAGAGGGGGATAAGGGACTCTAGCGATAAAGGAGGCTGCCTGGGAGGGGGGAGGTAAAGACAGCGAACTTGCAAGGAGAGGAGACAGGAATACTAAAACAAGTAATGAGGAGAGAAGTTAGAAGAAAAGGAGGAGCAAAAAAACTGCTCCAGCTAAGGAAAAGAAACTAAGACAAACAAGAGGGAAGGGAGTGTTGAATGGAAGCAGCTGATCTGCAAGCGATCGGGAGGGAGATAAGGGAGGCTAGCGATAAAGGAGGCTGTTTGGGAGGAGGGAGTAAAAGCACATGGATCCTCAGGATTTTTGCATTGGGTCACCCCAAATTCACCATCAGATCATATAGCATGTCCATGGCTACAGCCTGCACCCCAAAAAATCACACATCCACTGTTTCATGGGGCCGCAATTACGCAAAAACATGGTTACAAAGCAGGGATCCACATGGATCCTCAGGATTTTTGCATTGGGCTACCCCAAACTCACCGTCAAATCACATATCATGTCTGTGGCCACAGCATGAACCACAAAAATCATATATCCACTGTTTCGTTCAGAATATTTTTTCCCCCTTGTTTTCCTCCTCTAAAAACTAGCTGCGTTTTATGGTCAGGTGCGCCCTATGGAGCAGAAAATACGGTACTCTGGTTGGCCTCTGTTGTTTTCTCCTACCGATAGGGAACCCACTTAAGGACTCTATACGGGCTCCGGAATACCCCATTGGGAAAGGGAACAGTTTTTCTTAAAACAGCTGTGAGGGTTGCTGTGTTGGAGCATGTGGCGTGGCTTAAAAGTGCTCCGCGACTCTTACGTTGAAGAAGGTTGGGTGGGCAGAACTTGGCAAACCCACAGTCACTTTTTTGCACAGATCCTGCTAGTTTGACAGGAGAAATTTGAAACCTACAAAGTCTTGTGCTGCGATCGGTTTTACTTTGTTTCCCCACCGCCCTGGCCCAAACTGGCTCCTTCTTTCTTGCTTCCGATTCATGCCTCTCCGAATGAAACCGCGTTGGCTTCGCAACAGGAACCCAGGTTGCAGCGGTAGATGAGATAAAGGAATAGCTTGGCTATTGCTTCCTTTTAGTCTTATGAGTGATTGGGGGGGGGGGGGGAAGCAGCAGGAGAGAGATTCTCCAGTACGTTTGCTGCGCTGCGCCCTTCCAGCGATTGCAATCTACGGCAAAGTGAATCTCATTACGTTACGCCCGTCACAGTGAAATGTGTTATTAGTGCTTTGCCATTCAAGCTCCTTTTGAGACCCTCTACATGGGTCAGTTCTGGGGATTAATCTAAATCCCTTTTTTAAGAAAAGAAAAGGGAAAGGGAGAGACAATCCCATCAGCCTGTATCTCCTCCTCTGCCCGCGACGAAGAAAAACCCAGCAAAATGGAGAGCTTTCTGCTTCAGACTTAGCCCTGGCTCTTGAAACCGGATTGTGTCTCTGCTCGCTTAGTTAACAGCGTAATATTTGCAGAGCTGGAAGGGACCTGAGGGTCATCCAGCCCTACCCCTCAGTTTAAAGCTATGGTTTAATTGTCAAAAGCAGGTGTTTGTGAAGTTGAGGGCGAGCTGGCCTTCCACGCTGGCTCGACTCCTTTCTCGGATACAAAGAGTGCCTGAGCTTTGATTAGAGCTTTCTCGCAGCACCAGAGGGAAGAAATACAATAAAATCTCTGGCCTTTTCTTGCGTTGCAGATTGGGTTGATAACCACCTTGATAACGATCGTTGTCACCATGTGCTCTATAGCCCAGCTATGGGATGATGAGTGGAACATGGTCGCCATATCCTTGCAGGTAAGTGTCATGGCAGAAGGCAGGTGCCAAGCACGGCTCTTCCGCCCTCCCTAAATAGCCCTCCGGATCAGGGCCAGATTTAGGTTTGCTAAGGCCCTCAGCTACTGAAGGTAATGGGGCCCTTTCAATGTCCAGCTGCCCTTTGTTAACAACAATGGTCCCTGTTTTTTGTGTTGAATATATGCTATATGGTAATTTGTGGACCTAATAGGTATCTCAAGTCATTTGCACATAACAAAATACATATTTTATCAAAGTAATTGTTGAACTGAAATACAATTAAGAAGTATATTAATAGTGAAATACAATTAAGAGGAAGTATATTAATAGTGAAATAATTATTAAGCTCTGCCTTAAAATGACTTTTTATTTATAAAAAACTTAATAATGCAAAGACATTGGCATTTGGTAGTAACAAAAGTTCCTTTAGAAACACAATTTACAAAGACTCATAATCTAGTCTCTAGAAACTTGCTATAACATGAAATAATAATAGGTGTAAATATATGATGCAAACTACTAATAATTATAAATAGCAGAATGTAGGCACCCTGTATATAGAAACGAGCAAACCGGTGATATTTTGTGGAGCAGGATAGCAGGTGGGGCCCATGACTTACATCCTAGGAGCCTACACAACACAAAACACTGTTGCTGCATGTAGGTTTTATTTTATTTGTTTTTTATCTTATATTTTGGAAATGTACATCCAGTTTGTTTTTCCCTTTATTTTTTGGGGGGGCCCCCAAGAGAGTGGGGCCCTAAGCTATGGCTTGTTTAGCTTATGCAGTCATACCTTGGGTTACAGACCCTTTTTGGGTTGCGGACTGCCGAAACCTGGAAGCACCAGAATGGGTTACTTCTGGGTTTCGGAGGTCGCGCATGCGCAGAAGACTAAACCGCGCTTTGTACATGCGCAGAAGCACCAAATCGCTACCCGCGCATGCGCAGATGCGCCTCTGCAGTTTGCGAACGCTGTGGGTTGCGAATGTGCATCCCACACGGATCATGTTTGCAACCCAAGCATCCACTGTATGTAAATCCGGCACTGCTCCGGATTTTCCTGTGCCATGGCCTTCGTTGGTGCCGCTCTGTACTCCAGTGCGTTGGCCTGGCCAGAGACGTGTCCTTGAGCTGTGAAATGGAATCATGGAATTGTAGAGTTGGTAGGGAACCCATTGGGTCATCTAGACCAACCCCAGCCTGATTGGACGAAGGCAGACTCAGAGCAACAGATCCTGCAGAGACGTCGAATCAAAGTTAGAAGGGACTTTGGAGGCCAGCTCCCTGATCATTGAAGGTTTCAGTTGCAGCAGCCCAGGCAAATAGCCTCCAAGCATCTGCTGAAATTCTCCCACTGACAGCCAACCGCCTCCTGTGGCAGGCAGGTCCCTAGTTTCTATTGAAATCTGCTTCCTTGTCATTTTTCAACACTTTTCATTTTGTGGAATCATAGAATCATAGAATCATAGAGTTGGAAGAGACCACAAGGGCCATCGAGTCCAACCCCCTGCCAAGCAGGAAACACCATCAGAGCACTCCTGACATATGGTTGTCAAGCCTCTGCTTAAAGACCTCCAAAGAAGGAGACTCCACCACACTCCTTGGCAGCAAATCCCACTGTCGAACAGCTCTTACTGTCAGGAAGTTCTTCCTAATGTTTAGGTGGAATCTTCTTTCTTGTAGTTTGGATCCATTGCTCCGTGTCCGCTTGTCTGGAGCAACAGGAAACAACCTTTCTCCCTCCTCTATGTGACATCCTTTTATATATTTAAACATGGCTATCGTATCACCCCTTAACCTCCTCTTCTCCAGGCTAAACATGCCCAGCTCCCTTAGCCGTTCCTCATAAGGCATCGTTTCCAGGCCTTTGACCATTTTGGTTGCCCTCCTCTGGACACGTTCCAGTTTGTCAGTGTCCTTCTTGAACTGTGGTGCCCAGAACTGGACACAGTACTCCAGGTGAGGTCTGACCAGAGCAGAATACAGTGGCACTATTACTTCCCTTGATCTAGATGCTATACTCCTATTGATGCAGCCCAGAATTACATTGGCTTTTTTAGCTGCCGCGTCACACTGTTGGCTCATGTCAAGTTTGTGGTCAACCAAGACTCCTAGATCCTTTTCACATGTACTGCTCTCAAGCCAGGTGTCACCCATCTTGTATTTCTGCCTCTCATTTTTTTTGCCCAAGTGCAATACTTTACATTTCTCCCTGTTAAAATTCATCTTGTTTGTTTTGGCCCAGTTCTCTAATCTGCCAAGGTCGTTTTGAAGTGTGATCCTGTCCTCTGGGGTGTTAGCCACCCCTCCCAGTTTGGTGTCATCTGCAAATTTGATCAGGATGCCCTTGAGTCCATCATCCAAGTTGTTGATAAAGATGTTGAATAAGACCTCTCTAGCAAGCCTGAGTTCATTCTGTGCTTTAGCTTTTCTGACTTTGTGTCTACACGTGCTGGCTATTTGTTTGAAGCCGGTTCTGCTGCGCCTTCTGCTTCAGATTCTTGAAGGAAGGCCTCCCAGTTCCCAGGCGTTAATAATAATAATAATAATAATAATAATAATAATAATAATAATAATATATTATTATTTATACCCCACCCATCTGGCTGGGTTTCCCCAGCCACTCTGGGCGGCTTCCAACTAAATATTAAAAACGTATTGGGAGCCAATGTAGGTCTCTCAGGACTGGTGTTATATGATCTCAGTGGCCGCTCCCAGTCACCAGTCTAGCTGCCGCATTCTGGATTAGTTGTAGCTACTGAGTCACCTTCAAAGGTAGCCCCACAGAGAGTTCATTGCAGTAGTCCAAGCGGGAGATAACTAGAGCATGCGCCACTCTGGCCAGACAGTCTGTGGGCAGGGAGGGTCTCATCCTGCACACCAGATGGAGCTGCTAGACAGCTGCCCTGGACACAGAATTAGCCTGCGCCTCCATGGACAGCTGTGAGTCCAAAATGATTCCCAGCCTGTGCACCTGGTCCTTCAGGGGCACAGTTACCCCATTTAGGACCAGGGAGTCCCCCACACTTGCCCACCCCCTGTCCCCCCAAAACAGTACTTCTGGCTTGTCAGGATTCAACCTCAATCTGTTAACCGCCACCCATGAATGATCTATTTTAGGCTTCCCCAAGTGTTTAGGCTCTCCAACTGTTTAGGACTACAACTCCCATCATCAGCTCCTCCCAATGGGAGTCACAGTCCAAAACAGCTGGTTAGAGGAGCCTCAACTGATTAGATGGCTTTTTGTGACACTCCTGCGGTTGAGCAACAGGTACCCTTTACATACAGCTGCATTGTATGTAGCTGGAAGGGACCCCTGGGGTCATCTAGTCCAACCCCTTTCAGTGCAGCAACCGCAGCTAAATCACATTGTGATTCCTGCATGACTTTTCTTACTGCTTTCATTGGCTATATAGCAGGGATGTCCAACAGGTTGATCACAATCTACTGGTAGAACCCCGCAAAGTTTTGGTAGTGAGTAACATCACTAGATCACTGCCAGTTTTTAATTCTGAAAGTAAATCGCAGTCTCTTGAGAGTTGGCCACCCCTACTATATAAGCAAACGTATTTGCGTACTTCACTCTTCCCTGCTCTCTTTTTCCTAGGCAACAGCGCCTTTTCTGCACATAGGAGCCCTTGCGGCTGTCACGGCCCTGTCTTGGTTGGTGTCTGGGCAGTTTGCAAGAGCCGAAAGAGCCAGTGAGTAGTTGCTTGTTTCTTTCTCGTCACTGAGGGCAAGATTTGTGTGTCAGTGCTGTGTGTTGGGTGGAGGGGGCTGAGCCCAGGGTTTGAACCCCGGTTGGCGAATCCTGGTTAAAGCTAACCATGGCTTACTGTTCTCCTTCCTGCAGGTATGAACCTCACCATGGTTAGGATTAAGCTGGGGAGGTGCTTAACTTGGTGCTTGAATGCTGGTTGGTGGATCCTGGTTAAAGCTAACCATGGTTTACTGTTCTTCTCAGGCATTGACTTCACCATGGTTAGCATTAAGACGGGATGGGGTGGGGCTTAACTTGAGGTTTGAACCCTGGTTGGTGAATCCTGGTTAAAGCTAACCATGGTTTACTGTTCTCATTCCTGCAGACATGAACTTCCCCATGGTTAGCATTGAGGGATGAGGTGGGGCTTAACTTGGGGGTTGAACCCTGGTTGGCAGATCCTGGTTAAAGCTAACCATGGTTTACTGTTCTTCTTCTCAGGTGTTGACTTCACCATGGTTAGCATTAAAATGGGATGGGGTGGGGCTTAACTTGAAGTTTGAACTCTGGTTGGTGAATCCTGGTTAAAGCTAACCACGGTTTACTGTTCTCCTTCCTGCAGGCATGAACTTCACCATGGTTAGCATTAAGACGGGATGGGGTGGGGCTTAACTTGGGGCTTGAATCCTGGTTGGCAGATCCTGGTTAAAGCTAACCATCGTTCCTAGTGCTCCTTTTTGCAGAAGTGGCTACACCGTGGTTAGCACGGAGACAGAATGGGAGAATTTGCATTTGTGGAGGGAAGGAAAGTCTGGGAGCCTGCAGCTTGCTCCCAGCTGGCTAGCAATTGTGGTTTGATAGGAGAAAGCAAGCGCAATCCCGGGTCAGGACATGACATGACCTGCTCACACAGTGTTTCCCAACCTTGTGCCTCCAGCTGTTTTTGAGCTACAACTCCCATCATCCCTGACTAGCAAGACCAGTGGCAAGGGATGATGGGAATTGTAGTCCAAAAACAGCTGGAGGCACAAGGTTGGGAAACACTGGATTAGAGCAAATTGGGAGTACCCAGACTATGTGCATTGGCAAGTTTTATGGCTTAGTGCAAACATGACCTTCTTCTTTATTTTATCATAGCTTTCCCTCCATTGTTGTGAAGCTAAATTCAGTGCTTTTGTAAGACAAACACAGACCAGAATGGTCCTTCAAAATACTGCTCAGCAGGTGGAGTCTTTGCATGGCTCCCTAGAACACCTGTACACCTGTATTTACCTGTGTGTTTAGGGATGAGAATTGTCTGCCTTCCACTCAGACAGTGCTTCCCCACCCCCACCCCCACCCCCACAAAATGTTTAGGGGTACTCTCATTCTGACTAAAGAAAATCACCATTTTATAGTTCAAATTGGGGAAAATAAATACAGTGGAGGGACGCGGGTGGCGCTGTGGGTTAAACCACAGAGCCTAGGACTTGCTGATCAGAAGGTCGGTGGTTCGAATCCCCGCAACGGGGTGAGCTCCCGTTGCTCGGTCCCTGTTCCTGCCAACCTAGCAGTTCAAAAGCACGTCAAAGTACAAGTAGATAAATAGGTACCGCTCCGGTGGGAAGGTAAACGGCGTTTCCGTGCACTGCTCTGGTCAAGCGGCTTAGTCATGCTGGCCACAGGACACGGAAGCTGAACGCTGGCTCCCTCGGTGCTGCAAACCCAGAGTTGTCCGTGACTGGACTTAATGGTCAGGGGTCCCTTTACCTAAATGCAGTAAATGGACAAAAGTACAAAGATTCACAAAATGTTTAGGGGTATGCGTACCCCTGCGTCCCACCCCCCAGAAAAAAGCGCTGCACTCGGATATCTGACTTCTAAAGGTCCTTGCGAGGAGGAAGGCTGAACCTTGGAGAAAGCATTAATGATTTTCGACAAGTCAGTTCCCTAAATGGTCTGTGTGGGTGATACTATTCTGAGAGAATGAGAGAGAGAGAGTGATTTGATTGATTCTGTTTTTATGCTACTTTTCATTCAAATGCATCTCAAAGCAGCTTACGAACAATAAATAACACTAACAGAACAGAACATCAGAAATCCCAGAACAGATAGCTCAGTTAGTAGAGCATAGCTCAACATAAAAAAAACGAAGATCATGGCCACTGGTACCATCACCTCCTGGCAAATAGAAGGGGAAGAAATGGAGGCAGTGAGAGATTTTACTTTCTTGGGCTCCATGATCACTGCAGATGGTGGCAGCAGCCACGAAATTAAAAGACGCCTGCTCTTTGGGAGAAAGGCGATGGCAAACTAGACAGCATCTTAAAAAGCAGAGACATCACCTTCCTGACAAAGGTCCGTATAGTTAGCTATGGTTTTCCCAGTAGTGATGTATGGAAGTGAGAGCTGGAGCATAAAGAAGGCTGATCGCCGAAGAATTGATGCTTTTGAACTATGGTGCTGGAGGAGACTCTTGAGAGTCCCATGGACTGCAAGAAGACCAAACCTCTCCATTCTGAAGGAAATCAGTCCTGAGTGCTCACTGGAAGGACAGACCGTGAAGCTGAGGCTCCAAGACTTTGGCCACCTCATGAGAAGAGAAGACTCCTTGGAAAAGACCCTGATGTTGGGAAAGATGGAGGGCACAAGGAGAAGGGGACGACAGAGGACGAGATGGTTGGACAGTGTTCTCGAAGCTACCAGCATGAGTTTGACCAAACTGCGGGAGGCAGTGGAAGACAGAAGTGCCTGGCGTGCTCTGGTCCAGGGGGTCACGAAGAGTCAGACATGACTAAATGACAACAACAACAACAAGAACAAGACTCTTGACCTCAGGGTCATGCGTTCGAGTCCCACGGTGGGCTAAAAATTCCTGGAAGTTAGATTAAATTACCCTCATGGTCCCTTCCAGCTCTACAATTCTGTGATTCTATGCCATGCAGCATAAGTCACATAAAATAATTAACAAGCCATCAATAAAACCACTACAATTTGTAGAATGTTATTAACGAAAATACGTTAAACATCGCAGCTGCAGCAAAATTCATGTTATACGATGAACAAATCGATACGGCACTTACAATCTATAAAACAATATTAACAGCATTAGCAAAATAGCAACTAAGAAAAATAAGCCAAGTGGGTAGAAGAGTCGGCGAAGAGTTTCTGGTTCTTGTGGAACTGGGAAAGTGTTTTTCTTTCTGTTTTTGCTATTTATTTTGCATTTTTCTTTTTGCGGCTCTTTCTGTTTTGTTTTTGTGGCTGTGTGGAACCCAGTTCCAGCTCCTGATTGATCGATTGATTGTGTGACTGCAGTACATTCTTTATTGCTTTCATTTTATGGATTAACGGTCTTGTTAGATAGTAAAATCCATGTTAAATTGCTGTTTTAGGGGTTGTTCTTAAAAGTCTGGAACGGATTAATCCGTTTTGCATTACTTTCTATGGGAAAAGCACCCCCTGGTTTCAGAACTGACTTCCGGAACGGATTAAGTTTGAGAACCAAGGTACCACTGTAGTATTCCGAAATAGCTGGAGGGCACCAGAATGGGGAAGGCTGTGCTGTGAACTTCCTGAATGTCTTGGGAACAGCCTTTCCTCCCTCCTTTTCCTGGATCCCTGTTCACCATCTCTCATTCTCTCTCTCTCTCTCTCTCTCTCTCTCATCTGTTTGCCTCTTCCTGCAGCCTCCCAGTTGCTGACGTTTGGAGCCTACTTTGCGGTGGTCCTGGCCCTGTACCTCATCCCCCTCACAGTCTATTCCCCTTGCATCATGGAGAAGAAGGACCTCGGCCCCAAGCCTGCCATTATTGGACACCGGGGAGCGCCAATGGTAGGATCCCCTTCTTATGACTCTCCCCCCCCCGTCATCTATTTTTTAAAAAATATAAATTACCGGTAGTCTCCACCCCCATCATTCTACCCGGACACTAAGGTCCAGTGCCGAGGGCCTTCTGGAGTTGGACCTGTGAGTGGAGACTGTTAAGTTGTGGGTGAACATATCAGACGATGCAGCAATTCTTCAAACAGCTCTTGTTTATTCACAGGCCAGGACACAACTGAACTGAAGGGCTCCGTCAGCCTGCTTATATAGAGCTCCAGTACCATGTTACTGTAACAACTTTCTAAAACTATCCAATCACTGAACGTCACTTTCGATCCTTCATTTACATAACTATCTACAATATCCTCCTGCTGGCCCAGGGTGAGAACTTCAGTACATAACAGAGATGCTCCTTCGTAGGAGATGCTTCTGAATGCCAGTTGCAGGAGGGGAGAGTTGCTCACATACGTCGGTGCCTCTCCTGCCAGCATCATAGAATCATAGAATCATAGAGTTGGAAGAGACCACAAGGGCCATCGAGTCCAACCCCCTGCCAAGCAGGAAACACCATCAGAGCACTCCTGACATATGGTTGTCAAGCCTCTGCTTAAAGACCTCCAAAGAAGGAGACTCCACCACACTCCTTGGCAGCAAATCCCACTGTCGAACAGCTCTTACTGTCAGGAAGTTCTTCCTAATGTTTAGGTGGAATCTTCTTTCTTGTAGTTTGGATCCATTGCTCCGTGTCCGCTTCTCTGGAGCAGCAGAAAACAACCTTTCTCCCTCCTCTATGTGACATCCTTTTATATATTTGAACATGGCTATCATATCACCCCTTAACCTCCTCTTCTCCAGGCTAAACATGCCCAGCTTCCTTAGCCATTCCTCATAAGGCATCGTTTCCAGGCCTTTGACCATTTTGGTTGCCCTCCTCTGGACACGTTCCAGTTTTTCAGTGTCCTTCTTGAACTGTGGTGCCCAGAACTGGACACAGTACTCCAGGTGAGGTCTGACCAGAGCAGAATCAGTCAAGCAGTTCAGTAAAGGAAGGCAAAATGTGTCTCCCTGGGCTCTCTTAGACAGCTGGAACATAGTGATAGAACAGCCTCTCTCAAACACATATCACCTCCTAGTCTTACAAAAAAATAAACCTTTTTTAAAAATAAATGTCTGGTCTTGCTTCTGGAATCCTTCCTCCTAGCCAAGAGTGTTTACTTTTGAACCTCGTTGTCGTTTTAATGCCCTCTGCCCAAGGCTTTCTGTTAAGAGCAGCTAATTCGCACACTAATACTTGTTGATCTTTGGCTCAGAATGAACATATGTTACGCAAAGAGGAATTTGTTTTGGCAGCTGTTGCTGTGCCAGGAAGGAGTCGACGGCCTAATTACAAATCTAAAGATGTCTCATTCCCCAGAATAGAGGGTGTGTGTGCTGGAGAGAGATATTTTTCTTCCACCTTGAAGGTAAAGATGAAAAAGGCTCAAAAGTAAATGAGGGCACATGAATCTGGCGTAATAGGATCACCCCCTTTAGGATCCAAAAATCTTCATTCGTTAGGTCAAGATGTCTTTTGCAGAGAGAAGGCAAAATAAAAGCTGAGAGCCAGGATAAGAGAGGCAGCTTCTAGGCAGTGATTGCAGCTTTGATAAATTCTAATAATAATACTAATATGAATCAAACAGGTAACAGCAAATTTGTTGTTGTTTAGTCGTGTCCAACTCTTCGTGACCCCCTGGACCAGAGCACGCCAGGCACTCCTGTCTTCCACTGCCTCCCACAGTTTGGTCAAACTCATGCTGGTAGCTTTGAGAACACTGTCCAACCATCTCGTCCTCTGTCGTCCCCTTCTCCTTGTGCCCTCCATCTTTCCCAACATCAGGATCTTTTCCAGGGAGTCTTCTCTTCTTATGAGGTGGCCACAGTATTGGAGCCTCAGCTTCAGGATCTGTCCTTCCAGTGAGCACTCAGGGCTGATTTCCTTCAGAATGGATCGGTTTGATCTTCTTGCAGTCCATGGGACTCTCAAGAGTCTCCTCCAGCACCATAATTCAAAAGCATCCATTCTTTGGCAATCAGCCTTCTATATGGTCCAGCTCTCACTTCCATACATCACAGCAAATTTAGGATGTGCAATTAAAAGTGGATCAGGTGCATTTGCAGGGAAATAATACTTTCTTTGGCCTGTCCTGAATCTTCCAATAATAATAATAATAATAATAATAATAATAATAATAATAATAATAATAATTGGAAGGGCCCCGGGTCATCTAGTCCAACCCTCTGCAATGCAGGAATCTTTTGCCCAACGTGGCACTTGAACCCACAGCCCTGAGATTAAGAGCCCCCTGTTCTCTACCAACTGTGCTGTCTGTTACGAGAGCAAAAGGAAAAATCCTTTTCTCTACCTCCGCACATAATTCCCATCCCATCTCCTCTTCCTCGCCTTTTTCTCTAGAGGAATTACGGTTTCTGGGACTGAAATGGGTGTTAATTCGTAAGTTCTTCTTCAGCGTAGTCACGCTTCTTCTCAGCAGGTTGGAAGGAAAGTCTCTGCCGCCCCTCTGATCCATAATTTAACAGACGGTTTGGTCTTCCTTTTAAACATTGCAAATCTCTTCCTTCCGGAATCAAGGTTTTTAAGAGCTCCTTTAAACCAAGAAAGGACAATCCCCAGGTTTCAAAGCCTTTCTCATCCTTTGTTTTATCTTTTTTGTAGAAGCCCCTTCCTCTGCAGTGGATTAAAAGGCTCATTTCCTGCTTAGGCAAGTCACTCCTATTTTAGCTTCTTCCCCAATTTGACCTTTAGATCGGATTTTGTATTTTTTCAAAATAAAAAAAGTCCAATATTAAATGTCACTCTTGAATCTTTTAACGTGAGGGGAAGCAAGTTGGAAACATCATTGTTCCAGAGGTGTATTTTTCCTGTGGGTCATAACTAGCAGGCTCACGATTATTATTATTATTATTATTATTATTATTATTATTATTATTATTTCAACACCTACTAAATACAATGCCTCAAACCGACAAATGCTATTATGCCCTCCTGAAAGGTGAATGCCAAAACAATCTGAGGGTATTTCTTCTTCTTCTTTGGCGATCACTCGTAGCTGAGTAAGACTGTCTTCTATAAACATGGTTCTAACAGGGAGTCCGTAAGTGACTGTGGAGGCCAATTCTGGATCCACACGTCCTTCCACAGTGGGGACATAGGTTTCCAGACGGGAGTTGATCACGGTGAGGGTTTGCCAAGCGTGCCTTCCTCCTAGCACGCTTCTCCCTTGCGTCCTGAGTTCGAGTGTCTTCAAAGCCCATGACACCTTTGGTAAAGGCTGTTCTCCAACTGGAGCGCTTGCAGGCCAGTGTTTCCCAATTGTTGGTGTTTATACTGTCTTTTTTGAGAGAGTCTTGAAACCTCTTTTGTTGACCACCAGCATGATGCTTTCCATTTTTAATTTGGAAGACGATAATCAGACATCCACACAACATGACCAGTCCAGCGATGTACAATGGTACCTCGGGCTACATACGCTTCAGGTTACAGACTCTGCTGACTCAGAAATAGTACCTCGGGTTAAGAACTTTGCTTCAAGATGAGAACGGAAATCGTGCTCCGGTGGCGCAGCAGCAGCAGGAGGCCCCATTAGCTAAAGTGGTGCTTCAGGTTAAGAACAGTTTCAGGTTACGAACAGACCTCCGGAACGAATTAAGTACTTAACCCAAGGTACCACTGTATTATCAGATAAGATAAGGTTACCAGATTTTTTTTCAATGAATCCCTGGACACTTTAAATACATACATACATACATACATACTATGTTCGGGACATTGATGCTGCAGCGATGGCGGTGGCAGAGGGGCAGCCGCTACCTTGACCTCAACCGCCACGTTTCCCCTTCTCCAAGGAGGGCTGAGAGCGGTGGCGGCGAGGCTTGGGCAGCGTGATGCCCCCCTTCCCATTGGAGCAGCCCCAATCCCATTCCTACTTGTGTGCAAGTAGCTGGGAAGGGAGGCTTCCCCTTGCCTAACTGAGAGATCCCTGCCCCCTCCTGCTTGCACGCAAGCTCTGATAGGCAGCGTGAAGCCTCCCTTCACAGCTGAGAGATCCCCACTCCGCTTGCACGCAAGTAGGAGTTGGGAGGCTGCTCCGATAGGCAGCACAAAGCCTCCCTTCACAGCTGAGTTGCTGGGCTCAGGGAAGGTGGAGGCAGCCCAGAAGCTGCATCTGAGAGCCCCTGCACCACCATCACATGGGGGACTTCTGAGCAGCTCCTGAAGCCAGCCAGAGCCAACTGCTCCGGGCTGCTGAGACTGCCGCTGCTGCGTTTCCCGGGGACATTAGATGAAATCCGGGGACATTAATTTGTCCAGGGACTAATTCGCAAATCCGGGGACTGTCCCTGGGAAACCGAGACGTCTGGTAACCCTATGCTGCCAAATGCCAGGGAAAACAGAAATGCCTTTCCTTGGCACCTAAATGTTGGTGCCAAGGCTCATCTATCTGTGGAGAGCAGTCCACAGTCGTGGAGCCACCACCCAGAAGACCCTGTCCTGTGTTGTCACTCTCCACCCCCCCCCATGAATGCGGACACACAGAGATGGGTCTCTGATGATGGGTGCAGGGTCTGGGTAGGTTCCTGCAGAGAGAGGCAGTTCCAAAGGTATTGACGTCCCAAGTCTCATCACGCTTCATATATTTAGACCAGCACTTCAAACTGAGCCTGGAAATTAACCTCTAGCTGAGACGGGATAAGATTTTACCTGATCGGACCTCCTGCTTCTAGACCACAAACAGGCTGCAGAATTCTTCAGCGGCTGCCATTTTTCAACCAACTAATTGCCATTTTATTAGCTGATAACAATAAAGATAATGGTAATAATACTACCTAATAATTACTTATTTTTATCTAAACATGGCAGAAATGACTGGCAGAATCCGAGAC
Organism: Podarcis erhardii; assembly: GCF_964252035.2. Taxonomy (NCBI): domain Eukaryota; kingdom Metazoa; phylum Chordata; class Lepidosauria; order Squamata; family Lacertidae; genus Podarcis; species Podarcis erhardii. Next base: position 9,218,472 of record NC_138508.1, read on the forward strand.
CAGGACAAAGAGACAGTGGAAGAAGATTGGAAGAAGTTTAAAGACTATCTTAATAAACATTATAAAATTAATGAAGGCTAGAAAGATATGGGTTTAAAAATTAGTGGTTTGCAGGGGCGTTGATTAAGGAAAAAGAACAGAATTATCAAAAATTATGGGAAATATGGGAATGGATTTGCTGATAAGATAAATGAGATTAGAATACAGAAGGGGGAGGTGTGAGGAGGTCGGGGAAATTAGGTTTAGAAAATAAGGTTTGAATTTATACATGTTTTTTGTTTTTGTTTATGTATGTTTTTATTGCTGTCTGTGTTTATATGTCTTTTATAGGAAACTTTAATAAATATCATTTTTTTAAAAAAAATATTTTTATCTAAACAATTTATCTACCGCTCAACCACGGTCGTCTGTAGGCAGCGGACAACAAATGCAACGTGGAAAAATTAGTTAAAGTGAGCTGGGAGCCAGCATGGTGTAGTGGTTAAGAGCAGTGGACTCGTAATCTGGGGAACCGGGTTCGATTCCCCGCTCCTCCACATGCAGCTGCCGGGTGACCTTGGGCCAGTCACACTTCTCTGAAGTCTCTTAGCCCCACTCACCTCACAGAGTGTTTGTTGTGGGGGAGGAAGAAGGGAAAGGAGAATGTGAGCCGCTTTGAGACTCCTTAGGGTAGTGATAAAGCAGGATATCAAATCCAAACTACTCTTCTTCTTCTTCTCCTCCTCCTCCTCCTCTTCTTCTTCTTCTTCAAGTCAGTCTTCAATGATGCGTCTTCCTGTTAATCATTTGTTCATCCCCCTACTTCACTGTAATTCCTGCATCACTTTCCTAACAGCAAAAAGTTCGTTTTTTAAAATAGAAAAAAACACAGGTTTATTGTATGAGTCGTCAGAGCCCTTAAATCCACTTAAATTTTGCAGACCTCTGTTTCCTTCCGTAAAAGAGTGTCCACCTGGGGGGCACCCACAGCATTCCCGCAAAGCACCCTTTTATAGAAATATTTGTGCCATGTTCTTGAGGGTTCCATTAATATTTTTTCTTCTTCTGGTGGCCTCCATCTGTTTCCAGCAGCAAAACATCCAACAGACTCTGCCCCATCTTTTGATCTCCTCAAATTAATCTCCTCCGTATTCTAGAGATTCTCATTTGGCAGCCCGATCCCTTTCTGTGTCCGATGCTATTTTAAACACGTTTGGATAGTCAATGTTGGCATTTTAACTGACTGCTCTATCTCTTGTACGCTGTCAGCTTGCTTAGATGAATAAATGATATTGTTTGTTCATCTTTTTCTCCTTCCCAGATGGCACCTGAAAACACTCTGATGTCCTTCCAGAAAGCGGTGGAGCAGAAACTCTATGGAGTGCAGGCAGATGTGGTCATAAGGCAAGTGCCTATCTCTGCTCTCAGGTGCAGAGTTGAATTGTAGAGTTGGAAGGGAGACCAAAGCAGGAATCTCCTGAGGAGCCTGCTGATTCTACAGAGAGGAGGAGCAATGTTCTGCTTTCTACTTATTCAGCTCCAGCACCACATAAATCTGTCAGTGAGTGAGTCAATTAGTCAGTCAGTGTATCGGAGAGAGAGAGAGTTTTAGAGATCGTGTCTAGAGATAAGGTTGCTGCTAAGAGCAGCTGCAGACTCTCAGTGTAGCATTGATTTATGCTCAGAATATTCAGCTCTGTATATAGTTTTGTATCATAGTTGTAGTTATAGAATAAAAGGAAGATATTCTACAGAGCTGCTCTCCAAGTGGTTTATACTCTGCAAGACTCTGCAAAACTCTGCTGCGCAACGACTGTATTATTGTGCAAGTGAATCCGGGCTCTCAGCTCTAAGCTGTGAGTCCACAGCACTGTGACCTGTTCCTGTGAGAAAGGTGGTCTCTGGGACTGCTACCCAGCTCGCCTAGCCCAGTCGGGGTTGAGGTGCATGAGTCCAGTTGGTGCACTGGCTCAAGGGTGATGCTGACAACCAGGGGTCATCTAGTCTGACCCCTTGCAAAGCAGGAATCTCAGCTAAGGAATCCCTTGCCACGCTAGTTTCTTTTGCAAGTTTCCTGCCCTTATTCAAATAAGGGAGGTGTGCAGTTTGCCATATTTGTCCAGGCCAAGTGGGAAAGTGAGGATGCTTTTAAGCACGGAGTTGTGGAATCGGGGAACTGGTACCTTTTTCCGAGCACAATTCAAAGTGTTGGTGCTCATCTTGAAAGCCCTAAACGGCCTCAGCCCAGTATACCTAAAGGAGCGTCTCCACACCCGTCGTTCAGCCTGGACACTGAGGTCCAGCTCTGAGGGCCTTCTGGTGGTTCCCTCACTGCGAGAAGCCAAGTTACAGGGAACCAGACAGAGGGCCTTCTCAGTAGTGGCACCTGCCCTGTGGAATGCCCTCCCACCAGATGTCAAAGAGAAAAACAACTACCAGACTTTTGGAAGACATCTCAAGGCAGCCCCGTTTAGGGAAGCTTTTAATGTCTGATGCATTACTGTATTTTAATATTTTGTTGGAAGCCGCCCAGAGTGGCTGGGGAAGCCCAGCCAGATGGGCGGGGTATAAATAATAAATTATTTTACTGGATAACCCTCGCGTGTCCCTTACAGCTCCGTGAGTCTACATGGAAGAGTTTGGATTTGATATCCCACCTTTCACTCCCTTTAAGGAGTCTCAAAGCGGCTCACATTCTCCTTTCCCTTCCTCCCCCACAACAAACACTCTGTGAGGTGAGTGAGGCTGAGAGACTTCAAAGAAGTGTGACTGGCCCAAGGTCACCCAGCAGCTGCATGTGGAGGAGCGGAGACGCGAACCTGGTTCCCCAGATTACGAGACTACCGCTCTTAACCACTACACCACACTGGCACTACACCACATGGAACAGTGCAGGCATTCTGCGTCGGTCGAGCGCTGCCTTGCAAATGTAAAGGGACTCTTTTTCTCTTTACGTTGCACAGCTACGACGGGGTGCCTTTCCTCATGCATGACAAGACGCTACGGAGGACAACGGATGTGGAGGCCGTCTTCCCAGAGAGGGCCTACACACATTCTTCCATGTTCAACTGGACAGACCTAGAGATGCTGAACGCCGGCGAATGGTTCCTCAAGGTATGTGGACGAGTCTGGAGGGTGGGGTGGGTCTCCCCTGCCCTTGCTTGCTTTATTCAATCAATCAATCAATCAATCAATCAATCAATCAATCAATCAATCAATGGTGGTTGAAGCATTAGAGGGCAAGGCTCTGCTTCCCAAATTGGCCTTTCCAAACCAGCCTGGTTGTCTCCTTCTACACGATGGATGCTTTTGAGAACAGAACGAAGTACCCCATTAATCAGCTTGAAAGACAGAGAGTGATCTTGAAAACGCCCTTGCGTCTTGGAGGAAGGTTTCCCCTTCATCCCTTCTCCTCTTTCTCCTCCTCGCTTTCAAGAAAGCTCCTGATGTGCAAAGCATTTTTTTTTTGCTGCCTCCTGAGATTCTTTACAAGATGTTTTGTCAGGGGGCCTGAGGGAAAAGTAAAGTTTGCAGAAACGAGTTAACGTGTCTCATTGGTTTTCCGGAACGGGCTTTTACGTTGTGCGAAAGCTCAAATGAAATCTGGAAATCGACGGCCAGGGAATAAGCTGCCGCGTGGTTGTAGCCTAAAAGATGGCTTCCTCAAAAAATAAAAATGTTGGCTTCGAAAGCGATAACGTTGAACACTGGTCTCTCTGTTTGCTCCCCCTTCCCTCAGAATGATCCCTTCTGGACCGCCCAGTCGCTCTCCAGTTCCGACTTTGTCAGAGCCGCCAACCAGTCCGTCTGCAAGCTGGCCGAGATGCTGGAGGTGGTCAAGGGCAATGCCACTGTCCTCTTAAACTTCCAGAGCTTGCCCCGGGACCACCCTTACTACAGCGCTTTCATCAACATCACCCTGGAAACGGTCCTCGACTCGGGCATCCCTCAGCAGGCTGTGAGTTCAACGTCACGTTTGTAGGTAGATGCTGAATAATGTTTGTGGGGGCTTCTGCTTCAGTCGGAGAAGCAGAAACTAGAGGCGGGCTTGGGAGAGGCTCATGGGCAAAAGAAGCTTTTTTGGGGGGGGTCGCTGTAGCTTTCCGGAGGATGAGCGAGAAACATTCCCCGAAACCTGCCCTCTGCCCCCCACAAAAGGCACCTTGCTCATCGCCGCTTGCTTCCGTCCTGAGTTTTGCGGGGGGGGTGGGGGGGGTGGACTAGATGTTTCTCAGGGATCCCTCTTGATTCCATGAACTTCCTTTTTGATGTGCCTTGCCTTCTCATCGGCTGCATGGTCCTAGCCAATCGGGAGCACGTAGTCATGGTGATCAAATGGCAACTTCATTGAGGTTGAATGAAGATTTTCCTTGCCCTCCCTGGGAATGGCCTGGTTGCTGGGGTTTCATAATAATAATAATAATAATAATAATAATAATAATAATAATAATAATAATAAATTTATTTATACCCTGCCCAACTGGCCGGGCCTCCCCAGCCATTCTGGGTGGCTTCCAGCGGGATATTAAAAACACGATAAAAGATCAAACATTAAAAGCTCCCTGAACAGGGCTGCCTTCAGATGTCTTCTAAAAGTCAGGTACAGTGGTACCTCAGGTTACAGACGCTTCAGGTTACAGACTCCGCTAACCCAGAAATAGTACCTTGGGTTAAGAACTTTGCTTCAGGATGAGAACAGAAATTGTGCTCTGGCGGCACGGCAGCAACAGGAGGCCCCATTAGCTAAAGTGGTGCTTCAGTTTAAGAACAGTTTCAGGTTAAGAATGGACTTCTGGAATGAATTAAGTTCTTAACCCGAGGTATACCACTATAGTTGTTTATTTCCTTGACATCTGGTGGGAGGGCGGTCCACAGTTTGTTGTTGGTGCCATTGTCAAATCATTCCAGAGATGTGTCTCCTGCTGAGATCTTCCCTCATCCTGGAGCAGCCGTCTTCTGAGTGACAGCCCTCCACTGATTATTGTGTCCCTCCTCTTTACCTTATATGAATACAGTTCAAGACACAAACCATTTCGTGAAGGTCCATTCAATGTCGGACATCTCTTCCTGATCTCTTCAACCTGGGATATCCGGGCAGCTGGAAGGCATCTGCCTAGAGCAGTGGGTTGGGCGGTGAGATTTCCATGTGCCCTTAAGATCCTGGCGCTGTGGTCTAAACCACTGAGCCCCTTAGGCTTGCCAATTAGAAGGTCAGCGGTTCAAATCCCCGTGATGGAGTGAGGTCCCATTGCTCTGTGCCAGCTCCTGCCAACCTAGCAGTTCGAAAGCACACCAGTGCAAGTAGATAAATAGGCACCACTGTGGCGGGAAGGTAAACAGCGTTTCCATGCGCTTTGGTTTCCATCATGGTGTCCCGTTGTGCCAGAAGCGGTTTAGCCTTGCTGGCCACATGATCCGAAAAAGTGTCTGCGGACAAACGCCAGCTCCCTTGGCCTGAAAAATAAGATGAGTACCGCCGGTGCCAGATTTACGTATAAGCTAAACAATCTATAGCTTAGGGCCCCACTCTCTTGGGACCCCCCCCAAAAAATAAAGGAAAAAAACCTTGGATGTACATTTCCAAAATATAAGATAAAAATCAAATCAAATAAAACCTACATACAACAACAGTGTTTTGTGTATTAGGTCCATAAATTACCATATAGAATATATTCCACACAAAAAACAGCGACCATTTGTTGTTGACAAAGGACAGCTGGAGATATAAAGGGCCCCATTACCACCAGTAGCTCAGGGCCTCATCAAACCTAAATCCAGCCCTGAGTACCACAACCCCATAGTTGCCTTTGACTGGACTTAACTGTCTAGGGGTCCTTTGCCTTTAAAGATAAAGGGTAAAGGGACCCCTGACCATTAGGTCCAGTCGTGACCAACTCTGGGGTTGCGGCGCTCATCTCGCTTTATTGGCCGAGGGAGCCAGCGTACAGCTTCTGGGTCATGTGGCCAGCATGACTAAGCCGCTTCTGGCGAACCAGAGCAGCACACGGAAACGCTGTTTACCTTCCCACCGGAGCGGTATCTATTTATCTACTTGCACTGGTGTGCTTTCGAACTGCTAGGTTGGCAGGAGCTGGCACAGAGCAATGGGACCTCACTCCGTCATGGGGATTTGAACCGCTGACCTTCTAATTGGCAAGCCCAAGAGGCTCAGTGGTTTAGACCACGGCGCCACCCGTGTCCCTTTGCCTTTACCTTTTACCAAACAGCCTTTCCAGTTAAGGGTGTGAGAGTTTGTTGTTGTTGCTCACCGCGTTCAGTCCTGAAGCATCTTGCACACCCACATATGGAGCAATTAGCTTGGGGGACGACTCCACATTTAGTTTCCATCTGTTCTTTCTAAGAACACCGGCAGCCAGTTTCCAATCCAACGTGCATCTTGCTCCACCGGGTCCTCGTTCAAGGAGGCTGCCTGCTTCCATTCTGTCAGCCATTTCTGTTCATCCACCCCCAAAAATAACCTTTTGGAGGCAGCGTTTGTGCTTCTAGCTTGGTTTAATGCTGCCTAATGAGGACTCAGGTTCTATCCACAACGACATCTTATTATTTTGTTACATTTTATTGCATTACATTAGATTGGCATCCCTCCAATGAGCTCAAGGTCGTGTATGTAGCTCTCCTGATTTTATCTTTACAACAACCCTGTGAGGTAGGTTAGGCAGAGAGGGAGCGTGTTGGGTACCGGGCGTCCCAATCTGCCAATTTGGAAGGGTATAAATTCAGCCAGAGAGGTGGGTCCCACAAAACGAAATCCCTTCACTGCCAAAGGACAGAGGAGGCGAAACCACAGGATCTGGCTATAATTGTACAGCGAAGGCTCTCTAGAAGCACCTTTGGACTGAAAAGACCAGATGATTCTTAGCAATAGGAAATAATTTCAGGTTGGAGAGAGAGAGAGAGAGAGAGAGAGAGAGAGAGAGAGAGAGAAGATAAAGTATTTGCACTGATCTTTATCTTTTCTCTCTCTCTCTCTCCAACCTGAAATTATTTCCCTTTGCTAAGAATCATCTGGTCTTTTATTTGCACTGATTGAACGTGGGTGGCGCTGTGGGTTAAACCACAGAGTCTAGGACTTGCTGATCAGAAGGTCAGCTGTTCGAATCCCCGCAATGGGGCGAGCTCCCGTTGCTCGGTCCCTGCTCCTGCCAACCTAGCAGTTTGAAAGCACATCAGTGCAAGTAGATAAATAGGTACCGCTCCAGCGGGAAGTAAACAGCATTTCCGTGCGCTGCTCTGGTTCGCCAGAAGCGGCTTAGTCATGCTGGCCACATGACCCGGAAGCTGTACGTCGGCTCCCTCGGCCAATAAAGCAAGATGAGCGCTGCAACCCCAGAGTCGTCCACGACTGGACCTAATGGTCAGGGGTCCCTTTACCTTTACCTATTTGCACTGATCAGGAAACCACACTCAAGACTGCTGCGACCGGATGCGCAATGGTACATTTACATAACGCAGAAATGTTCCAGAATTTTAAAGTGAAATATTTGCACCAATTTTAAGCCGTGGTTTTGAGAAACTGTTTTTGCTTCTTGAGTGAGGAGTGCGATCTTTTGAAAAGCAATACCAACCGTTGAAAAGCTTTTGCAGCCTTGACCTCTTGGTCATGGCTGCTCTTTTCTAACACTAGAAAAGTTCAACCTGTGCTGCTGATATAAGTAGTATATGACTCATGCAACACGCTGGCGACTCATATACACACAATAATTACCAAAATAAGTATACATTCTTTATCAATCTTCTGAGAAAAATACAAAACCTTGTGCAAAGCCGCAGAAACTTGCGAACTGTCCAGTCTAAGATGAACTTAAAGGTAAAGGTAAAGGTACCCCTGCCCGTACGGGCCAGTCTTGCCAGACTCTAGGGTTGTGCGCTCATCTCACTCTATAGGCCGGGAGCCAGCGCTGTCCGCAGACACTTCCGGGTCACGTGGCCAGCGTGACAAGCTGCATCTGGCGAGCCAGCGTAGCACACGGAACGCCGTTTACCTTCCCGCTCTAAAGCGGTACCTATTTATCTACTTGCACTTAGGGGTGCTTTTGAACTGCTAGGTTGCAGGTGCTGGGACCGAACGATGGGAGCGCACCCCGCCACGGGGATTCGAACCGCTGACCATGCGATCGGCAAGTCCTAGGCGCTGAGGTTTTACCCACAGCACCACCCGCGTCCCTTATAAGATGAACTTATAATGTCTGATTTCAATAGATTTTCCAAATGTTCTTTTCTAACGGCGACTGCTACTGGGTTCCTTTCGTTTTGTTTTCTGCCCCATCAGGTGATGTGGTTGCCTGACTCGGACCGCCGACTGGTCCAAGAGGTTGCCCCGGGTTTCCAGCAGACCTCTGGCGTCAAGGCTGGGGCTCAGCCTTTGAGGGACAGAGGCTTCCAGAAGCTGAACCTGCGCTACACCAAAGTCACCAGGGACGATATCAGGTATGCTGTGGGCTTTCGCCCTTCCACATGCCTTTGGTCTCGTTCTCATAAGCATCCTTATCTTTCTGGACTGTACCACTTTCGGCCTGCGGGAAGCTTCCATGACGGAAGGTTTCTCCCATTTTTTAAAAAAAGAGAAACGAAAACCGACATCCTTGCTTCTAGAAAAGTAGAGTGCCAGGGAAGGTAATGTCTCGATTTGGCTTCTCCCTGATGCGCTGGCTTTCTGAGGTCAGGGAAGACTGCAATCTACATGGATTATGACCAGGCGTGGGGTGCTAGTGTCACACACAGTTCATCGTTCCTCCCACCAAAATATCTAGGGAAATCAGGAGGGGTTTTGCAACATAATGAAATTGTAGAATAAATTCCTCAAGGCAAGATGCTTTGCAGGAGGTTGAACTTTGGGTACCTTCCAGCTCTATGATTTAGTGATTCCTGCAAGCTTTCCTCAGTGAAGCAGATTGCAGAATTGACCTTCTTGTTAGCAGAGACGACTACAGCCCTGAACAGAGCTAGCGGCAGAGGAAAAGGCCTTTTGACAGGGGTGCCTAATGATGACTAAGGGCCTGCAGAGACAATTGCATGCCTGGAACGTAATGGATGGCTTTGTGAGGCTGCCTCTAATATCCTCTTTGGGCCCTTTGAGAGACAAGCTCCAAACCACTTGCCACGCTCCTTATCTCTCCGGCAGCCGCTGCTGTTACCATGGAGCTGTGAAAGAAGTCCAAGGTCCCGGTTTTTATTTCAGAAATTACTTTGTGCACAGAAAAACAGCCCATTAATAGCCTTTGATCCGTCCGTCTTATCTTTGGACGGACGTTGGCTGGGACACTTTCCGAGAACAACGCGTGGTTGCGGTTTGCCGATTGGGGAATAATATTTTGGGGATGTAGATCTGGAGCAAGTGACGGCATTTGTTTTGCAGCTGGATGAGAAACGTTTGCTTCTCAGCCTTGTCGTGTTTGCTTGTTTGCTCCCTCAGGGGGTTGAACCAACATTTGCAGCACATGGAAATGCCGTTTACTTCCCACCGGAGTGGTACCTATTTATCTACTTGCACTTTGATGTGCTTTCGAACTGCTAGGTGGGCAGGAGCTGGGACTGAACAACTGGAGCTCACCCTGTTGCAGGGATTTGAACAGCCGACCTTCCGATCGGCAAGTCCTAGGCTCTGTTGTTTAACCCACAGCGCTTAGAGACCAACTAAGTTTGTTATTGGTATGAGCTTTCATGTGTATGCACACTTATCTGAAGAAGTGTTGTTTGTCTCTGACATCTGGTGGGAGGGCGTTCCACAGGGCGGGTGCCACTACCAAGAAGACCCTCTACCTGGTTCCCTGTAGCTTTGCTTCTCGCAATGAGGGAACCTCGGCACTGGACCTCAGTGTTCAGGCTGAACAATGGAGGTGGAGATGCTCCTTCAGGTCTACTGGCCTTTGAGGCCATTTAGGGCTTTCAGGGTCAGCACCAACAGTATGAATTGTGCTCCGAAACGTACTGGGAGCCAATGTAGGTCTTTCAGGACTGGTGTTATATGATCTCGGCGGCTGCTCCCAGTCACCAGTCTAGCTGCTGCATTCTGGATTAGTTGTAGTTTAGATATCCCTTGAGGCAGCAGGTATATTCAGAAGCAGAGTACCCTCAGGTACCAGACACTGGGGACAGGCAGGGGAACGGCCTTCATTGCTGCCTTTTTGGCGTTCTCCTTCTTGAACCTTGGTGATATGGCCTGAAGCCAAAATTTGAGGCTTGGGGAAGGAAGCATAAAAGCTCTTTCAGGGTCTCAGAGCCCTTCACCCTCCTTCCTAAAGCCCAGTAAGCAGTTGCGCGGCTTTGGGAAGGAAGAGGAGGACCCAGGGCCTTGTCAAAGCCCTCATACGTCCTGTGGCGCTGTGGTCTAAACCACTGAGCCTCTTGGGCTTGCCAATCAGAAGGTCAGGGGTTCGAATCCCCGTGACGGAGTGAGGTCCTGTTGTTCTGTGCCAGCTCCTGCCAACCTAGCAGTTCGAAAGCACACCAGTGCAAGTAGATAAATAGGTACCACTGTGGCGGAAAGGTAAACGGCGTTTCCGTGCACTCTGGTTTCCGTCATGGTGTTCCATTGTGCCAGAAGCTGTTTAGTCCTGCTGCCCACATGACCCGGAAAGCTGTCTGTAGACAAATGCCGGCTCCTTCGGCCTGAAATCGAGATGATCGCCACAACCCCATAGTCGCCTTTGACTGGACTTAATCATCCAGGGGTCCTTTACCTTTTATCTTTACCTGCCTCCTTCCCAAAGCTGGAGAAGCGCTTACCAGACTTTGAAAAGGTACCACCTCAGCCAGTGGTGCTGCCCTAAAACGGCCTCTGTTCTCTGATGTGGTTCTCTGACAGCAGAATCTGGGACCAGACAGAACCCAGCGTCCCAGCAATTGCCATTTTGACGTTCTTCTGTGCTTTTTAAGGCCCGTCCTTCTCCCCGCTCTGCTTCCTCGACAGGGAATACGCCGTGGCGAACTTGAGCGTCAATCTGTTTGTCGTGAACGAGCCTTGGCTTTACTCTGTCCTGTGGTGCTCCGGGGTCCAGTCCGTCACCTCCGACAACTCTCGTGTCCTCAGCAGGCTGCGTTCCCCAGTCTGGATGATGGTAAGCAGGGCTTGGGCTTTGTGTCTGTTCGTTTCCAGGCGTATGAACTTCAGGAAGAGAAGTAGCCTGCTAGAACAGGCCTGCCAGGTTTCAGGCAACCGAGGGAGCAGAATGCTGCAAGAGCCGGGAATGATAAAAAAAATCCCACAGGAAGCAGGGATGGCCATGAACTTGGGTGTCTTTGAAAGAGGATCGGACAAATTCATGACAGAGGAAATTATAATTACAATATAATAATATAATATAATATAATATAATATAATATAATATAATATAATAATACAATACAATACAATACAATACAATACAATACAATACAATACAATACAATACAATACAATACAATACAATACAATAATATAATATAATATATTATTATATTATATTATATTATATTATATTATATTGTATTATATTATATTATATTATAATAATACAATACAATACAATACAATACAATACAATACAATACAATACAATACAATACAATACAATACAATACACAGTGGTACCTCGGGTAAAGAACTTAATTCGTTCTGGAGGTCCGTTCTTAACCTGAAACTGTGCTTAACCTGAGGTCACACTTTAGCTAATGGGGCCTCCTGCTTCTGCCGTGCGATTTCTGTTCTCATCCTGAGGTAAAGTTCTTAACCCGAGGTACTATTTCTGGGTTAGCGGAGTCTGTAACCTGCAGCATCTGTAACCTGAAGTGTCTGTAACCCAAGGTACCACTGTAATATAATTATTTACGGTACACCCTGCCCATCTGGCTGGGTTTTCCCAGCCACTCTGGGCAGCTTCCAACAAGAGATTAAAAATGCATTAAAACATCAGTCATTAAAAACTTCCCTAAGCAGGACTGCCTTCAGATGTCTTCTAAACGTCGGGTAGTTGTTTATCTCTTTGACCTCTAATGGGAGGGAGGGCGTTCCACAGGGCGGGCGCCACTACCGAAAAGGCCCTCTGCCTGCTTCCCTTCACTTCTCGCAATGAGGGAATCACCAGAAGGCCCTTGGTGCTGGACCTCCATGCAGGGTGGAGACGCTCCTTCAGGTCTACTGGGCTGAGGCTGTTTAGGGCTTTCACGGTCAGCACCAACACTTTGAATTGTGTTCGGAAACGTACTGGGAGCCAATGTAGGTCTTTCAAGACTGATGTTATGTGGTCCCGGCGGCCGCTCCCAGTCCCCAGTCTAGCTGCTGCATTCTGGATTAGTTGTAGTTTCCGAGTCACCTTCAAAGGTAGCCCCACATAGAGTGCATTGCATAGTCCAAGCGGGAGATGACCCAAGCATGCACCACTCTGGCATGTGGGCAGGTAGGGTCTCATCCTGCGTACCAGATGGAGCTGTTAGACAGCTGCCCTGGACACAGAATTGACCTGCATCTCCATGGACCAAAATGATGAGTCCAAAATGATGAGACAATCCGAAAAGGGCTCTTAGTGGCTACTAGGTGCTGCCTCCACAGCAATGCTTTTGCAGCTCCTTCCCCCACCCAAAGAGGCCACAAATACTTATTATTGTTTTTATTATTTATTAAATTTGTATACGGACCTCCGTCCGTAGATCTCAGGGTGATTCACAACACAGAAATGCAAGTTTAAGAAACTCACACACAAAATACACATTGAAAACAAGAACGAAACCGATACCTGCCCGCCACTTGCTTCAAACGTAGGGCCAAAAGCTTCAGCAATAATAATAATAATAATAATAATAATAATAATAATAATAATAATAATTTATTTATTTCCCGCCCTCCCCAACCGAAGCCGGGCTCAGAGTGGCTAACAACAGTAAAATATACAACAAAGTAAAAAGGAAAGGCTTTGCCTGGTGCCTTAAGCTAGAGAGCACCAAGTGAGCTTCCCTGGGGGAAGGGTATTCCACAAATGGGGAGCCAACGTTGAAAAGGCCCTGCTTTCGTGTTGCCACCCGCTGGACCTCCCATGGAGGGGCTCGGGGAGAAGGGCCTCATAGGATGATTGCAGGGTGTGGGCTGCTTCTTATGGGGAGAACCCCTAAGAGTCCTTGAGGTATTGGCGTCCTGAGCTGCATAAGGCTTTATAGGTAAAAATCAGCACTTTGAATCATAGAATCATAGAATCCTAGAGTTGGAAGAGACCACAAGGGCCATCGAGTCCAACCCCCTGCCAAGCAGGAAACACCATCAGAGCACTCCTGACATATGGTTGTCAAGCCTCTGCTCAAAGACCTCCAAAGAAGGAGACTCCACCACACTCCTTGGCAGAAAATTCCACTGTCAAACAGCTCTTACTGTCAGGAAGTTCTTCCTAATGTTTAGGTGGAATCTTCTTTCTTGTAGTTTGGATCCATTGCTCCGTGTCCGCTTCTCTGGAGCAGCAGAAAACAACCTTTCTCCCTCCTCTATGTGACATCCTTTTATATATTTGAACATGGCTATCATATCACCCCTTAACCTCCTCTTCTCCAGGCTAAACATGCCCAGCTCCCTTAGCCGTTCCTCATAAGGCATCGTTTCCAGGCCTTTGACCATTTTGGTTGCCCTCCTCTGGACACGTTCCAGTTTGTCAGTGTCCTTCTTGAACTGTGGTGCCCAGAACTGGACACAGTACTCCAGGTGAGGTCTGACCAGAGCAGAATACAGTGGCACTATTACTCCCCTTGATCTAGATGCTATACTCCTATTGATGCAGCCCAGAATTGCATTGGCTTTTTTAGCTGCCGCGTCACACTGTTGGCTCATGTCAAGTTTGTGGTCAACCAAGACTCCTAGATCCTTTTCACATGTACTGCTCTCAAGCCAGGTGTGGGCCTCAAAACATCATAGACAAGGCTGTGGTTCACACAGGGCTTACCTGGGGTTATCTTCGTGCTCCAACACACATGCACACGATTATACTTCTTATTACTGAAAGAGAAAGGGGATAAACCTCTGCTCGGGTCAAATCCATTTGTTGAATAAAGGGGGAAAGCAAATTGACAGTGCTTTCAACTTCTGCTGCTGCAGCTACCAGTTTAGTGGCCCAGGGCGGCATCTAGTGGTCATGAAAGCATTTACTCTTAATTCATGCGCAGGCATTTATTTGAGCCACAGTCCTATTGCTTAGTTTGGTAGATGAATAAACTAAAGCTTTGGATCAGGGGTGGTTCTCCTGACCAAGGGCTGACTTGACCTGTGGCCAATACTCTGGCGCCTGAGTGCCAAAATAGACGTGGTCGAAGTGTAAAAGTGAGCACAGCCCTTTTTTGAAAAAGCAAATATTGGGTAAGGGGTCATGCAAACCTGTTGGCAATGCAGCAGGAAGCCTAGGGGAATGATCATATATATTGATCGATCAATAGATATAGATATGAAAATATTTTGGGGGGACTTGAGGGCCGCAATTTACTTTGGCTTCATGGCGTCAGGCAGCCCATATAAGCCCTCAATTAAATTTTAAAAAGTTTCCTGTTTTAAAAATGAATTTTGAAGGCTCTTGGGAGCCCCAGAAGACCTCTTGGGATCTAGATGCCATGGCGTAAGCCCCCCTATCCTTTGTTTTAGAACTGTGAATTAAGGACATGGTTTTTGAAGCTGCTTCGCTCCTGGTGTTACTGTAAGAGAAGGAATAATAATAATAATAATAATAATAATAATAATAATAATAATAATAATTTATTTATACCCCACCCATCTGGTTGGGTTTCCCCAGCCACTCTGGACAGCTCCCAACAGATTACAAACAGAATAAAACATCAAACATTAAAAACTTCCCTAAGCAGAGCTGCCTTCAGATGTCTTCTAAAAATCAGGTAGTTTATTTCCTTGACATCTGATGGGAGGGCATACCACAGGGTGGGTGCCACTACCGAGAAGGCGCTCTGCCTGGTTCCCTGTAACCTCACTTCTTGCAGGGAGGGAACCGCCAGAAGGCCCTTGGAGCTGGACCTCAGTGTCCGGGCAGAACAATGGGGGTGGAGATGCTCCTTCAGGTATACTGGGCCAAGGCCGTTTAGGGCTTTCAAGGTCAACACCAACACTTTGAATTGTGCTCGGAAATTTACTGGGAGCCACTGTAGGTCTTTCAGAACCAGTGTTATGTGGTCCCGGCGGCCACTCCCAGTCACCAGTCTTGCTGCTACATTCTGGATTAGTTGTAGTTTCCGAGTCACCTTCAAAGGTAGCCCCACGTAGAGCGCATGGCAGTAGTCCAAGAGGGAGATAACCAGAGCATGCACCACTCTGGCGAGACAGTCCATGGGCAGGGAGGGTCTCATCCTGCGTACTAGATGGAGCTGATAAACAGCTGCCCTGGACACAGAGTTAACCTGTGCCTCCATGGACAGCTGTGAGTCCAAAATGACTCCCAGGCTGCACACCTGGTCCTTCAAAAGGACAGTTAAAACGAAAAGCCTGCCCTGGACACAAAAGAAAGCTTTTAGTTTTAACTGCCAGGTTGTTAAAGTTCCCTTGCAGGGGCCAGTTAGCCAAATCCAGATGAGTATTGTAGTGGAAACATTTGGAAGCCACCAGGGGGAGGAAGGAAGCTCTCCGATGAGAGTCTTTTATGCATTTTTAATTTTTGCCCCTATTTATGTTATTGCATCCCCTTTGTACGTGTTTACATTGCTGCCATGCTGCCATTATCTTATCTGTTTTCTTCCGTCACCGAGAGAACGGGCTTCATTGCCTGCTAATAAATGTCTCAAATATATCTGAAACCAGAACTCTGCATCCCCACATTGAGAGAGAGAAACTATTATTTTAATTATTGCCTTAAGCCAACTGCATCCTTGTCTCCTCTTTTTTCTTCTTCCAGTCTCCGGACGAATACTATCTCATCTGGATAACCGCCGACCTTGTTTCGTTCGTCGTAATCGTAGGAGTTTTTATATTCCAAAAGTAAGTAGCTGCAGGAAGTGGTTTTGCAGAGTTATTCTTCGCCCCCCGCAAAACAACAACAACAAACCCATGTCTGAAAAGGCACCTTTAAGGGCAGTGGAATATTTTCAGCAACCCTTTAGAAGTTGACCCAGTTCCTACAACGCAGGACAAATGAGGCTGGCGCTCCTTTGAGCTGCCACCCTGTGCCACCCTAGTCCTGTAAGTAGATTGAGAGTGCAAGGCTTGAATGGGGAGGGCACAAAGGAAGTGGGCACCATGCCACATCTGTAACCAAGACGCCACCCAAAAACGTTGAGGGAGGGAGTTGGCATGCACCTCCTGTATTGTTTGGAAAGGCCCTCGTTTCTGAATTTCCCCCACATGTAGAAAGCTAGCATGCCAGGCTTCTTAGCCCACTCCCTGACACACTAGTTTTCTACATGTGGGGATTTAAATTGTTATTATTTCACATGCTGTCTGCACCATCATTGCTGAGGTGATCCGGCAGGAGCGAAACCCCGTGCCTCTCTAAGTAAATCTTTCGGGATGGTCCGTCCTGGGTTCTGGAGTGAGATTTAGACGGAGGTCAAGGGGTCCCCCAAATTAGTTGTAGTGAATTCATGGCTGAGCAAGGGTTTAGCGAGGGGGTCATGAATAACACAGGATTTGTTAGCATGATGCCTGGCACTCTCTTGTTTTCCTATGTAATTCTTGAGGCCTGGGAAGTCACAGTAAGCCTGTAAAAGATGCTGTGTTGGAGTCCCGGGCATGTAGTCAGAAAGAACTCAGAGGAGAAAAAATACAAAGCCAAGATGAAGGCTCTGGTCAGCTGCTGGTTTACTTCAGGAAGGCCCAAAAGAACAGCAGGCCAGCACCTCAATCCGGGCACCTTAAAATAGCCCACTGCCAGGTTGTGTTGCCGCAAATTACGCTTTCTCCACTTCCACAGCAGCGGGGCAGATTTGGCCCGGCGGGCTTCTAGCCGCTGATCCTTAGCCTTCAAATCCAGCGTAGAAGTAACATCATAAAGATCCACAGAGTGAGGGGAAGGAGGAAACATAGGCAAAATTCTTAGATGCTTTGAAAGAAGAGAGGGCAGCCATTTTTCCACCCTCCCGTCTAGCCGGGGTAGGAGAAGAGAGAATTGTTTTCCAGCTGCGAATTCCAAGAGAGGATCCGAGGACAATTCGCTGACTAGAATCCTCTCCCAAAACCCCTTTTCGAGCAAAGTTTGGGCAAGCAATATCCACTCGGGGTGCCCTAGGTCAGCGGTGGGGAAGCCCCCTGAGTGTTTTTTGGACCCCAAGGTGGCCAGGGATGATGGGAGTTGTAGTCTAGCAACATCTGAAGGGATGCAGGTATCTGACACACTCTCACCTGGGGTTGGGGTAAAACGTCTTCTCCCAGTTTTTTGCAGCTAGTTGGACGAGAGGGGATTGGCCCAGTGACCCAGTGGGACGGATTCTGAGTCCTCCACACCAGCAGTTAAATCTCCTTTGCCCTGACTCTGTATTGGTAGTTTTGCTCCCTGGGGAGGAATGATGGACTCGAAGGAGGTGCCCTATTCCTCCTTGGTTTATTTTTCTTACTGCTCTGACCTTGTTGCATGTTCCTCCTCTCTCTCTCTCTCTCTCTCTCTCTCTCTCTCTCTCTCTCTTTCTTTCTCGCTCTCTCTGCTGCTGCATTTTGGCATCTTTACAGCTATCACATAATCAGGTAATTTCTGATGCCTTCTTCCTCATCCCACCTTTCGTCTGTTTTCCTTCCTTCCTTCCTTCCTTCCTTCCTTCCTTCCTTCCTTCCTTCCTTCCCACCTCCCTCAAAAAAAGCACCGCTGCAAAATTGGGTTAAAAAGCAGGGCTGTTTCCAGAAGAAACCCTCTAGAAGTTAAAAGTAAAAAAAAAACCAGAAAGAACGACCCTCCAGCTCACGAAACGTACTAAGCGGGGATTTTCCTGCCCGCGGAACTGGGATTTGAGTGCATTCGGCAGCCTCGGTTTGCAAAACTCCAAGTGTCCCTGACGCCGGCAACCCCTGAAATGTGTCTTGTTTGTTTATTTAATGCATGTATAAAAATAATAGAGAGTTGGAAGGGACCCATGGGGGTCATCTAGTCCAACCCCCTGCAATGCAGGAATCTCAGCTGAAACATCCATGACAGATGGCCATCCAGCCGCTGCTTAAAAACCTCCAAGGAAGGAGTGTGTGCTATCTTCCAAAGGAGTTCATTCCATGGCTCTTACAGCCACCATTTCCAAGGGAGGCCGTATATTCCACTTTTTTCCTCCAAGGATCTCAAGGTGGTTCCTCCCTTCTGCCTCCTCATTTAATCCCAACAACGGCCCTGCGAGGTAGCTTAGGCTGAGAGGCAGCGACTGGCCCAAGGTCGCACCCAGGGAGCTTCCTCCTGGCCGAGTGGGGATTCCCGGTCTGCCCCACAGAGGACCTTAAGGTCCATAAATAACAACATCCTAGAGGTCCCTAAGGAAGTCAGATTAGCCTCAACCGGAGCCAGGGCCTTTTCAACACTGGCCCCGGCCTGGTGGAACGGTTTGTCTCATGAGACCAGGGCCCTGCGGGATCTGATTTCTTTTCACAGGGCCTGTAAGACAGAGTTGTTCCGCCTGGCCTTTGGCTTGGAATCAACTTGATCCCCTTCCCCTCTTTCCTCTTTCCTCCTCCTGTGATGGAACTCCCATTTGGGGACTTCCCTGGCTTTTCTCTGGCCCACATAGGGCCAGTCTGGATAGATGGCCTTGGTGGAGACTTGACATTTTCATCCCCCCAAAAGTTTTTGATTTGAGTTCCTACTGAAATGAGGCTGCATTTTAATTTTAATGTTGTACAGTGGTACCTCGAGTTACATGCGCTTCAGGTTACAGACTCCGCTGACCCAAAAATAGTACCTTGGGTTAAGAACTTTGCTTCAGGATGAGAACAGAAATCACATGGCGGCAGCAGGAGGCCCCATTAGCTAAAGTGGTGCTTCAGGTTAAGAACAGTTTCAGGTTAAGAACGGACCTCCGGAACAAATTACCGTATTTTTCGCCCCATAGGACGCATTTTCCCCCCTCCAAAAATGAAGGGGAAATCTGGGTGCGTCCTATGGGGCAAATGCAGGCTTTCGCTGAAGCTTGGAGAGCGAGACAGGAGACCACGGCAGGCCAAACTTATTCTGTTTTTTTATTTTGTGATGTTACGATGTGAACTCCTGTGGGAGTTCCCGCAGGGCTGTCTAGGCTGCGGATAGCAGCCTGCTTCCCGGAGCGGCGGGCGCGCAGAACGCCCGGCGCTTCAGGAACACATCCGCAGCCTAGGCAGCCCTGCGGGAGTTCCCCGCAGGGCTCCCCAGGCTGCGGATAGCAGCCTGCCGCCCGGCGCGCAGGGCACCCTGAAGCAGAGCGCTCCGCGCACCGGGAGGACATCCGCAACCTGCCGCCCGGCGCGGGGCGCGTCCTGAAGCAGAATGCCCCTCGCGCCGGGCAGACATCGGCCAGCCCCACAAGCTCGCGGGACAGCGGGGAGGCGCAGCACCGCCATCCCGCTGTTCCCCGACCTGGTTTTGGGGGAGAAATAAAGGAAAACATTTTTTCCTTTATTTCCCCCCCAAAAAACTAGGTGCGTCCTATGGGACGAAAAATACGGTAAGTACTCAACCCGAGGTACCACTGTATTTTACTC
Source organism: Podarcis erhardii (assembly GCF_964252035.2). NCBI lineage: Eukaryota > Metazoa > Chordata > Lepidosauria > Squamata > Lacertidae > Podarcis > Podarcis erhardii. Next base: position 9,238,060 of record NC_138508.1, read on the forward strand.
TTGTTTTTAAGTTGTATTTCAATCAATTGTTTTTATACCGGTGTTGGCTGCCCTGAGCCCAGTCTTGGCTGAGGAGGGCGGGATATAAATAAAATTTAATAATAATAATAATAATAATAATAATAATAATAATAATTCGAACCCATGCCTCTCCCAGGTTCTAGTCTGGCACTCTTAACCACTACACCGCCGGCTCTCAATTTATCGCTTGGGAAAATTTATACCCCACTGTTCATATAGCCTCCAAAGAGAATGATGGCCACTGACTTGGATCGGCAGTGGCGTAGCGTGGGGGCTGCAGGGGGGGCCGGTCGCACTGGGCACAACATCTGGGGGGGGGCGCTCGCCGCCTCTGGAGTCGCCGAAGAGCCTCGGGCGCAGGCTGTAGCAGAGCCCCATGTCTCGCGGAACCGACGAGCTGTGTGCGCGTCCGGGCTGAAGGCGTCCAACAGGCAGCGGCTCTCAGTGCTCACCGCGGTCCCCGCACGTCAGGGCCATGGAGGGCGCGCCAGGCAGCCCCTCCTCACAGCCCCGCCACTGCTGCTGCAGCAGCAGCTGCTGGGCCATGTTGCATTTTCCTCGCCTCTCTGCCCTCCTCCTCCTCTGGGCAAGCGGCGTCGTTTGGGCGGCAGCGCCAGCGGCAACTCGCCTCAGATCACCTGACATGGACCCCCCGCTGCCGCCGTGGCTACCTTACCGTAAATACCCCAGCCCAGGCAGCAGCAAGAAGAAGCTGGCAGCGGCGGCAGGTTAGGGGTTAGGGGCGCAAATTACTTGCCTTGCCCCCGGGTTAGGGGGCACAAATTACTTGCCTTGCCCCGGGTGCTGACAACCCACGCTACGCCGCTGTGGATCGCACAAATTCGTGGCGGACAAGGCTATTGAAGGCTACCAGTCAGAATGGCTCTGCTCTGCTGCCTCAGTTGGAGGAGCAATGCTTGTGAAAACCCATTGAAGGAGCGGAGAGGGCTCTTGTGTTTGAATCCTGCTTGTAGTCCCCCCCCCCCGACACCTGTTCAACCCCAGTGGGAACAGGACACTGGACTAGATGGGACATTGGCCTGACCCAACAGACTCTTCTTAGCTTCTGACTCACCAAGCCTGTCCAGTACACACAAAATTACCTTTAATAATAGTAATAGTAATAGTAATAGTAATAATAATAATAATAATAATAATAATAATAATAATAATAGTTTATTAACTATAATAATAATAGTTTATTTAATAATAATAATAATAATAATAATAATAATAATAATAATAGTAGTTTATTTATACCCTGCCCGTCTGGCTGAGTTTCCCCAGCCACTCTGGGTGGCTTCCAACAGAAGACTGAAATACAGTAATCCATCAAACATTAAAAGCTTCCCTAAACAGGGCTGCCTTCAGATGTCTTTTAAAGAGAAGATAGCTGCTTAAAACTGGCTGTGCCCAGTGCCGGATTTACGTATAAGCTAAACCAGCTATAGCTTGGGGCCCCACTCTCTTGGCGGCCCCCAGAAATTTACAGGGGGGGAAACTGGATGTCCATATCCAAAATATAAGATAAAAAACCAAATGAAATAAAACCTACATACAGTAACAGTGTTTTGTGTAGGTTCCTATGATGTAAGTCATGGGCCCTGCCTGCTAGCCTGCTCCCTAAAATACAGTTATAGATAGGTAGCCGTGTTGGTCTGCCATAGTCAAAACAAAATAAAAAAAAGGGTTTCTTCTTCTTCTTCTATCTGAAGAAGTGTGCATGCACACGAAAGCTCATACCTAGAACTAACTTAGTTGGTCTTTAAGGTGCTACCCTAAAATACAGTGGTGCCTCGCAAGACAAAAAGAATCCGTTCCGCGAGTCTCTTCGTCTAGCGGTTTTTTCGTCTTGCGAAGCAAGCCCATTGACAGCTTAGCGGATTAGCGCTATTAGCGATTTAGCAGTTTAGCAGATAAGCGGATAAGCGGCTTAGTGGCTTAGAAAAAGGGGGGAAGGGAAAAAACCCCGCAGGAACTCGCAAGACATTTTCGTCTTGCGAAGCAAGCCCATAGGAAATTCGTTTTGCGAAGCACCTCCAAAACGGAAAACCCTTTCGTCTAGCGGGGTTTCCGTCTTGCGAGGCATTCGTCTTGCGGGGCACCACTGTATCACTGGTTTGCTCCTTTCTATATATAGGGTGCCTACATTCTGCATGGACTGTTATGTGCAAATGGCTTGAGATACCTATTAGGTCCATAAATTACCATGCAGCATATATTCAAGACGAAACACAGCGATCATTTGTTGTTGACAAAGGACAGCTGGACATATAAAGGACCCCATTGCCTTCAGTAGCTTAGGGCCTCATCAAACCTAAATCTGGCCCTCCCTGTGCAGGTTGGCCTTTAATTCAGCCTCCTCCATCCACACTGCTGGCCATCAAGCATGATGGGAGTTGTAGTCCCAAAATCCGGAAAGGCACCAAAAAGGGAGGGGAGGTGGCTTTAACCCCTCATGTGCCTGCACCGTGAGCAGTTGAGGTTTTCGTTCTCGGCCACATTCTGCTGAAATGGAGGCTGCCTCTATGTCTTCAACCCATTCTCATTTTTTCAATTGTCCCCTGAGGTCATTTTCTTCTCTTTTGGCGAGCATTTGAAACCTGCCCCCCACCCAACCCAACCCATTTTTGCAGCCAGCCCCAATTACCCAAGCGTTCCGCCTCCACACATTATCTTCCCGCAACGTTTGGTTGTGTTACGGAGAACCATTCTCATCGGTCTGTCTCTGCCTTTCCCATTTTTTTTTAAAAAACAAAAGATTCCTTTTCTTTTTTTAAAGATATAGTTTCTGTGCATTGTCAGTGTTTCCGTGGAATAACCGAAGCGATCGTAGGCGTGAGCGGGATTCGAATCCGCTGCCTCGGCTTTCCTCCGCTGTGCATTCTGTATTGGAAGACAGCCTGGAAGCGATGTGTAGATCCGCCATGTGGGATCTTGCTTGGAGGAGCAAGGGGGAAGGTTGCAGGTTCCACTGGATCCCTCCCGAAAGAGGCACACATGAAAATATGTGTGTGTGTGTTGTGCATGTATTACCTCTAGAAGGGTTATGAACTTTCTGGGGTTCCCCCTTCCCACTTCTTCCCCCTTTTCTCTGCAAAGAACAGCTTTTCCATGCGCTGAAGTCACACAGTGAGCGTGCAGCGCTTTTGTAGTTTGTAAAATTATGCTTGGCTCAGAAAAAAAACAGAAAAAGCTTTCCTCCCTCACTCGAACTCGTGGCCCTCCAGCAAAGCTGAGCATTCTGGAAACGCATGAAAGAAAGCGCTTCTTCCTGCAGAGCAGATTTAAAACTGTGGGACTCACTTCCACAGCAGGCTTAAGAAGTGATCAACCCACATGATTTTAAAAAGGATTAGCCGAATTCACAGAGGAGAGGGCTATTACAGTATTTTAATATTTTTTGGGAAGCCGCCCAGAGTGGCTGGGGAAGCCCAGCCAGATGGGCGGGGTATAAATAATAAATTATTATTATCATATATTATTATTATCGGTGGCTGTGATGGGAGACAGTGCTCTGTCTCTGCGGTCAGAGGCAGGAATGTGCCTGAATCTCAGCTGCTGGAAACCGCAGGTCATTTAAAAAAAAGCAAATCTCAAAGTGGTTCCAGAAGATAAAGCCATAAAATCGAGAAAAAGGCACAGCCCTACTGTTAAAGTTAAAATACTGAATCAGATTAAAATCACCTCGGCTTCCTAAGAATCTGGGTGAGCATGTCCAAACAAAAATGTTTGTAGCAGGCGACGAAAAGAGTGCTGAGAAGGTGACTGATATGAATAGGGAGGGAGTTCCAAAGTTCACTAAACCGATGCGTTCTCACCAATGCAGAACAGGTGTTTTGTGGCGCCTGCCGTAGTGCCAATTCTGCCATGGTGTAATGGTAAAGGACCCCTGGACGGTTAAGTCCAGTCAAAGGTGACTGTGGGGTTGCGGCGCTCATCTCGCTTTCAGGCCGAGGGAGCCGGCGTTTGTCCGCAGACAGCTTTCCAGGTCATGCGGCCAGCAGGATTAAACCGCTTCTGGTGCAACAGGACGCCGTGACGGAAACCAGAGCACACAGAAACGCCGTTTACCTTCCCGCCACAGCGGTACCTATTTATCTACTTGCACCGGTGTGCTTTCCAACTGCTAGGTTGGAAGGAGCTGGGACAGAGCAACGGGAACTCACTCCGGTGGGGGTGATTTGAACCGCCGACCTTCTGATCGGCCAGCCCAAGAGGCTCAGTGGTTGAGACCACAGCGCCACCTGTGTTCCGTAAGGCGATCTCGTGGGTGGGGAGAGTTGTTCTCAAATCTTGCTCCCTGGTTTCCCCAGACATCTGGTCAACCGCTGGGAGAAGAGGATGCAGTTCTTTGGCCTGGGAAACCTTATAATAATATAACAATAATTTATTATTTGTACCTCGCCCATCTGGCTGGGTTTCCCCAGCCACTCTGGGGCTTCCCACAAAGACCAAAAATACGCTAAAATGTCACATGTTAAAAACTTCCCTGAACAGGGCTGCCTTCAGATGTCTTCTGAATGTCAGTTACAGTGGTACCTCGGGTTACATACGCTTCAGGTTGCATACGCTTCAGGTTACAGACTCTGCTAACCCAGAAATAGTGCTTCAGGTTAAGAACTTTGCTTTAGGATGAGAACAGAAATCATGCTCCGGCGGCACGGCAGCAGCAGGAGGCCCCATTAGCTAAAGTGGTGCTTCAGGTTAAGAATAGTTTCAGGTTAAGAACGGACCTCTGGAACGAATTAAGTACTTAACCTGAGGTACCACTGTAGTTATTTATCTCTGTGGGAACAGCAGCAATCGCAGGAAGTAAGGAGAAGCGTTTTGGCTGATGTCATCTTCCTCCGTCACTCATCCCGGCTTCTTCCGCACACGTCCGTGCTTTTATCAGCTCAGCATCTCCTCCTCCTCCTCCTCCTTTCCTGACCCTCTCTCTTTCCTCCCCTTTTACGAAGAGCAACTCCCTTTGGCTTTTCGAGGGCTGCATTTGACGCGGGGTGTGTGTGTGTGCAATTGGCGTCTTTGCACAAGCAAGCCTGCGCACCACGGCGATGGTTTCGGGCGGCTGGGCGGGGAAAGGATGTATGTGTTGGACCTAACCCCGGGTGGTTTTCATCATATTGGGTTTCTGCTAAGTTTGGGGACTGGCGAGCCTTTTGTACCTCCCTGGGCATGACCACGGCAGGCCAAACTTATTCTGTTTTTTTATTTTGTGATGTTACGATGTGAACCTCCTGGAGACCTGCGGGTATAGGGCTCTATACAAATTTTAAAAACAAAACAAAATACAATAAAATACTGGGAGCAGGGTATCTGTAACCTGCGGGTCACCAGATACGGTGGTACCTTGGTTCTCAAACTTAATCCGTCTCAAAACCAAAGCGTTCCAAAACCAAGGCGCGCTTTCCCATAGATAGCAATGCAAAACGGATTAATCCGTTCCAGACTTTTAAAAACAACCCCTAAAACAGCAACTGAACATGGATTTTACTATCTCACGAGACCATTGATCCATAAAATGAAATCACTAATCATGGTACTGTACTATAAAATAAATAAGACAGTGTTGTAGATGATAAAAATAAAAATTATTATTTTTTCTCACCTGCACTGATGATAGTCGTTGTTTGGATGGGGGGCTTTTATCCATTTGCGCAGTCACACATTCAATCAATCAATCAATCAATCAATCATTAGATGAACTGGGTTCCACACAGTCGCAAAAGCAAATGAACCGAAAAAGCCTCAAAAGCAAAAGAAATAGCAAAAACAAAAGTGCCAAACTTAATTCATTCCGGAAGTCCATTTGACTTCTGAAATGTTCGAAAACCAAGGCGCAGCTTCTGATTGGTGCAGGTGCCCTGGAAACAATAGCCGACAACCGCATCAGATGTTTGGCTTCTGAAAAATGTCCGAAAACCAGAAAACTTACTTCTGGGTTTTCTGCGTTTGAGAATCAAGGTACCACTGTACTACTGAACCACAACTCCCATCATTCCAGGCCATGGGCTGATGGGAATTGTAGCTTGACGTCTAGAGGGCCACCGGTTACCTGCCCCTGAAGTAGGAAGACCCAGCTAGATGGGCGGGGTACAAATAATAAAATTATTATTATTATTATTATTATTATTATTATTATTATTATTAGGAGTTGTAAATGCAAAATTGCTTGCAAGCTTCTCATTCCAGAAGCACTGCGGCCCATTCTCCCAGCGAGAGGGCCTTTTGGTTTCAGGGTCCCCTTGGGGTGGGGATAGAAGCTGGGTGCATCTGGAGCAAAATGCAGACTCCTCTATTTTTGTATTGATTTGGCAGCAAACCTGATGTTAGCACACAGGCCTGTTGAAATCGCATCCATTGGTGGTCTTAGGTTGGTGATTTAAGTGACCACTAGGAGGTGCAACGAAGATGAAATTGGGGTTGTGTGTGGCTGCTTGTTTGTGGTTTTGGTGTTTGTATTTAATCTTACGTATGTATTTGATCTTTTGTGTGTGGTGTGGTGTGGTGTGGTGTGGTGTGTGGTGTGTGGTGTGTGTGTGTGTGTGTATTTGGGAGCACTTTTAAAAAGTGCAGATGACAAACAAAAGCTTAAGTGAGGCTCCCCCTTTATATATGATTTTATTTTATTAATTTTATTAATTTGATTTAATGTGTGTGTGTGTGTGTGTGTGTGTGTGTGTGTGCGCGTGTGCTTGCACGCAGGCACACACACTAACCATCTGATCAATCAATCAATCAATCAATCAGGGGCACCTTTTTTAGATGGCTTAATTTAAAATAAATAAATAAATGAACTGGGTTTTTTTAAACATCGCAGATCCGGCCCAAGGTTTTTGCAAAGTCGCTGCTTTAAGTGGTAATGTGAGAAGCCCACGGCTCTCGCGCTTTGTGTCTAGACTCAAAAGAGCCAGAAATGATTAACTGGAAAATTCAGACTCGCTCCGACTCCTGTTCCCCTTGGTCGGATTAAGTTGCCTGTGCCTGTTTTGTTTAGCATCACCCCTCCCAGTAGACCTGAGATCGAATCCTGCTTTGCTGGAGCGGGGAGGGTGCTGGTCACCGAGCAGGTGCCTCCTTTTGCAATCCTTTTGCTAACCTCCAGTCCTTTCTCATATTTCCATTGAAAGCATGTTAATAAATAATAATAATAATTTTTTTATTTATACCCCACCCTTCCTGGCTCAAAAAACCAGGCTCAGGGTGGCTAACAACAAATTTAAAACACTTAATTGATGCAACAAAAAACAGCATTAAATACAGTATAAAACATGAGTAACAATAAATTCAGAATTGCGGCCCCCTCCCACTAACTCCCCCCCCCCGCTCCAATTTGAGAGGAGCCCAGCCACTGAATCTATGCTCGGCTCAGCAGAAAAGGCCCATTCTCATGTTGCCACCCTCCGGACCCCTAATGTAGGGGGCACATGAAGAAGGACCCCAAAGGATGATTTCAGGGTCTGGGTCAGTTCCTATGCAGAGAGGCGGTCCTTGAGGCATGGCAGTCCTGCGCTCTTTAAGCGGGGGGAGTCCATCAATTTTGTTAGATCAATTAAACTAAATAGCATTAATTGGTTTTTCAATAAATGTGCCGTTAATGGTTGGTGTTTTGGATTTCATCACATTATTATCTTATTTTTATTGCATTATTATTTATCAGCTCCCTGCTTGTGGAATGCTCTCCCCAGGGAAGTTCGCCTGGTGCCTTCATTACATACCGTATTTTTCGCTCCATAAGACTTTTTTCCTCCTAAAAAGTAAGGGGAAATGTCTGTGCGTCTTATGGAGCGAATGCGTGGTCCCTGGAGCTGAATTGCCCAGGGGCAAAAAGCAGATCGTGGTTTGGGGGTTTTTTTAGAAAGAGGGAAGGGGGTGTTGAAAGGAAGCCGCTGAGCAGCTGATTGGCAAGCGATCGGAGGGAGATAAGGGACGCTAGAGATAAAGGAGGCTGCCTGGGAGGGGGGAGGTAAAGACAGTGAACTTGCAAGGCGAGGAGACAGGAAGACTAAAACAAGCAATGAGGAGAGAAATTAGAAGAAAAGGAAATTAGAAGAAAAGGAATAGCAGACAACTACTCCAGCTAAGAAAAAGACACTAAGGCAAACAAGAGGGATCGGTGGGATCGGGAGGGAGATAAGGGACGCTAGCGATAAAGGAGGCTGTCTGGGAGGGGGGAGGTAAAAGCCCATGGATCCTCAGGATTCTTGCATTGGGTCACCCCAAATTCACCATCAGATCACATAGCATGTCCATGGCTACAGCCTGCACCAAAAAAATCACGCATCCAGTGTTTTGTGGGGCCGCAATGGCGCAAAAACGTGGTTACAAAGCAGGGATCCACATGGATCCTCAGGATTTTTGCATTGGGCTATCCCAAACTCACCGTCAAATCACATATCATGTCTGTGGCCACATCATGAACCACAAAAATCATACATCCACTGTTTCATTCAGAATATTTTTTTTTCTTGTTTTCCTCCTCTAAAAACTAGGGGCGTCTTATGGTCAGGGGTGTCTTATGGAGCAAAAAATACGGTATTTATTTTTTTAGGCGCCAGGCGAAAATGTTTCTCTTCAACTAGGCCTTGGGCTGATTCATATTCTGTAGCCTTTTAAACGTGTCTGTGAGAAGGTGGGGAGGCTATTGTCTTTCTGTTTTTATAATTATTTACTTGTTTTTATTCTGTGAGCCGCCCCTGAGACAGTCTGGCCGGCTTGCAGAGTTTCAAAACAGAAGGAAAACGAGTTTTCTGTCGCTGTGCTAGGAGAATAGGGCAGAGTCGCTTCGTCATGAGTTTGAGAACCCATGGATTGTGAGCTCCTTGCCTGGAAACCTGGACGGGCGCATGAAAAGTCCGGTTCCCGACGTTCTCCTTGTCCGTTTCAGGTGGCGAATGGGCACCATCCACAGCTACAACCCTGAACAGATCATGCTCAGCGCCGCCGTCCGAAGGTCCAGCCGGGATGTCAACATCATGAAGGAGAAACTCATCTTCTCAGGTGAGGCAATTCGAGGCTGGATTCCATTCTCTGCGGCAGAGAAATAACTTCCTGTGGGTGTCTTTCTCTTCTTCGGGTCTTCAATTCGAGTCTCGCCACAAATTCATTGTCATGCGGCTAAGGTTAAGTCTTTTTTAAACATTACAGACCCAGCCCAAGCAGAGTCGCTGCTTTAAATGGTAATGTACCGGTAAAAAGGTAAAGGTAAAGGGACCCCTGACCATTAGGTCCAGTCGCAGACAATTCTGGGGTTGCGGCGCTCACCTCACTTTATTGGCCGAGGGAGCCGGCGTTCAGCTTCCGGGTCATGTGGCCAGCATGACTAAGCCGCTTCTGGCGAACCAGAGCAGCGCACGGAAACGCCGTTTACCTTCCCGCCGGAGCGGTACCTATTTATCTACTTGCACTTTGAGGTGCTTTCGAATTGCTAGGTGGGCAGGAGCAGGGACTGAGCAACGGGAACTCACCCTGTGGCCAGGATTCGAACCGCCGACCTTCTGATCAGCAAGTCCTAGGCTCTGTGGTTTAACCCACAGCGCCACCCGCGTCCCTGTACCGGTACTTTTGAATAAATAAGGTGTACTATTCATTGTATCAAATTGTAGATTTCAACAGAAGTCTCATAAAGTTCAATGAGAAAAGCAGAAGACCCAGTGGAACAGTTCATTCTCTAGTCATTTCATGCACAAGGTCCATACATGTATAAGTATCTATTCCACCTGTCTGTTCAAAGAGTCCAATAATCCACATGAAGGGTTGTTACAGTTCCACAGAATCCTTTCACAGAGTCTAAGACAATATGTAATATGTAATTTTACAATATGCAATATTACAGGATAGTAGATCTTATAGCATAGTAAAGGTAAAGGGTAGAGGAACCCCTGACCATTAGGTCCTGTTGTGACCGACTCTGGGGTTGTGGCGCTCATCTCGCTTCATTGGCCGAGGGAGCCGGCGTACAGCTTCCGGGTCATGTGGCCAGCATGACTAAGCCGCTTCTGGTGAACCAGAGCAGCGCATGGAAACACCGTTTACCTTCCCGCCAGAGCGGTAGCTATTTATCTACTTGCACTTTGACGTGCTTTTGAACTGCTAGGTTGGCAGGAGCAGGGACCAAGCAACAGGAGCTCACCCTGTCGCGGGGATTCGATTGGCAAGTCCTAGGCTCTGTGGTTTAACCCACAGCGCCACCAGCGTCCCAATAGCATAGTAGTGGTTGCTATAAGATCCACTATCCTGTAATATTACATATGAGCCTGTTCTACTGATGAAGCCTAGGGTGGCGATACAAGGCTAATGTTCTGGAAATCCTTGCCTTAGACTGTGAAAGGATTCTGTGGAACTGTAACAACCCTTCGTGTGGATTATTGGCTTCAATAGGGGAGATTTGAACCCTGGTCTCGCAGCTCCTAGTCTGACACTCTAACAACTACACCGCACTGCCTCGCGTTAACCGCAGCATCTATTCAGATCCTTCCCCCTTCGCCTTCTAACACCCCACACTTTCTCTTTCCTCCTCAGAGATCAACAGCGGCATCGAGACGACGGACGAGCTTTCGCTGTGCTCGGAGAACGGCTACGCCAACGAAGTCGTCACCCCCCTGGACCACCGAGAAGTGAAGCTTCGTATCAACTGAGGGGGCAGCGGAGGAGCGCTTGGGGGGCTCCGGAACCTTCCAACACTTCCTTGGTCCTTGCGTGGACTGCCTGGGACTCTTAATGCAATGGACTTCATGCGGGTGGCCTGGTGCCTCTCTGGAAACTGAAGCTGGACTGGGTTTCTTTGATTTTTTTGTCGTTGTTGTAAATATCCCCCCTTTTTGTGACCCCTTTTCTTGCCTATCATGGGATTGGCGGCGGGTGGGGCAGGATTCGGCATGTTTGCGAGGAGTGATCTGGCGATGGGACCCACTAGAACATAGCCTTCAGAGGTGTTACTGGACTACAAGTCCCACCATCCAGGACCATGCATGGCTACAGCTGATGGGAATTGTAGTCCAACGTCGTGCAGGGTCATGTGATGGAAGGAACCCCACTGTCTTTCTCTCCTCTCCTGGTGCAGCGATTGTTAGCTGAACTTATTTAAAGATGTATGTTGTGACACCTTGGTGAAGCGTGGTTATTATCCATATTTTTATGGGTTTGAAATCTTCTGGGTGCTGGGAAGGTGTCCAGCCTGAAATCTGAGGGCGGCATTGCCTATCTAGACAACGATCCAAGAGCCGTGTGACTGGTGGCAGAGCCAGAAGCAGAAGTGGGGAGGAAATACCGTATTTTTCGCTCTATTATTGTTGTTTAGTCGTTTAGTCGTGTCCGACTCTTCGTGACCCCCTGGACCAGAGCACGCCAGGCACTCCTGCCTTCCACTGCCTCCCTCAGTTTGGTCAGACTCATGCTGGGAGCTTCGAGAACACTGTCCCACCATCTCGTCCTCTGTCGTCCCCTTCTACTTGTGCCCTCCATCTTTCCCAACATCAGGGTCTTTTTCCAGGGAGTCTTCTCTTCTCATGAGGTGGCCAAAGTATTGGAGCCTCAGCTTCAGGATCTGTCCTTCCAATGAGCACTCAGGGCTGATTTCCTTCAGAATGGATCGGTTTGATCTTCTTGCAGTCCATGGGACTCTCAAGAATCTCATCCAGCACCAGAATTCAAAAGCATCCATTCTTCGGCGACCAGCCTTCTTTATGGTCCAGCTCTCACTTCCATACATCACTACTGGGAAAACCATGGCTTTAACTATACGGACCTTTGTTGGCAAGGTGATGTCTCTGCTTTTTAGGATGCTGTCTAGGTTTGTCATCGCCTTTCTCCCAAGGAGCAGGCGTCTTTTAATTTCGTGACTGCTGTCACCATCTGCAGTGATCATGGAGCCCAAGAAAGTAAAATGAGAGATTTTCGCTCTATAAGACGCACTTTTCCCCCTCCAAAATTTAAGGGGAAATGTGTGTGCGTCTTATGGAGCGAATGCAGGCTCCATGGCTTCAGCCAAAGCAACGCGAAGCCTCCGAAGCACAGAGGGAGCGCTCCCGCCACGCACTGGAGGCTTCGCATTGCTTTCGCTGAAGCCTGGAGAGCGAGAGGGATCAGTGCGCACCAATCCCTCTTGCTCTCCTGGCTTCGCTTCGCTGGAAAGGCACTGCACAGCTTTCCCTCTCTGTGCAGCGCCCCTACAGCGAAGCTGGAGGAGAAATGGAAGGGGCTCCATTTCTCCTGCCGCTTCGCTGAAGGGGCGCTGCGCAGAGAGGGAGAGAATATTTTCCCCCCTTGTTCTCCCCCTCTAAAACTAGGTGCGTCCTATGGTTGGGTTTGTCCTATAGAGTGAAAAATACAGTACCTTCCAAGGACGCAAGGGTGCTTGGGGTGAGAAGCAGGGCTTGCGTCCAATAGCCACATAGAGAGCCCTGGAGGGCCGATTTCAATGCGTTTTGAGGTTTCCCGATCCTGATTTGCAGGTAGGGTGCTGTGCAGACCGAGAAAAGCTCCAAGCACGAAGAAGGGAGACGTTAACTGCAAACATTTTACAAGCCTGAACGTGGAACGACTTTGATCTTCCTGTTTTCTCAATGGCGGCAAGAGGGAGCAGGGCCATCTTAAGCATATCCAGAGCCGTGGTGCAAAGATCCCGCCGGCACCCCGCCATGCAACTCCAAAACAAAGGAGAGGGCAGTGGAAAATGTCCTCTGCCTCCCCCACTGCCCCGATCCCCGGCATGGTGGCGGTGATCAAGCAGGAAAACGTGCTGGCGGACATGCACTCCAGCGCCAGGGCACCTGAGAAGGCTGCGCACTGCCTTTTGCTAGGAAGCAGGAGGAGGACAACGACCAGGATCAGGGCTGTCTTTAGCTGTGCTGGGCCCGGGGTAACCCAAAAACCGCAGTCCAGGTCCGGTCCAGAATCCGTAGGTTCCGCTAGGAGTCAGTCCGAAAGGGCCAAGGCAGGACACGAGGCAGGAAACCAGGCAAGGACCGGTACAGAATCTCAGGCAGGGTCTGGCATACATCAACATTGCTCCCGCAACCTGGGGCAGGGTCTGACAGCCTTTTATCTTTGTTGGGGTAGCAGCCGGTCCTGATCCCCCGGCGACTTACCTCCCTGTTGCGCCCGACGGCGAGCACTCCTCCTGCGAGTACTCAGGTCTCTCCTTCTCTCGGACCTCAGTCTCTGCAGCTCAGGAGACGTCGGTGGGTTACTAGACCCAGGGGCCGCCTCAGCCTCCCCTGACCCAACTGGTAGTGGAGCAGCTGTAAGTGATGGCCCAGCTGAAGGCCACGAGGTCATCCCCACATCTGGAGCCAGGGCAGGCTCAGGCCCCTGACTCGGCCCAGCTGGTGCTTGTTGCAGGGGAACCTGTGCAGACTGGGACTCTTCAGGATCAGGCCCAGACTTGGTTCAGATGATGCCTGAGGCAAAGGATCCGGTGCGGACTGAGACTCCTTTGGTGCCAAGCCGCACAGCTACCCTGCTCGCTAGGGCGCCGTTGAGAGGCCGGCGCCCAGGCGCAACAAACCACTAAGACCAATGGGAAAGACGGCTCTGAGAGGGAGAATGGTGCATGGCAAAAAGCAGTTGTGGGGTGATCATTGGGTCGCCTCACTGAAGGCTGTGCTAAGAATAAAGGCTGCAAGCAGTACATCCCACATATAGGAGCAAATCTCATTTCCCGGATCTCTCTCTAGGGCAGCGGTTCTCAACCTGTGGGACCCCAGATGTTGTTGGACTACAACTCCCATCATCCCTGATCTCTGGTCATGCTGCTAGGAATGATGGGAGTTGTAGTCAAACAGCATCTTGGGACCCACAGGTTGAGAAACACTGCTCTAGGGAGGCCGAGTCAAAGTGCAAGACTGATGCATTGTTTCTTAAAACAGGGGGGTTCTCCAGATGTTTTGCTGGACTTGCAACCCCAGGAGATTTATTTTCATTCCCCCAGGTTTATGTACGTCTTGATTCTCGTAAAACATCAAAGTGGTTTACAGAAGCAAAAAAGAGGGACAAAATGACTGGTTAAAAACAGCTCTTTAAAACAGTCCGCAAAGAAATAAAATCAGTACACCCGGTTAAAAACACCTGGCGACATTTTACGCGTCTTGTTAGGTTTTCCTAAACAAAAATGTTTTCAGTGGGGTGTCAAAAGGAGTGCAGTGGTACCTTGGTTCTCAAACTTAATCTGTTCTGGAAGTGCGTTCCAAAACCAAAGCGTTCCACAACCAAGGCGCGCTGTCCCATAGAAAATAATGCAAAATGGATTAATCTGTTCCAGACTTTTAAAAACAACTCCTAAAACAGCAATTTAACATGAATTTTACTATCTTAACGAGACCATTGATCCATAAAATGAAAGCAATAATCAATGTACTGCAGTCACACAGTCAATCAGTAGCTGAACTGGGTTCCACACAGTTACAAAAACAACAAAAAAGAGCCACAAAACCACAAAATAAATAGCAAAAACAGACAGACCTCAGCATAACACTCAAAACGGAAGTGCGGCACTCAAATTGGAAGCATGACACTCAAAACAGAGCATGTTCGGCTTCCAAAAAAAGTCCGCAAACCGGAACACTTCCTTCCGGGTTTGCAGTGTTTGGGTTCCAAGTTGTTTGAGTACCAAGGCGTTTGAGAACCAAGGTACCACTGTACAGTGAAGGTACTGATGTGAACCGGCAGGGAGTTCCAAGTGCGAGTTCTGCCATACTAGAAGATTGATTTCTTACAACAGTGAAATATTATTTGGCACCTTTAATGGTGTAAGTTCTGCAGATGGAATGTCCGCATACAGGTAAGGTGACCCTACAAGTAAACTGGTTCCAAGCTGTTCAGGGCTTTATATACTAACACAGTCATAGGCAAACTCGGCCCTCCAGATGTTTTGGGACTGCAACTCCCATCATCCCTAGCTAACAGGACCAATAGTCAAGGGATGATGGGAGTTGTAGTCCCATGACGTCTGGAGGGCCCAGTTTGCCTATGCCTGTACTAACACCTTGAATTTGGTTCAAGCAATGCAGGTCTCTGAACAGAGATGTTAGCAATTATGCCACAGCATTCTGCACTAACGGCAGCTCCCGGATCAAGCACAAGGAAGCCGCACACAAAGTGCATTGTCGTATTCTCTTTAAATAATATTAATTAAAGTTTTAAAAATTACAGAAAGAAAAAGTAAAAATACCACATTAAACAAAAACAAAACAACACATCACAATATAAAAAAACAAAAAACAGAGAAGTAAAACCCATTAAACAAAAACGCAAAGAAAATTACATCAGATCTCCTCATTACTAATCTTTCATTAGCTTATTTCCTTGACCTCCTCACACCTCCCTTTTTTGTATTCTAGGTCAATTATCCACTTCAGCAAATCCTTTCCCTCTTTTTAAAATTTTTGTCCTGTAAATTGTCTTAATATATAAATTGTCTTAATATATATTCATTGGTTCGTATTCTCGAACCAATGAATTCAAATTGCAAGAAAGGAGAGTCCGACTGAACGTTATTCTTTTTCTTTTTTTTAAAGTCCAAACAAAGTTTATTCGTCTTCTTCCTATGCATTTTTTCTTCTTCCAGAAAGCTAATACAGTGGAGCACCTATTCACACGGGCTGCACACACCATGCATTTAAAGAACACCAACTCCATAAAAGAACTATGGGAGCTGTAGTTTTCCCCTCACAGAGCTATAAATCCTAGAACCCTTAACAAACTACAGGATTCTCTTTCTCTGTGTGTGTGCGAATTAAATGCATGTATATACATCCATAGGGATGCGGGTGGTGTTGTGGGTTAAACCACAGAGCCTAGGGCTTGCTGATCAGAAGGTCGACTGTTCAAATCCCTGCAACGGGGTGAGCTCCTGTTGCTCGGTCCCTGCTCCTGCCAACCTAGCAGTTTGAAAGCACGTCAAAATGCAAGTAGATAAATAGGTACCATTCCGGTGGGAAGGTAAACGGCGTTTCTGTGCACTGCTCTGGTTCTCCAGAAGCGGCTTAGTCATGCTGTCCACGTGACCTGGAAGCTGTACGCCGGCTCCCTCAGCCAGTAAAGCGAGATCCGCAACCCCAGAGTCAGCCACGGCTGGACCTAATGGTCAGGGGCCCTTTACCTTTACCTTTATATACATCCATATTTATTTTGCAACATTGCTTTGCTTACTGCTTTGCTTTAAAAATTCAGGAGATGGCTCCAAGTCAATTTGGAGGAGAGCTAGCAATCATAGGCAATATGAAAGGGTTTGAATGACTCCTCCCTGTTTCACAAATCCATTTCTTTTTTCCTTTTCTTTTCCTTCCTTCCTTCCTTCCTTTCTTTCTTTCTTTCTTTCTTTCTTTCAGATCGAACCATATTAGTTTTATTCTATTTCTCAATAGAATCATAGAGTTGGAAGAGACCACAAGGGCCATCGAGTCCAACCCCCTGCCAAGCAGGAAACACCATCAGAGCACTCCTGACATATGGTTGTCAAGCCTCTGCTTAAAGACCTCCAAAGAAGGAGACTCCACCACACTCCTTGGCAGCAAATTCCACTGTCAAACAGCTCTTACTGTCAGGAAGTTCTTCCTAATGTTTAGGTGGAATCTTCTTTCTTGTAGTTTGGAACCATTGCTCCGTGTCCGCTTCTCTGGAGCAGCAGAAAACAACCTTTCTCCCTCCTCTATGTGACATCTTTTAATATATTTGAACATGGCTATCATATCACCCCTTAACCTCCTCTTCTCCAGGCTAAACATGCCCAGCTCCCTTAGCCGTTCCTCATAAGGCATCGTTTCCAGGCCTTTGACCATTTTGGTTGCCCTCCTCTGGACACGTTCCAGTTTGTCAGTGTCCTTCTTGAACTGTGGTGCCCAGAACTGGACACAGTACTCCAGGTGAGGTCTGACCAGAGCAGAATACAATAGTTTTGAACAAGAAGCCTATTTCTTTTTCTTTTTTTAAGAATATGTGTGCTTTTAGACTGGGCTTTTAGAGATGGCTGATTTCCTTTCCTAATGTAGTTTTCCCCCTGGCTTTCTGACTGCCCATTAATTGTTCCTTTTTCATGTTATTTGCAATGCTTTTGCGTCTGTTTCAGTTACCAACTGTTAGCCCCACTGAATTGTTGTTTTCTAAAGAAAGGCAGGCTATACAGTTTAAAAAATAGTAACAATAATTTTTAAGTATGGTGTGAAAACACTTTTGCCTGCCAGGAATTCTTGAGCTGTGATTCCTGCATTTCAGGGGGTCCCTTCCAATTCTGCAATGCTATGAGCCTGTGATTTCAGTGTTGAAGTAACCAATGCGCAAAGTGCTGTGTCCAAGTTCCTGCCAATCCAGAAACCCGTCTTAGGAGGGGAATTATTTATTGAATCTGCATGAAATCAAAATGCATAACACCAGTCCTGAAAGACCTACATTGGCTCCCATTACGTTTCCAGGCACAATTCAAAGTGTTGGTGCTGACCTTGAAAGCCCTAAACGGCCTCAAAGGCCCAGTTGACCTGCAGGAGCGTCTCCACCTCCATCATTCTGCCCGGACACTGAGGTCCAGCTCCGAGGGCCTTCTGGCAGTTCTCTCCCTGCGAGAAGTGAGGTTACAGGGAATCAGGCAGAGGGCCTTCTTGGTGGTGGCATCCGCCTTGTGGAACGTCCTCCCACCAGATGTCAAGGAAATAAAGGACTACAGTGGTACCTTGGGTTACATACACTTCAGGTTACAGACGCTTCAGGTTACAGACTCCAATAACCCAGAAATAGTACCTCGGGTTAAGAACTTTGATTCAGGTTGAGAACAGAAATCGTGTACTGGTGGTGCGGTGGCAGAGGGAGGCCCCATTAGCTAAAGTGGTGCTTCAGGTTAAGAACGGACCTCCAGAACGAATTAAGTTCTTAACCCGAGGTACCACTGTATCTGACTTTTAGAAGACATCTGAAGGCAGCCCTGTTTAGGGAAGCTTTTAATACAGTGGTGCCTTGCAAGACGAAATTAATCCGTTCCGTGAGTCTCTTCGTATAGTGTTTTTTTCGTCTTGCGAAGGAAGCCCATTGACAGCTTAGCGGATTAGCGCTATTAGCGGCTTTTAGCGGCTTTTAGCGGCTTTTAGCGGCTTTTAGCGGCTTATCAGCTTAGCGGATCAGCTGATAAGCGGCTTAGCTGCTTAGAAAAAGGGGGGGGGAGGGAAAAAACCCCGCAGGAACTCGCAAGACATTTTCGTCTTGCGAAGCAAGCCCATAGGGAAATTCGTTTTGCTAAGCGCCTCCAAAACGGAAAACCCTTTCGTCTAGCGGGTTTTCCGTCTTGCGAGGCATTCGTTTTGCGGGGCACCACTGTATTTGATGAATCATTGTATTTTAATATTTTGTTGGAAGCCGTCCAGAGTGGCTGGGGAAACCCAGCCAGATGGGCAGGGTATAAATTTATTATTATTATTATTATTATTATTATTATTATTATTATTATTATTACACACACACGTCTTACTACCCGAACCCAACACGTTCTCAGAAAATGGTTCATTAGGTGAGCTTTTGTACAACAAGTCCACAATTTCCATTGATCCCTATGGGTAAATCTCTAAAATGTGTTCCTGACTATGGAATTTTGACCCCAAAATGACAACAGCAACAACAACCAGGAAAAACCCTCTGAACCCTCAGAACCATAGAATTGTAGAGCTGGAAGAAGCAGGAGGTTCTGCAAAAAGGGTTTGCAAAGAGCAAACATGAAATGCAAAGTGCTCACTTCTTGTAAGGATTACAGTCCTAGACATGCGCTCAACAGACACACAGAGAACATAGGAATCTGCATGACTAAGGATGCAGGGCAAGGCTCCTGGATCAGGCCAGTGGCTTAGCTCAGCGTTTCCTGCACTGACTGGCAGCATCTCTTCACAGCTGCCGAAAAGGAGCCTTACCAGGAGATGCCAGCGTTGAACCTGGCACCTTCTACTTAGCTAGGATAGCTCATTCAGAAAAGCACGAGACTCTGAACCTCAATGTCGTGGGTTCGAGCCCCACATTGGGCAAAACATCCCTGCATTGCAGAGGGTTGGACTAAATAATAATAATAATAATAATAATAATAATAATAATAATAATTTATTATTTGTACCCCACCCATCTGGCTGAGTTTCCCCAGCCACTCTGGGTGGCTCCCAATCAAGTGTTAAAAACAGTACAGCATTAAATATTAAAAACTTCCCTGAACAGGGCTGCCTTCAGATGTCCTTTAAAGATAGGCTAGCTGCTTATTTCCTTCACATCTGATGGGAGCGCGTTCCACAGGGTGGGCACCACTACCGAGAAGGCCCTCTGTCTGGTTCCCTGTAACTTCGCTTCTCGCAGAGAGGGAACCGCCAGAAGGCCCTCGGCGCTGGACCTCAGTGTCCGGGCTAACGATGGAGGTGGAGACACTGCTTCAGGTATACAGGACCGAGGCTGTTTAGGGCTTTCACGGTCAGCACCAATACTTTGAATTGTGCTCAGAAACGTACTGGGAGTCAATGCAGATCTCTCAGGCCCGGTGTTAGTGGTCTCGGTGGCCACTCCCAGTCACCAGTCTTGCTGCCGCATTCTGGATTAATTGCAGTTTCCGGGTCACCACGTAGAGCGCATTGCAGTAGTTCAAGTGGGAGATAACTAGAGCATGCACCACTCTGGCGAGACAGTCTGTGGGCAGGTAGGGTCTTATCCTGCGTAACAGATGGAGCTGGTAGACAGCCGCCCTGGACACAGAACTGACCTGCGCCTCCATGGACAGCTGTGAGTCCAAAATGACTCCCAGGCTGCACACCTGGTCCTTCAGGGGCACAGTTACCCCATTCAGGACCAGGGAGTCCTCCACACCCGCCCGCCTCCTGTCCCCCCAAAACAGGACTTCTGCCTTGTCAAGATTGTCAGGATTCAACCTCAATCTGTTAGCTGCCATCCCTTGCGGTCCCTCCCATCTCCATCTCTACATGCAAAACTGATTTTCTACCACCGAGCTGAGACCCTTTCCCATATTAGTGCCAGCTGTTCTAGAATGGTTATAAAGCTGAGCGCCGTTCCACCCTGAAAACGTCTCCTTTTCTGTGCAAATTTGCCAGGCTCTCGCTCAAACGATGCTTTTCCTCCGGGCCACAACGGCTTTTCCAGATGGGCCGCTGACTCTAAGCTCTCCCCTGGGTGAAGTCCCCTCTGCATCCTCACGCCCTCCCTTCTGCAGAGGCGACAGGGAGATCCCCCCTGCCTGAGCCGTCACTTGGCAGCTGCAGCAAATGCCAGGCAGATCCTCCGAGCGCATCATAATTACCAGGAACAAAGCCGAACCCGATCGTCTCTTGCTTTGTGGCTTGGAGACTAGAGGGTTATTATTTGTTTTGGGCAAAAGCAAAGGGAGGGTCCTATTTTATTTTTGCTGGCCAGTTTACATCGGCCAAGGGGTTGCCAGAACCAAGCTGTGATGCTCTTTGGTCCAATGCCTTCGGATCAACACACACCTGAGCCATTATCCTTCCATTCCAGGTGATGGGATCTCCATCGGACAGGTGAGAAAGACCTTCCAAGCAAAGGGGATGATGCCTATAAGCAAAGAGATCAGGCGAGGGGGATGTAGGAATCTGCCTTCTACAGAATGTTGGTGCCTCAAGCTGAGCACTGACTGGCAGCAGCAGCTGCCCAGGGTTTCAGGCAAAGGGTTCTCCCAGCCCTACCTGGGGATTGGAGGAGGCGCGAAGCAGACACCCTACCACTGAGAATACTTTCCCATATTAGATCAAGCTGCTCCACTAGCATGGGTATGTAGCTGAATGTCATCTGCAAGGTCTTGGGTTCGAATCCCCGTTCGCTTTTCCTAGGATTTGAATTGAATTCCTGCGGCTTGATGGAGGTAGAAACTGTCTCTCATGTCTTGTTACACTGCCGTTTCTAAGGGGATATACGCTCGGTATTTATCCCTCCTGTTATACAAAAATCTCCAAATGGGTCCAGACTTCAATGTCTAAAACTCCTGGTAGAGGACAAGAATCTGGAGATCACGCTAAGGGTGGCCAAATTCTGTGCGACTGCCATAAAAATTAGGAAACAAGCTGTACTACCAAAATGATTAAAGTTTTAAACGACAATTTTAGGTTATATTTTAGTGATCAAGATTTAATATATATTTTTAACTGCCGCTATATCTGAATTAGGGACACGGGTGGCGCTGTGGGTAAAACCTCAGCGCCTAGGGCTTGCCGATCGCATGGTTGGCGGTTCGAATCCCCGCGGCGGGGTGAGCTCCCGTCTTTCGGTCCTAGCTCCTGCCCACCTAGCAGTTCGAAAGCACCCCCGGGTGCAAGTAGATAAATAGGGACCGCTTTATAGCAGGAAGGTAAACGGCGTTTCCGTGTGCTGCGCTGGTGCCGGCTCTCCAGAGCAGCTTTGTCACGCTGGCCACGTGATCCGGAAGTGTCTCTGGACAGCGCTGGCCCCCGGCCTCTTAAGTGAGATGGGCGCACAACCCTAGAGTCGGACACAACTGGCCCGTACGGGCAGGGGTACCTTTTATATCTGAATTGCCTCTGTTATACCCAATTGCAATTCAATGTATTCCTGTTGTGTTTTATGATTTTCCTGATATTGTAAGTGAGCCGGAACTAGTCTGTGACCATAATAATGAAATTCAATTCAATTCAATTCAAACCCTATTCCTGGATCGAGGGAAGAAAGAATGTTCCCTTGTCCATGGTATAAGTTCTGTTCGGAACTTGCCAGCTATAAGGCTCATTGGAGAGTAAATGAAACAATGATAACAACCAGGGGTACATGCGACTGGGGGGGAGGCAGGTGGCTCTGGGGTCTAAACCACTGAGGCTCTTGGGCTTGCCAATCAGAAGGTCGGTGGTTCGAATCCCCACGACGGGGTGAGCTCCTGTTGCTCTGTCCCAGCTCCTGCCAACCTAGCAGTTCGAAAGCACACCAGTGCAAGTAGATAAATAGGTACCACTGTGGCAGGAAGGTAAACAGCATTTCCGTGCACTCTGGTTTCCGTCACGGTGTCCCGTTGCACCAGAAGTGGTTTAGTCCCGCTTGCCACATGACCCAGAAAGCTGTCTGTGGACAAACACCGGCTCCCTCGGCCTGAAAGCGAGATGAGCACCGCAACCCCATAGTCGCCTTTGACTGGACTTGACCGTCCAGGGGTCCTTCACCTTTACCTTACATGTGACTGTTAGAACCATGGGGCAGACTAGGGCCAGAAAAAGGCTTGCTTTGTAAACAATGGGCTATTGTAGTTAAAGATAGATGGAAAGTACACCAAGTTGAACTTTCGGCGAAATTTTGGCAGGAGTTTGAATATAAACTGTTTGGCATTGGGCGGAGGAGAATTTAAAGATTTGCGGGGGAAAGTTCCCTTGTGCCTCTTTGGGCTCCCCTGACTGCCAGCCATCATTCTCCCAGCCTACAGAATACCCTGCTACTTCGCTCTGTCATGAAGAAGCACAATTCCAGATCATAAGCAAGTTCCTAGTCTTCATGGTTTTAAAAGTAAGCTTTTGGTGGGCAGTGTTTTCAAATGTTTTATTGTGTTTTTAATATTCTGTTGGGAGCCGCCCAGAGTGGCTGGGATATAAATACAGTCATACCTTGGGTTACAGCTGCTTCAGGTTGTGTTTTTTCTGGTTGCGGACTGCCGAAACCCGGAAGTACTGGAACGGGTTACTTCTGGGTTTTGGCAGTCACGCATGTGCAGAAGCGCTAAATCGCGCTTTGCACATGCTCAGAAGCGCCGAATCACAACCCGCGTGTGCGCAGACACGGGTCACGAACACTGTGGGTTGCAAACGTGCATCACACATGGATCACGTTCGCAACCCGAGCATCCACTGTAATATATTATTATTATTGATTAATTAATATGCATCTCCATTATGTCCAAAATTCACCATTAAACTACAAGCGTCACCACTATTCTCCTTCTCCTCTTCCCTCTTCTCCTCCTGCTCCTCTATCTTCTTCTTCTTCTTCTTCTTCTTCTTCTTCTTCTTCTTCTTCTTCTTCTTCTTCTTCTTCTTCTTCTTCTTTTTCCTTTTCCTCTTCCCCTTTCTTTCTTTCTTTCTTTCTTTCTTTCGCTTCCATCCTTCAAGGTCCCGGGAAGGATCGCAGCATTAAAACACACTATTAAAAGCAATCCAACTTTTTCATGCCCTGAATCGGGATGAAACAAGAGTCCCATTCCGGAACGGGCGTCAGCGATCACCCTTCCTCTCTGGGCCGAGGCAGCGGACACCTCCACGCTAAACTCTGCAGCGGGTCTCGCCACGCCAAGCAGATCCTCCAGACTCTCAACTCCTACCGGCTGGACGGCATCTTCACCGACGTGGTCCTCGCCATGGGCGGGCAAGAATTCCCTTGCCACCGGGCTGCCTTATCCGCCAGCAGCACCTACTTCCGGGCTCTGTTTGCTGGGGGTGCGAAGGAAGGCCTCCAAGACACCGTCCATCTCCGCGAGGTCTCTGCTCCCAGCATGAGCCTCGTCCTGGACTACATCTACGGTGGGGACATCCTCATCCAGGACGACAACGTGGAAGACTTGCTGGAGCTGTCCAGCTTTCTCCAAATCCCAAGGCTCAAGGACGCCTGTATTGCCTTCTTAGAAGGTGAGCTGCATCCTCACAACTGTCTGGGCATCTTGAAGGTCGCAAACTCTTTCTCCATCTCATCTCTGACCGAGAGGAGCAAGAAGTGTCTTCTGAAGGGCTTTGTGGAGATCTCTCACCACAAGGAGTTCCTGGAGCTGGATGCCAAGGAGCTTGCAAGCTGTCTGTCAAGTGATCACCTGGCTGTCCCCAAGGAGGAAGCCGTCTTCGAGGCAGTGATGCGGTGGGTGAACCACGACGTGGTTGCCAGGAAGGGGGCCCTGAAGGATTTGCTCCAGCACGTGAGGCTCCCCCTGCTAGACCCTGTTTATTTTCTAGAGAAGGTAGAGACAGACGAGCTGATCCAGAAATCCAAGGAGTGTATCCCTTTGCTGCTAGAAGCCCGCAAGTATTACGTCCAAGGCAGCGAGGTCAGCTCTCGGCGGTCTAGACCCAGAAGGTAAAAAGAGAGAAAAAGTTGCCACTAGGGCTGCGCAACCTATCGATATATTGTCCCAAACCGGTTTGAATTCCATATTGTGATACCGATTCCATAATTTTTGACCTGGCAATATATATAACTTCCCTCCTCCCCTTTGTGGATCCTATTGTTAGTCCTTTCCTCTTGCATTTTTTATAATAATCCAAATAATAATAATAATAATAATAATAATAATAATAATAATAATTTATTTATACCCTACCCATCTGGCTGGGTCTTCCCAGCCACTCTGGGCAGCTTCCAACAAAGTATTAAAATACAGTGGTCTGTTAAACATTAAAAGCTTCCCTAAACAGGGCTGCCTTTAGATGTCTTCTAAATGTCAGGTAGTTGTTTATCTCTTTGACATCTGGTAGGAGGACATTCCACAGGGTGGGCGCCACCACTGAAAAGGCCCTCTGCCTGGTTCCCTGTAACTTGGCTTCTTGCAGCGAGGGAACCGCCAGTAGGCCCTTGGAGCTGGACCTTAGTGTCCGGGCAGAACGATGGGGATGGAGACGCTCCTTCAGGTCTACTGGGCCTTTGAGGCCGTTTAGGGCTTTCAAGGTCAGCACCAACACTTTGAATTGTGCTTGGAGATGTACTGGGAGCCAATGTAGATCTTTCAAGACCGGTGTTATGTGGTCCCGGTGGCCACTCCCAGTCACCAGTCCAGCTGCCACATTCTGGATTAGTTGTAGTTTCTGGGTCACCTTCAAAAGTAGCCCCACATAGAGCGCATTGCAGTATTCAAAGCGAGAGATAACCCACTTTTATAAGGATGTGGGTCATGTTGTGTTGCCAAAAGGGTCTTGCTGTTCCCTAAGACTAACAAATTTCTTTTCTTATCCCAGATACATGGAGTTAGCAGAGATGATCGTTGTGATTGGAGGCTGTGGCAAGAAAGGGTCCTTGAAACTTCCTTTTGTGGATATTTTCCACCCCGAGAGCAAGCAATGGAAGCCACTATCCAGCGTCCCTGGATATACCAAGTCAGAGTTTGCTGCCTGCACCTTGAAGAATGATGTCTACATCTCAGGTGAGATGGCTGCATAAAATCATAGAATCGTAGAGTTGGGACCCGAAGGGTCATCTAGTCCAACCCCCTGCAGAAATAGCCTCCTCCCTTCATTGGGAGGAGATGGAGAAGACCATTGTATGACTGATGGATGGATTAATTAATTAATTGCATTTCTATTCCGGACTTTTCTCCAAGGAGCTCAAAATGGCACACGTGGTTCTCTCCCTCCTCATTTGATCACAGCAACCCTGTGAGGTAGGTTAGGCTGAGAAGTAGCAAGTGGCCCAAGGTCACCCAGGGAGGTCCATGGCTCAGCGGAGACTAGAATTCCCATCTCCCAGTTCCCAACCCAACACTCTAACCACTACACCACACTGCCTTTCTATATGTGTCATGAGAAAGAGCCAAGGGGCCAATATCCCCTTCTAAGCTTCTTCCAAAATCCCCCGCTTCCCTCAGCAGAGAAAGAGACCACACATTTGGACAGTTTCAAATGATTTACTTACAAATCCTTCAAAGGTCAGTTTCATGAGCTTTCCCACACAGCGGCACGAAAAGGCAGGCAGTATCACTTGGGTTACAAAATGTTAAATGCTTCTAATTTATTTGTATAGAAACACAAAGATGACTTGCTTAAGCCACATGGTCTGGGCTTGGAGCATCTAGCTTAGACATATTTACTTGTAGAGTTCACGTGGTGGAAGATGGAGGAACAAAGAGTTTGGTAGCCTTTCCTCCCGTGGTGAGCAGGTGTGACCTAGCTAAGCCTGGCAGGACAGCTTACTCTATGGTCTTAACTCCTTCATGCATTAATTAGAGTTAGGTACCGCTCCGGCAGGAAGATAAATGGCGTTTCAGTGCGCTGCTCTGGTTTCGCCAGAAGTAGCTTAGTCGTGCTGGCAACATGACCCAGAAAAACTGTCTGTGGACAAACGCTGGCTCCCTCGGCCAGTAAAGTGAGATGAGCACCGCAACCCCAGAGTCGTTCGCGACTGGACTTCACCATCAGGGGTCCTTTACCTTTACCTTATGCTGGTTATATGAGGCTGGATATAACCCACAAAATGGCCCTGAATACCAGTTGGTGGGAATCTCAGGTGGGGGACAGCTGTTATGCTCAGGTCCTTCTTTTGGGTTTCCCAATGTAGGACTAGATGGGCCCTTGGCCTAATCCAATAGGACTGCTCTTATGAGAAGAATCTTCCAAATAATTCCTAGTAATTACAAGCCATTTGTTCCCTAGCAAACAAGATCCCTGGAAGGTCTGCCAAGACCAGGCATAGGCAAACTCGGCCCTCCAGATGCTTTGAGACTACAATTCCCATCATCCCTGACCACTGGTCCAGTTAGCTAGGGATGATGGGAGTTGTATTCCCAAAACATCTGGAGGGCCACGTTTGCCTATGCCTGGCCAAGACTGTTAAACCAATGTGGTAGATTTTCTTCCATTATCCATGCCCGTTGTGATGTTTGAGACATTATTACCTGGTCAGGACAAATGGGGATGTCGGGAACCCACAAAAGTAGAGTTCACAGTTTTATAAACCACACAGGCTTATCTAAACGCCTTCCCTTAATCATCATAATAATTTTATTATTTGCACCCCACCCATCTGACTGGGTTGCCCTTGCCTTGGCCTTACACATGAGTAGAGAGTCACATAGCAAGCCGAAGTGGAATCTGGAAACTAAGCCTGATCAGAAGAGCAAAAATAAGATCGAAGGCACAGGCTTGAGGAAAAACAAGGCCACAGGCTATCAGTGCCAGCAAATGGACTCTTTTACAACAGACCTTCGCTCAACAGACCTTCACACTGCCTATAAGCTATATTTCAATGTGTCCATCTGCCACACCAATCTGCAGCAGGACTCCTGGTCCATTAGCTTCCTCCAAGCTTCCAACATTGCGTCTTGTCCATATTCCTGTCTGCACTCCTGTTAAATCTCCACGGAGGGCTTCCCATCACTCTTTTAAGCAACCTGTCCTTTAACTAAAACTCCTTCTATCCTTTGAACTGGGTCACTAAGGGGGCTCCCTTCACATCTTGTCGGCTCCAGTTGGCCTCCAGCCCCGGACAGCACAGCGGTTGTCGTCCAAAACGTCTGGAGACAGGGCCGGCCCAACATTTTTCCATTTTGCCTCAGGCGGTGAAACGGGATGCGCCGCCATCTTGGCTGCCCCCAATTTGACTGCCACTTCCTTCCCCCAATGTTTAACCTGGGTCATTCTTTCTGTGGCCTTAAGCCAGGGGTCAGCAAACTTTTTCAACGGGGGGGGGGGGGCGGTCCACTGTCCCTCAGACCTTGTGGGGGCCGGACTATATTATTTTTTTTGGGGGGGGGGGAATGAACATACAGTGGTGCCTCGCAAGACGAAATTAATCCGTTACATGAGGCTCTTCGTATAGTGGTTTTTTCGTCTTGCGAAGCAAGCCCATTGACAGCTTAGCGGATTAGCGCTATTAGCGGTTTAGCGGCTTTTAGCGATCAGCTGTTAAGCGGCTTATCAGCGGATCAGCTGCTAAGTGGCTTAGCGGCTTAGAAAAAGGGGGGGAGGAAACACCCCCCCCCCGCAGGAACTCGCAATACATTTTCGTCTTGCGAAGCAAGCCCATAGGGAAATTCGTTTTGCGAAGCGCCTCCAAAACGGAAAACTCTTTCGTCTAGCGGGTTTTCCGTCTTGCGAGGCATTCGTCTTGCGGGGCACCACTGTAACCCAGAGATGCATTTTAAATAAAAGCACACATTCTACTCATGTAAAAACATGCTGATTCCCGGACCGTCCGTGGGCCAGATTTAGAAGACGATTGGGCCAAATCTGACCCCCGGGCCTTAGTTGCCTACCCATGCCTTAAGCCCTTTGGCTCCTGTGTTATGCGGCTGCTCTGTGTCTGTTTTTGCAGGAGGCCACCTGAACGGCAGAGATGTCTGGGTGCTGAGCTCCCAGCTGAATGTCTGGATGAGGGTCGCCTGTTTGCAGAAAGGGCGGTGGAGGCACAAGATGGCCACCCTCCAGGGAAAGGTACAGACTTCTCTTTGCTTTGTGATTGGTGGGGTGTGTCGTGGCTGCAGGAGGGAGAGGCATTTGTTACTATTCCCCAACCTGACCCATCTCTGCCTCTCCTCTCCTGCTTCAGCTTCTGCCTCTAATTCTGGCCACCTCTCTGCCACCAACTCTCCCTGCTCACTACGCCCTGTTCCCTCTCCATCTTCCGACGCCTCTTCCTCCCAGTCTTCTCCCTCTTCTCCCTCTTCTAGGAGTATAGCATCTAGATCAAGGGAAGTAATAGTGCCACTGTATTCTGCTCTGGTCAGACCTCACCTGGAGTACTGTGTCCAGTTCTGGGCACCACAGTTCAAGAAGGACACTGACAAACTGGAACGTGTCCAGAGGAGGGCAACCAAAATGGTCAAAGGCCTGGAAATGATGCCTTATGAGGAACGGCTAAGGGAGCTGGGCATGTTTAGCCTGGAGAAGAGGAGGTTAAGGGGTGATATGATAGCCATGTTCAAATATATTAAAGGATGTCACATAGAGGAGGGAGAAAGGTTGTTTTCTGCTGCTCCAGAGAAGCGGACACAGAGCAATGGTTCCAAACTACAAGAAAGAAAATTCCACCTAAACATTAGGAAGAACTTCCTGACAGTAAGAGCTGTTCGACAGTGGAATTTGCTGCCAAGGAGTGTGGTGGAGTCTCCTTCTTTGGAGGTCTTTAAGCAGAGGCTTGACAACCATATGTCAGGAGTGCTCTGATGGTGTTTCCTGCTTGGCAGGGGGTTGGACTCGATGGCCCTTGTGGTCTCTTCCAACTCTATGATTCTGTGATTCTCCCTCTGACCACTCATCATTGCCCTACCACCACGCCCCAGGCTCAGCAGCTTCAGTGCTTGTTATGTTATGTATCCAAAATGCAGCAGTCTGATTGGTCCTAGAACAATAGGATTCAGAATGCAGCAGTCTGATTGGTCCGTAGGAGCCACCCAATCCAACTCCGGGTAGAAGTGAATCTGCAACCTGATTGGCCTACAGGAGAATCCCAGAATTAGCCAATCATGTGGGGCCCATTTTGTAAATAATGTATATAAAGCAGACATTTCGGGGGAACTTCCATTCCTCCTCACCACTGTGAGCTGAATAAAGAGCATGAAATCAACACTCGACTCAGAGTATATTTCAGTGCTGGATTTGCCTATAAGCTAAACAAGCTATAGCTTAGGGCCCCGCTCTCTTGGAGGCCCCCAAAAAATTTAAAGGAAAAAATGCCTGGATTTACATTTCCAAACGGTAAGATAAAAAAATAAATAAAATAAAACTTACATACAGCAACAGTGTTTTGTGTTGTGTAGGCTCCTATGATGTAAGTCATGGGCCCCGCCTGCTAACCTGCTCCCGAAAATATCACGGGTTTGCTCCTTTCTATATATAGTGTGCCTACATTCTGCATGGACTGGTTATTTTGTTATTTGCAAATGGCTTGAGATAACTATTAGGTCCATAAATTGCCATATAGCATATATCCAACACAAAAAACAGTGACAATTTGTTGTTGACAAAGGACAGCTCGACATATAAAGGGCCCCATTACCTTCAGTAGCTTAGGGCCTCATCAAACCTAAATCCAGCCCTGCTTCCATGTATTTCAGTTCTAGCACTTGTGTACGTCCTTTCTATTTATTTATTTATTTGCAAATTTACAAGCTGCACTTCCATTTTTTAAAAATGGTCGGCTTTAACCCAGCGATTTCTGTCATCTCCTTAAATACCTTTTGCCAAAATTCTTTTACACAATTTACACCATTTTACGTTTCACAACAACCCTGCAAAGTAGGTTGGGCTGAGCTGAGGCTGGCCCAAGGTGGTTTTGCAGCCGAGTGGGGAATTTGAACCCTAGTTTCGACACTCTAACCACTGTACCACGCTGCCTCTTGCTCTGCCCTCTCCCCGTTTACAAGCCCGACTGCATCTGGGTGAGATCAGAGATCTGTTGAATCACATCCCTCCTAATTCTCGCCAACAGATCTACGCGGTGGGCGGCTACGACGGCTTTGGCCGCCTGGCCAGCGTGGAATGCTACGATGCCTTTTCCAACAGCTGGGCAGATGTTGCTCCGTTGCCTGAGGCAGTGAGCTCGGCGGCTGTGGTGCCGTGTCTCGACAAGCTGTATGTGATCGGGGGTGCCGTGGCAGATGGGGCCAACACAGATAAGGTACTGCCGGGGTTGTCAACCTTTGGGGGGCCGTGGGGACTTTTGCAAACTGACTCTCTGTAGCTGTCCACCTCTCCTGGTATGTTTCACCTTACAGTCTTCAAACAAAAACACCTTGGAGGTCCTGGGCCACAGGGAGGTTAGGCTGGCCTCAACCAGAGCCAGGGCTTTTTCGGACGTGGCTCCGATCTAGTGGAACGCTCTGTCACAAGAGACTAGGGCACTGCGGGACTTGACATCTTTCCGCAGGTCCTGCAAGACAGAGCTGTTCCACCAGGCCTTTGGTCAGGGCGCAGTCTGACCCCCTCCTTTGGCAATCCTCACTGAACTCTAGCCCAATGGATGCCATTAATCTGACTGGAATTAATTTTATAATGAAATGATTTTAGAATGCTGTATTATTTTACTGTTCTCTGAGCCCGGCTTAAGCTGCGGAGGACGGGATGTAAATAATTTATTATTATTATTATTATTATTATTATTATTATTATTATTATTATGCCAGTGTGGTGTAGTGGTTAAGAGCGGTAGTCTCGTAATCTGGGGAACTGGGTTCGAGTCTCCGCTCCTCCACCTGCAGCTGCTGGGTGACCTTGGGCTAGTCACACTTCTCTGAAGTCTCTCAGCCCCACTCACCTCACAGAGTGTTTGTTGTGGGGGAGGAAGGGAAAGGAGATTGTGAGCCGCTTTGAGACTCCTTCGGGTAGTGATAAAGTGGGATATCAAATCCAAACTCTTCTTCTTCTATTATTGCTCCCCCAGGTTCAGTGCTATGACCCAGAGGAAAACAAGTGGATCCTTCTGTCGGCGGCCCCTTTCCGCCAGCGATGCCTCAGCGCCGTTGCTTTGGATCACTCAATTTATGTTGTTGGAGGACTCCTGAGTAAAATCTTCAGCTACAGCGCCCAGACGGACACCTGGGCTGAAGCTGCGTCCCTCCTGGGACCTCTGGTAAGGAGAATGCCATTGGGCCCTTAGAGAATTTGCTGTGGGACCAGTTCCAAGATGGGGTGCCACATCTAAAAGGGCAGAAAAAAGAGACAGGACCCCAGAATGGTGAAAACAGGCTCCTCACCAGCCATCAGTAGAGATAAAGGCACCTACACCAGCTATTGTCTTGCTTGCTCACAGGAAGTAGCTATTTTATTATTTTATTTTCTATTATTATTCACTAAATTGTAAATTGTTTTGAGTTGCCCTGGGCGCAAGATAAAGAAACCAACAAGTTTAATAAAAAAATAAAAGCCAAAGGCCCCTAGTGGAAAATAAATGTTTTTGCCTGGCGTTTAAATGTATGTAACGATGGGGCCAGACGAGCCTTTCTGGGGAGAGCATTCTGCAAGCGGAGAGCCACCACAGAAAAGGACCTGTTCTCGTGCTGCTCCTGTTCAGAATACAAGGAGGGTGGGTGTCCAATCCTGGTATCAAATGAGATGTGGCGGGGCTGGCTCAAGACCTTTTGGTGCCTGATGTCAGGAACGTGGCCCCCCAGAGCACAGGGGATGAGTTAGACTAGAAATAGGTAAAAAGGTAAAGGGACCCCTGACCATTAGGTCCAGTTGTGGCCGACTCTGGGCTTGCGGCGCTCATCTCGCTTTATTGGCCGAGGGAGCCGGTGTACAGCTTCCGGGTCATGTGGCCAGCATGACTAAGCCGCTTCTGGCGAACCAGAGCAGCGCACAGAAACGCCGTTTACCTTCCCGCCAGAGCAGTACCTATTTATCTACTTGCACTTTGGTGTGCTTTCGAACTGCTAGGTTGGCAGGAGCTGGGATAGAGCAACGGGAGCTCACCCCGTCGCGGGGATTCGAACCACCGACCTTCTGATCGGCAAGTCCTAGGCTCTGTGGTTTAACCCACAGCGCCACCCACGTCCCTAGACTAGAAATAGAACTAAGTAAATGAGGGACTGACTCTTCAGATGAGAGTTGGCTGACAAAGTCAAGAAAGGGCAATTTGACCCCCCTTCCTGGGGAAGACTGTTAGCTCTCAAGGAGAGGAAGAGTTGGGAGGCAGCCAGAGCGTTGCTAGGCAATCAGCAGATAAGCCGAGATCTGAGTCTGTGTCGAGTGACAGTGGGGAGGAGGGGGCAGGCCAACTTCTCAGTCCCCGTTCTAGGCATCTGGATAAGATCTGATGGCAACGGAAGGGAAAGGCAGGGGTTTGGCATCCTTCCTGCTGTGGGAGGGGTGAAAATTCAGACTGATCAACTATTGTAAATGCGAGCAGTCGAGAAGCTGTGCTCTGGGTGTGTCTTTTTGTAAATAAACATACATAAAAATGCCGGAGGGTCATTACTTCTTATTGGGCCTTGCTTGCCTGCCAGAGATCATTACACCTGGGTAGACCCCAAAGCAGTGTCCTTTCTTCCCACCAGGTGAGGTAAGATCTACATTTGGAACAAGGAAGGGAAGAAAGATCTATACAGTGGTACCTCAGTTTACGAACTTAATCTGTTCCAGAAGTCCGTTTTTAAGCCGCTCTTAAACCGAGGCTTGCTTTCCCTAATGAGGCCTCCCGCCGCCGGTGCCCTTCCACCATTTGGCTTCCGCTCGTAGACTGTGGTAAAGTTCGCTAACTGGAACACTACTTCAGGTTTTGCAGAGTTCGTATACCGAATCGTTCATAAGCAGTCCTGTTCTTAAACCGAGGTACCACTGTATTGAGATCTGCTGGCCCTGTAGGTTTTGCCGCCTGAGGCAGCTACCTCACCTTGCCTCATGCATGGGCCGGCCCTGAGATGTGGGCAAGTTTAAAGGGGTGCGTGTTTGAGGGAAGGAGAAGCTGAGCCAACACAAATAACAGCTGAGCTGAGAGAGCGGTTTTTGTGGATTTCTGAGAGGATACGGACCTCTCCTCTTTCTGACTTTCCCCTCTTCCTTCAGGAGAACTGCGGCGTCACTGTGTGCTCCAGCAAAATCTACATCCTGGGGGGAACAGACAAAAACGAGCAAGGCACTGACAAGGTGTTCTCTTTTGATGCAGAGACGGGGGTGGTCGAACCCGAGACCCCACTCCAGCGCTGCACCAGTTGCCACGGTTGCGTGACCATCCTCCGGAGCAGGACCAGGTGACCCCAGTGGTGACCCCCTCCCCTTTTCCTTCTCTACGCAACAACGGCCCGTGTATAACTGCTCCTTTGAAAACTGGTCCTCGAGAGATGGTGCTCCCAGTTTGTTGTTGTTTAGTCGTTTAGTCGTGTCCGACTCCTTAAGAATGGATAGGTTTGACCTTCTTGCAGTCCATGGGACTCTCAAGAGTCTCCTCCAGCACCAGAATTCAAAAGCATCCCAACAGGGATGGACAATTTTGGTTTCTCATTCTTCCAACCTTAAGTGCAGCCCCTCTTCATTTCCCCACCAGTTTTGGCATTTTATTTCCCCACCCCAGAAAATCCACACACGTCTTTCTTGTGCTTAAAGAGCACCATTTTGTACGCCGTTTTGCCTCTCACATACATTTCTCCAGGCAGTTTCCTCCGATATAGTGCAGGGTTGTTGTTTTTTTGTACATCTTGAATATTTTTTTTTTGTGTCTGTTCTTCCCATTGCAAAAGTTCAAGAGACAGCTGCATTTCATTTTGCATACTGCTCAGAGAAGTGCCAGTTAACATAGATTTGCATCGAAATGTGAATCGAAGGAATCTCCACATCCCCACCTCCAAAAGTTTTTGGACTCCAACTCCCATTACCCATTACCCATTACCCAGACTGACGGGGGCTGATGGGTTTTGTAGTCTAAAACATCTGGAGGGCACCAAATTGGGGAAGGCTGCCCTTATAACATAAAACCTTGGGGCTGGTATTTGGTTTTTTTCCAGCCATAATTTTGTCTGTGGCAAATCCTAGCAGCTGCAGAACTGGGCTGCTGACCCTCTAATATCTTTTTTTTTTGTAGTATATATCAGGAGTCCCCAAAGCGCTTCTCCTTCATTAATTGTTTTAACCTAACAACAGCCCTTCAAGGCAGCCCCATATGAATGATCACCATGTTGCAGACAGAGACAAGGGCTGAGGTGCTTAAGTCTGTGGCTTCATCTACAGCTACCTAGAGAGATGAGAAGGGAGGAGATATTCAAATTGTTCACGTTAAATCCTTGGCCCCAATCCTGCCCCCTTTCTTCTCTGTTTTTCTCCCTTTGTTTCTGCTGCTGCTGCGTCCCTCTGCTCCCCCCGAGGCCAATTCGTACAGATGTGCCGCCCTGGTTTTAATCGCCTTCATTTTCACATTTATCATCCGCGCGTTGCTAAAGAACTCCTAATCTCACAAAGGCAAACCCCTTTCTCCACCCCTCCTGAGCTGCCCCTGCGTTGTGTGGGTGGGTGTTTTCAGAAATATATAATGGGGGTGTCCAGCTGGTGCGAGTTGATAGAGCTCTCAAAATGAGCAACGTTGAAAGACCCCCCAGCTGGGAAGGCAGGCGTTTGACGATTAACGGAGATAAAAGGTCGCCATCGCCATCTGGGAACTCCCGCTACGGAGACAATGAAGGCAGGTCCTTGCGGGGCTTGGCAGTATTAAGTGTTTTCAACTGATTTTAATATCGTATTTTTATTTGGTGATAAGATGCCCTGGGAAGGGCAAGTACGAAAGGCAATGACCATTTGTCGTTTGTTATTACGCAGGTCTGCAGTGTAGGAAATGCAGGAAGATGTCTCTTTGAACAGCGCTGACCGCAAGGGAAAGAGGCAAAGTCTACCTTTCATACAGCAAAACACCACCACCGCAAACTGGCTTATAAAACCAAATTTACTAGAATAATAGCTAGAATAGAGATAGACTTGTAAGCATTCAAACAGCAAATATAATAAGGTGCCAAGTGCCAGACAAAGCCTGGAGATACTGTAAACACGGAGTGGGTAAATGTACAACTCTAACTTAACAACCTAGACAGCATCTTAAAAAGCAGAGACATCACCTTCCCAACAAAGGTCCGTCTAGTTAAAGCTCTGGTTTTCCCAGTAGTGGTGTATGGAAGTGAGAGCTGGACCACAAAGAAGGCTGGTCACCGAAGAATTGATACTTTTGAATTATTGTGCTAGAGGAGACTCTTGAGAGTCCCGTGGACTGCAAGAAGATCAAACCTCTCCATTCTGAAGGAAATCAGCCCTGAGTGCTCACTGGAAGGACAGATCCTGAAGCTGAGGCTCCAATATTTTGGCCACCTCATGAGAAGAGAAGACTCCCTGGAAAAGACCCTGATGTTGGGAAAGATGGAGGGCACAAGGAGAAGGGGACGACAGAGGACGAGATGGTGGGACAGTGTTCTCAAAGCTACCAGCATGAGTTTGACCAAACTGTGGGAGGCAGTGGAAGACAGGAGTGCCTGGTGTGCTCTGGTCTAGGGGGTCACGAAGAGTCGGACACGACTAAACAACAACAAATCTTTACAAGTTACATGTGCAGTAAACGTTATACAGACTGAATAAATGAACCGTTCAACAAGAGCGTCTGTTCTTCAATGGGTGGTGCCTTCCTGTGATTGATCCATGCATACACCTTTGTGTTTCCAACTCAAGACCCATTGAAGAACATGTCATCCAGTTCAATCTTTGAAAAACAGCTTTGAAAAACTTTTTCATATTCTCCAGTGTGCTACCCTTGCCGTTGTGGTGGCACGGGGTTGCCGTTCTGTGTTTGGACTTACGCTACTTGTTGAACGGTTCATTTATCCAGTCTGTATAATGTTTACTGCACGCGTAACTTGTTAAGATAGAGTTGTACATTTATCCACTCCATATTTACAGTATCTCCAGGCTTTGTCTTGCACCTTAGTACAGTATGTTTGTTGTTTGAATGGTTATGTCTATCTCTATTCTAGCTGCTATTCTAGTAAATTTGGTTTTATACTTATAAGCCAGTTTGTGGTGTTGTTGTTTTGTTGTATTATTACTGTCACCACATTTGATACTTTGTGTATATACCACCTTACAGACCATCCCAGATTTCAGTCCCAACTGTCCTCTCCAGGTCCTCTCCTCTTCCCTGCCTGAAATCCTTGAGAGTTGTTGCCCATCAGGATAAAGGTAAAGGTAAAGGGACCCCTGACCATTAGGTCCAGTCATGACCTACTCTGGGGTTGCAGCGCTCATCTTGCTTTATTGGCTGAAAGAGCCAGCGTACAGATTCCGGGTCATGTGGCCAGCATGACTAAGCTGCTTCTGGCGAACCAGAGCAGTGCATGAAAACACCGTTTACCTTCCCGCCAGAGCGGTACCTATTTATCTACTTGCAGTTCAATGTGCTTTTGAACTGCTAGGCTGGCAGGAGCTGGGACTGAGCTACGGGAGCTCACCCCGTCGCAGGGATTCGAACCGCCGACCTTCTGATCGGCAAGTCCTAGGCTCTGTGGTTTAACCCACAGCGCCACCTGCGTCCCATCAGAATATTGAGTACCAATTGTCTGAGTCAGTTTAAGGCAGCTTCCCATGTTCCTAAAATGTAATTTAGAAAGATGCTACTTCCTCACCTAAGATATACAGTTCCTCTTAAGATCCTATGACCCAATTTTGCTTGCTGGTCCCTGAAATCAAAGAGCAGGCTTTTGCCTATGTTTGGATACAGCTGGACGCCATTTTGAATCAAGGTGGCAGACCAAACCATTAAAAACGCAGCATTTTTTGTTTCTTCAAGCAATGCTAAAGTACGAGGCTGCTAGTTAGAGATAAACTGAACTGGCCTTGGTGTTTTATCTGCCCCTGAATTGACTAATGTCTTTTACGCCAGCGTAAAAACCAAGCACAATGAAATAAAGAAGGAGAAACAACCAGACCCATCTATTGAGATTCTTACAAAGTTTTTAAATCCATAGATTTCTAATGTCAAAATCAAGTTGTAGGAATGCGGAGGAGTCCAGGCGGGCTGTGTTTCAGAAAGGCAAGAGGCCGTCGTTCCTCCACGTCAAGTAGTGAGCGAAGCCTTGCACGATTCTGTTGACATTATGCTCGCCAAGAAACGCCAGGAGAGTCTCCGCCATGAATTCGTGGTTGAAAAAATAGGTGTAGCATAAGGCCAGGGTCAGCAGGAGAACGCAGCCGAGCACCAGGACGCTCAGGACTTTGCCCACCTGCCAGAACCAGTACATGGCTTTCCTGCCCTTAGACTGCTGCAAGGCAACATCCACCAGTTTGGCCTCCACGATTTCGTGCATTAGCGAGCCGATCTGCACCCTGTTTTCCTGGTCCAACCTCAAGATGGTGGCCTGTTGCACACAGGTCTCCAGCTGGGCCTGCAAATCTTTGATGTCGTTCCTCTGGCTCTGGCGGAGTTGAAGAAGCGCCCCGACTTTTTCCCTCAGCTGAGAGGAATTGTTCTTCTCCGCTTGATAGTGATGCTCGGTCTCCTGTAACCTATCTTCCAGGCTCTTCAGGTATTTTTTGACCTCCACCGACAGGTTCTGCATCTCTCGAAGGTCCTTCTCCTGAGCGGCTTTGTAGTCTTCGAAAAGGACCACCTGGGAGGTCACCTCGCGGAGTTCCTTGCTGAGCTCTGCGTTAGCTTTCGCCAAGGCCTTGTTCTGGGCATCCAGTTCGTGGATCCTCGTGTTGGTGTGGTCCATCTTCTCTCTGATGTCCTCCACCTTCTTCTGCATCTCCTCCATGGCGGCCTTGAATCTGTCCGCCGTCTCTTGCAGGCTCCGGTTGTGGCCCTTGATGGTGCTGTTGTCCTTGAGCAGGGCCTGGTTCTCAGAATCAAGGTAGGCCACCGTCTCTGTCAGGTCATTGATTTGGTAGCGGAGCTTTTCGTTCGTTGTTGACAGTTCCTCCATCGTCAGCGACATGGTGAAGACGTTTCATTCAGAGCTGGAGACCCTATGAGAAGATCAAAAAGGTAAAGGTAAAGGACCCCTGACAGTAAAGTCTAGTCACGAACGACTCTGGGGTTGCGGCGCTCACCTCGCTTTATAGGCCGAAGGAGCCAGCGTTTGTCCACAGATTTTCCAGGTCATGTGGCCTGGACTAAGCCGCTTCTGGCAAAACCAGAGCAGCACATTTAATTATTTAAATTGTATACCGCCCTATCCATACCTGCAAGTCTCAGGGCGGTTCACAACATAAAAACACAAAACATATAATAAAAATAAAAAACAAAACATCTCACTAGTCCCCCTCCCAAATGCATTTTAAATGGGCGCTGAATGCTACACATTTCTTCTTATTTTAAATTTTGCGGCCCACCCATTTTGTTGTTTGTTTGAAAGAAAGAAAGGCATTCTACGAATCTCTGCGTACTCAAATCCTACTTAGAATCACTGGTCCCATTCTAAGGCTCCTTCCTTTTCGATTTTGAGGTGCCTCCTGAAGACATTTGAATGTGGTCATGCTCATGCAACTCATTTTTGTTTCGTTTTAACCGTTTTGCACTGTTTTTATGGTGTTTTATGTCTCATTGCCTATGCTGCTGCACATCGTCATGTTGCTTTGCTTGAGTTGGCGGTGCATAAATACTTTTATAAATAAAGAAGATATTGCAGAGAGAGAGAGAGAGAGAGATTCGTTAAGAGGCAGAGAGGAAGCAGTTAATGATGAACGGCTTGACAGCAAAAGGGCCCCTCAAACAGATTAAAGGGACAGAACGATTCTAATTTTGAGCCTCTTATATGAAGACAGCTAAGCCCCAGAGGGGGAAATGAGAGAGATTTATTCCAGCCAAGGGAGCGCCTAATAGCTGATCATCATGATAAATATTTATGCCCAGCTGGGAGCCTTGAGCCTTCAATTCTTCACCCATATGCACTGAAGCTTGGAGCGAGCAATCTGCAGCAAAGCAGATCAGGACCCTGGTCAGCTCCCAGTGGCTTCTCATAGCTGAGCCAAGGAAGATGTTGTCTCAGCCAGAGCCACCTGAAGGCCTAAGAAAGCTGGTGAGGTTGTCTCTTCCAGTGACTTCACCTCCTTAGGAGGGGTGGTCTGCAGTCTTAAAGGGCCCACAGCCAATTCTATGGAAAATAATAAGGGTTTTGACCTTTAAAGCCCTATGGGGCCTAGGACTCTTGGACCTACAGGACCGCCTCTCTTGGTTTGCCCTGAGGAGGACTTTAAGGTCCACAAATGACAACACTTTGGGGGTCCCGAGCCTCAAGGAGGTTAGATTGGTCTCAACTAAGGCCATGGCCTTTTCAGCACTGGCCCCGACTTGGTGGAACGCTCTGTCACAAGAGACCAGGGCCCTGCAAGATTTGACATCTTTCCTCAGGGCCTGCAAGACGGAGCTGTTCCGCCTGGCCTTTGGTTTGGTCTCACTCTGACTCCCTATATGGGATTTGGTATATAAATTTTCCCTTGGCTTTTTTGCTGGACCATGTAGGACCAGCATGGATAGCTGGCTCAGGTGAATCTCATGTTTCCTCCCTTTATGGTCTTGATTTATGGGCTACTACTAAAATGAGGCTGCATTTTAAGCTGTATTTTAAGCCATATTTTAATTAACTCCCCCCCCATTCCCCCCCCTATTATGTTTTATTGTAATTTATATTTGGTATTAGCTGCCTGAGCCTGGCCCTGGCCAGGAAGGGCTGGGTATAAATATTATTGCTGTTGTTGTTGTTGTTGTTAATTAAATTTGTATACTGCCCTATAAAGGTAAAAGATAAAGGTAAAGGACTCCTGGACGGTTAAGTCCAGTCAAAGGTGACTATGAGGTTGTGGCGCTCATCTCACTTTCAAGCCGAGGGAGCCAGCATTTGTGCGCTCCCGTTGCTCGGTCCCAGCTCCTGCCAACCTAGCAGTTCAAAAGCACAAAGTGCAAGTAGATAAATAGGTACCGCTCCGGCGGGAAGGTAAACGGTGTTTCCGTGTGCTGCTCTGGTTCGCCAGAAGCGGCTTAGTCATGCTGACCACATGACCTGGAAGCTGTACGCCGGCTCCCTCGGCCAATAAAGCGAGATGAGCACTGCAACCCAAGAGTCGGTCACGACTGGACCTAATGGTCAGGGGTCCCTTTCCCTTTCCCTTTAGACCCATTGAAATTAACAAACATGACTACAACACCATGCATTTAAACACTATCCTAGCACTTTCACAGCCACGGAGCAGCCTGGGAACTGTAGTTTGCGAAGGGTGCCGACCTCCTAGAGCTGCCATGCTCAGCCCTCTTAAAAACTACAGTTCCCAGGATTCCCCTTGTCTGTTAAAGTGGCAGAATAATTCTTTCACTGTGTTTTGTGGATGGCACCATGGTTAGGCCCATTAATTTCAATAGGCCTACGCTGAGTAAATTTAATGCCACTCCTTCAGCCAAAATTGTGCCCCCCATCACAATTAGGTTTAGACAAAGGTTAAAGGTAAAGATAAAAGGAGCACCGACCATTAGGTCCAGTTGTGACCGACTCTGGGGTTGCGGCGCTCATCTCACTTTACAGGCAGAGGGAGCCGGTGTACAGCTTCCATGTCATGTGGCCAGCATGACTAAGCCGCTTCTGGTGAAACAGAGCAGCGCACGGAAACGCCGTTTACCTTCCCGCCAGAGTGGTACCTATTTATCTACTTGCACTTTGACATGCTTTTGAACTGCTAGGTTGGCAGGAGCAGGGACCGAGCAACGGGAGCTCACCCCTTTGTGGGGATTCGAACCGCCAATCTTCTGATCGGCAAGTCCTAGGCTCTGTGGTTTAACCCACAGTGCCACCTGCGACCCAAAGGTTATGTTTGTATAAATGGGACCTTGATTCCTGCTCACAGGGGAGATTTTGCAGGAAGAGTGCATATGCCCACTTTAATAACATAACACCTTTTCAATGCCTGCCCCTGAGCGTAGCTGTTATTTTAATGAATGGGGAGTTGCTTATTCAAGTAAACCTAGGCTTTAAAATCTGTTCTGGTATATATGTAACAAATGACTTTGCCTGCACATGTTTAAGGCAAAATCGCCCCCTGCTGGTGCATGTATAGTACTGCAGAAGGTTTTCCAAGACTCACTCTGTCTCCTTGGGACCCACGAAATTCGCACCAGCGGGGAGAGAGAAACTGTTTTCCTCAGGAAAAATGGGGAGGAGTGTTGGAGGATCAAGCCTTCTTTACGGAGCCTGGAAAATGGAAACAAAGGGGTTTTTTTTTAAAAGCCTGCCTGAGTGCTTTGCCCATGCTGCAATGTTCTATTGATTCCACACACAAAAAATAAAAATAAAAAGATTTTCTTGGTTTGCAAAAGTATGTGTGTTCTCTCTCCCACCCCAACCCAGGTTGTAGAATCTTTTCTACAGATCAGTTACATTTGATGCGAGACATTACTGTTGTAAACAGAATAATGTTGTCCCTTCTGACCGCAACACTTAATGTTGTTTGAAAATGTCCCGCTATCCAAATGCTTGTTACATGAAAATTCATTTAACCAAACTCAAGGAATCAGTTCCCAAACCTCACTTAACGCACTGCAGATTGAGACATCCAAACAGTCGGACCTGTTTTTTCCTTCCTTGTTTGCCTTTTGCAAGGTTTTGGTGGGTTTTCCTGGGTTAGAAATTTCCCCATAGAAATAAACGGAAGTGGTTGACTCATAATGTGCTCACCTAGACGAACAATTTCCTGAGAATGCATTGTGTTTGGGAAGTATTGGTCAAGAACTACAGTTCCCATAATTATTATTATTTTGGGGGGGGGGAGTCATGCCTTGGATGTGTGTTCAATATATGGCATAAATCTAGTTTCGCCAATCAAAATAGGCACGTCTCAGATGTTGAGGTCAAATTCCAAAGTCAAAAATTGAAACGGCGAGTCTTGCGGTCACCCCCAGCGGTTGGATGGCCATGTTTCATGTATGACCTAGCTGAGATTCCTGCACTGCAAGGGGTTCGACTAGATGACCCTTGTGTTCCTGCAAACTCTACAATTCTTTGATTTTTAGTATTTAGCCAGGCTTGGGCATTTTGTGAAATTTCATCCCCGCACAAATTCCCCACCCCTGACCTCGAACCCTCAGCCTCCGTTCTAGAAATGCTATACCTGTGTGACTCAGCCGCAGGTGCGAGGGCTAGCAAGAGAATTTGGCACTGCCATGCCGCCCAGGTTGGACTCGTCCCTAGATGGTCGTGATGAGGATATTTTTGGCTTAGCACCCCAATTCCACCCTTACTGTGTCGTCCATTGCAACTTCCCTCCCTCCCCTGCTTTCCGCTTTCAGATATTCAGCATTTTTTTGGCCTCCAAGCCCAAAAACACGGGTAGAAAACACACCCCTCTTTCCTATATCGCTGGCTGCCAGCTCCTCGTTTGTTTCCATCTGTCTGTTTTTAATTCGGCACCCATGTCAGGAAGGTAGAAATCACTCGGGGCGCCATTGTGTCGTCGTTCGTCATGGCAACGCCTCGGCCAATAGCGTCAGCGGGGAGGCAGGGTGATGTCACAAACCTTGGCTCTGATTGGGCTCTTGAATTCCACTTTCTTGAAAGGTTCTTTGTATGACACTTTGAGAACTTGCCACTGCATTTTGGGCGTGTGTTCATAGAGGAGTGGGGAGGTGGTCATGGGAGAAGCAGGTATCTTTGCCCTCTAGGCCCATAGCCTAGTGGGTAGGGTATCCATCTAGCGTGCAGAAGGCCTCAGGTTTGACCCCCAGCTTCTCCAGGTGGGGTTATAGCATTGGTTGGCCTTCTGCCATGTCCAAAGAAGAGGGAACAAGAAGAAAAGGGTGGACAGGAAGGAGGAGAAACCACAGTAAAGTCAAGGAAACAGGTCACTTCTGGTGGTTCCCAGCACAGCTCCTGGGGTTCTGCTGACCATCATCAAGGACCAAGCCTTTAGCGTGGCAGACCCTGCCCTGTGGAATTCCCTGCCTCTTGAAGTTTGGGGAGAACCTGTTAGGATTCTTCCTTCGTGTTTGCAGTCATGAGATTGTTGACTATCACATAATGGTGTATGTTTTCATTCCACAGTGTGGGAAGTGATGGAGGCAGGATGTTTGGTATTACTGTGTTCCACGAAGTGGGACTATTGTCCTTTGTCCTTTCTCTGTTTGCTGTCTGATGAGAAAGAGGAAGGAGCTAAGGCTCCGAGTGTATTATATCTAAATAAAGTAGATTAGCCAAGATGCTGAGCTATGGAGTCTGTTACGCGAACCGCCAATACTCTGCAGGTTCCTAAGTGTGCTGATGCTTCTTGGTATCAGTCACTGCGATGTTCGGGCTGAAGAAAGCTTTTGAGGCTCCCGAATGACAGACCAGGAGGGAGAGAACTTGCCAGTCGGGCATGTGTCTCTGCCAGGGTCCTACTTGCGAGTAGGACGATCCTAACAGAACCATCTCTCCATTCGTTCATCCCTTGAAGACTCTCTAGAATGGAGAGGCATCTGCAGTGTGAATTTTCTTCTTTTAATCCGGTTGGAATAATAATTTATTATTTACAGCCCGCCCATCTGGCTGGGTTTCCCCAGCCACTCTGGGCGGCTTCCAGCAGGATACAGTGGTACCTTGGGTTAAGTACTTAATTTGTTCTGGAGGTCTGTTCTTAACCTGAAGCACCACTTTAGCTAATGGGGCCTCCTGCTGCCGCCGCGCTGCTGGAGCACGATTTCTGTTCTTATCCTGAAGCAAAGTTCTTAACATGAAGCACTATTTCTGGGT
Organism: Podarcis erhardii; assembly: GCF_964252035.2. Classification (NCBI taxonomy): domain Eukaryota; kingdom Metazoa; phylum Chordata; class Lepidosauria; order Squamata; family Lacertidae; genus Podarcis; species Podarcis erhardii. Next base: position 9,281,918 of record NC_138508.1, read on the forward strand.
TAGCGGAGTCTGTAACCTGAAGTGTTTGTAACCGGAAGCTCATGTAACCTGAGGTACCACTGTATTATAAACACAGAAAAAGATCAAACATTAAAAACTTCCCTAAACAGGGCTGCCTTCAGATGTCTTCTAAAAGTTGCCACACTCTGGTTTAGTTGTAGTTTAGCTCCTCGTTGGTATTTATTGAGGTCACTCGCTCTTTCAAATCTGCCTCACAGGGTTGTTGTGAGGCTAAAATGGGGGAGGAAGAGAGCTATGTCTGCCGCCTTGAGCTCCTCAGAGAAAAGGTGGGGTAAAAATAAATAAAGCCCCCCTCAATGTGGAGTCATATACAGTGGTACCTCAGGTTACAGATGCTTCAGGTTACATACACTTCATGTTACAGACTCCGCTAACCCAGAAATAGTACCTTGGGTTAAGAATTTTGCTTCAGGATGAGAACAGAAATGGCGTAGCTGCAGTGGGAGGCCCCATTAGCTAAAGTGGTACCTCAGGTTAAGAACAGTTTCAGGTTAAGAATGGACCTCCAGAACAAATTAAGTACTTAACCTGAGGTACCACTGTATTTATTTACAGTACAATGTAACAAAGTACAGTGGTACCTCAGGTTACATACGCTTTAGGTTACATACGCTTCAGGTTACAGACTCCGCTAACCCAGAAATAGTACCTCGGGTTAAGAACTTTGCTTCAGGATGAGAACAGAAATCGTGCTCCGGCGGCGTGGCGGCAGCAGGAGGCCCCATTAGCTAAAGTGGTGCTTCAGGTTAAGAACAGTTTCAGGTTAAGAACAGACCTCCAGAATGAATTAAATACTTAACCCGAGGTACCACTGTATAATAACAGATGCCAAATAAAATAAAGCAGAAGGGAATATCTAGAATGCAACGTAAAGGAACCAAGTTCCATACCAAAATCAAACATAATAAATTAATATCACAAGGTTCAAAGCAGCATTAGTTGTTATATTACTCCAGTACTCTATAAAACTCAATTTATCAGTGGAGACAGTATCTTGTTCTCTGCCTTCTCTGGTTCTCACCATATATATAATCATAGAACTGTAGAGTTAGAAGGGGACACGGGGATTTTCTATCTAGTCCAACCCCCTGCAATGCAGGAATCTTTTGCAGCTTGTAAATTTGCAAATAAATAGAAAGGAAATATACAGGTGCAAGAACTGAAATACATGGAAGCAGGGCCGGATTTAGGTTTGATGAGGCCCTAAGCTACTCAAGGTAATGGGGCCCTTTATATGTCCTGCTGTCCTTTGTCAACAGCAAATGGTCACTGTTTTTTGTGTTGAATATATGCTATATGTTAATTTATGGACCTTATAGGTATCTAAAGCCATTTGCACATGTTGCCATGCAATCAGTCCATGCAGAATGTGGGCACCCTATATAAAGGAGCAAACCAGTGATATTTTTGGAAGCAGGCTAGCAGGCGGGGCCCATGATTTACATCATAGGAGCCTACACAACACTAAACACTGTTGCTGTATGTAGGTTTTATTTTCATTTGTTTTTTATCTTATATTTTGGAAATGTGCATCCAGGTTTTTTTCCTTTTAATTTTTTGGGGTCTCCCAAGAGAGTGGGGCCCTACACAGTGGTACCTCGGGTTACAGACGCTTCAGGTTACAGACGCTTCAGGTTTACTGACTCTGCTTACCCAGAAATAGTACCTCAGGTTAAGAACTTTGCTTCAGGATGAGAACAGAAATCGTGCGGCAGCAGCGGGAGGCCCCATTAGAAGAAGAAGAAGAAGAAGAAGAAGAAGAAGAAGAAGAAGAAGAAGAAGAAGAAGAAGAAGAAGAAGAATTTATTATTTGTACCCCGCCCATCTGGCTGGGTTTCCCCAGCCACTCTGGGAGACTTCCACAAAGACCAAAAATACACTAAGCTAAAGTGGTGCTTCAGGTTAAGAACAGTTTCAGGTTAAGAACGGACCTCTGGAACGAATTAAGTTCTTAACCCGAGGTACCACTGTAGCTTGTTTAGCTTATACGTAAATCGTGCACTGCATGGAAGCAGCGGCCACTGCAAAACAGAGGCCTTGCGATGGAATGAGCTGGGAGCAGCAACAGAGAGACGGAAGGAAACACTTAAGCAGGCATTGCAGAATAAGAAGTTTGATTCCTGCGGGTTTTTATAAGGTTGTCCCCATTTCTTTTAGATCTACCACCTTATCTGTGAGCAGCAGCTTCAATATATTCCTTCATAACATCCCTTTGTGTTCGGTGCATTCAGACGCAAGGAATATCGCATTAGATTTCCTTGTTATAAAGCTAGAGCCTCTGTCCTGTTTCCTAACATTCCTTTTGCACAGCAGTGTTAAAGATATCAGTTTAATATGCATGAAATTTGTTTGAATGCATTTTGCTTAAAATACTATGCAGAGATGCTTGCATTATTCAGGAATTTTAGCGAGAGCAAATGCCACGGGGAAGGGTGGCTGTTTCCGTTTCAGGTTAATTGACGACTCATCCCAGAAGCCCAAATAGAGATCTCTCGCAGCATGAAATTAAACCTGAAAACTCAGCATCTAAATCAGTCCTTGGCGCCATCAGCAGTAGTGGCTTGGCTCAGCGACGCTTGCATGGGATCTCTCACTGGCACCAGAGAGAGGAAAGTTTATTGAACAGTATTAAAAAGAAGACCGGACTGCATTGCTGGCTTGTTAAAGAACAGTGTGTTACTTTGTGTGATGGTCTGGGACTTGGGCTCAGACTCGGAACCAGAGGAGACTCAGTCTGCACCGGATCCTTTGCCTCAGGCATCATCTGAACCAAGTCTGGGGCCTGATCCTGAAGAGTCCCAGTCTGCACAGCTTCCCCTGCAACAAACACCAGCTGGGCCGAGTCAGGGGCCTGAGCCTGCCCTGGCTCCAGATGTGGGGATGACCTCATTGCCTTCAGCTGGGCCATCACTTACAGCTGCTCCACTACCGGTTGGGTCAGGGGAGGCTGAGGTGGCCTCTGGGTCTAGTATCCCACCGACGTCTCCTGAGCTGCAGAGACTGAGGTCTGAGAGAAGGAGAGACCTGAGTACTCGCAGGAGGAGTGCTCGCCTTCGGGCGAAACAGGGAGGTGAGTCGCCGGGGGATCAGGACCGGCCGCTACCCCGACAAAGATAAAAGGCTGTCGGACCCCGCCCCAGGTTGCAGGAGCAACTTTGCTGTGTGCCAGATCCTGCCTGAGATCCTGTACCTGTCCTTGCCTGGTTTCCTGGCTTGACCCTCTTGGACTGACTCCCAGTGGAACCTTTGGATTCTGGACCGGTCCTGGACCGCGTTTCACAGGTTACCCCCGGGCCCAGCACACTTTGTATTCTTCCAACGTTTATTTTGTAACTAGTTTAAGACCATTTGCAGTAAAGCTTTGAAACTCTTTTCTTGCAGTAGGGAGCTCATTTATTTCCACCCTGCACAAGGGCCAGATCAGGGATTCTCATTTGCTGCAAATCAGACATGCAGTCATTATGTTGCATTATGGAACTATGAGTTTTTGACTGACACAACCTTACTATATGCTTGTGAAACATGGACCACTTATAAACACCATCTCCAATACCTCAAAAGATTCCATCAATGGTGTCTCCAAAAAATTTTACACATCACTTGGGAAAACAGACGAACTAATACCAGTGTACTGGAAGAAGCAAAGATCACCAGTGTCAAAGCAAAGATTCTCCAACATCAACTTCGTTGGATTAGTCATGTTGTGTGGATGCCTGATGATCGTCTTCCAAAGCAACTGCTGTATTCCGAACTTAAAAATGGAAAGCGTAAGGCTGGTGGTCAACAAAAGAGGTTCAAAGACTGTCTCAAGGCAAATGTAAAAAAATGTAGTATAAACACTGACAACTGGGAAACACTTGCCTATGAGCGCTCCAATTGGAGAACAGCCTTTACGAAAGGTGTCATGGGCTTTGGAGACACTTGAACTCAGGACACAAGGGAGAAATGTGCGAAGAGGAAGGCAGGCTTGGCAAATCCACACCGTGATAAACTCCCGTCTGGAAACCAATGACCTGCTGTGGAAGGATGTGTGGATCGAGAATTGGCCTCCACAATCACTTACGGACTCACTGTTAAAACCGTGTTTATGGAAGATAATCTTACTTGGCTGCAAGTGATCACTAAAGAACATATGCTATATGGTAATTTATGGACCTAATAGGTATCTAAAGCCATTTGCAAATGCAGAATGTAGGCATCCTATATATAGAAATGAGCAAACCAGTGATATTTTAGGGAGCAGGCTAGCAGGTGGGGCCCATGACGTACATCACAGGAGCCTACACAACACAAAACACTCTTGCTGTGTGTGGGTTTTATTTTGTTTTTTATCTTATATTTTGGAAATGTATATCCAGTTTTTCCCCCTTTACATTTTTTTGGGGGGGGGGCAAGAGAGTGGGGTCCAAAGCTATAGTTTGTTTAGTTTATATGTAAATCCAGCACTGGGGGAGAGGGTGGGCAGCTGAGCAGCCAAGATGATGTGTTTGAATGGAAAGATCTCACAGATATTCTATCCTGTAATGAATGCATTACTGAATAAAGTCTGACCAACTGGGAATGATTCTGAGCATCCATCCTTGAACCCCCAAGGGAAATTCCTCAACACCACCCTTTCTGCACATTCTGTTCCCCACTTATTTTCCCCCAGGGGGAAAGAACTGTAATCTGGTATATCGCCCCCAAATTTCATCACTTTTGCATGCTAACAGGCTTTTCCCCCCTCTAGAATGAAGTCACATAGATTAGCACAGTCGATAGTGCATGAGAGCCTCTTAATCTCAGGGTCCTGGGTTTGAGCCCCACGTTGGGCGAAAGATTCCTGCATTGCAGCGTGTTGGACTAGATGACCCTCAGGGTCCCTTCCCCCCACTCCACAATTCTACAAGTATGAGAAATGAATGCTAAAAATACATTATAACCCTTTAGCTTTCCGGTTGTGGCTTTTGCGCCCACGTGAAAGGTCAAATAGGACTTGCAAACTTGGAAATAGGACTTGCCCATGTGAAAGGTCAAAGGACTTGCAAACACTGAGAACACTGAACTATGCACCTAATCATAGCATCATAGAATTGCAGAAATGGAAGGGAACCCAGGGGACATCTAGTCCAACCCAACCCCCTGCAATGCAGAAATAACAACTAAAGCATCCATGGTGGGTGTGTCTTTGTCTCTGCGTGTGAAAGAGGTGCCCCCTATGGCCCGTGCTCTTTTCTTGAGGACAGGACCCTTGAGCTCTTTTAAAAAGCGGGGAAACCAAACGTTTGTGTCGTGTTTTTTTAATTCATGCTGTTGGTTGTGATCATCAGCAAAAAAAAAATTTTTTTTGCCATTCTTTTGTCTCCTGTTCATTTCTCAACGGCAAAATTTCCCTTTGGCCTGGGAGTCTGATAGATCTTTTCTTGAGGGTTTTTCTGGGTCTCAAAGAGGGCCACTTGGTAGGACAATTTGTGAAGCTCCCTGCTTAGCTGCTCGCTGGAGTCAATCAGTGAATATTTCTGCTCTTCCAGCTCGTTGATTTTTCTGTAAGCTTCCTCCGTCCTTTCCCGCATGGCCGTCACTTTCCGCTCCATTTCTTCCATCACGTTCCGAAACTTTTCGAGAGTGTCTTGCAAATTCTGGCTCATCTTCTTGATATAGCTGGGTTCCTTCCTTCCTCTTGTTCTTTTCCTTTTAAAACCTTTTCCAGCACAAATTTAGTTTCTCCAGATCAAGGCGAACCAGATCAAATATTCCCCCGCTTCCTCTGAGATTGTGGATTAGGTTTCGTTGTGGCGTCGCCGGCTGGCTACAGACAGCTGCTTCTTGCAGATATTGTTCGTTCGGTGGCAGCCTTCAGTGAATACAAATAGGGGGCGAAATTATTTTTATTCATGTACTAGGCTTGGGCCGTGGGACGTGGGTGGCGCTGTGGGTTAAACCACAGAGCCTAGGACTTGCCGATCTGAAGGTCAGTGGTTCGAATCCCCGCGATGGGGTGAGCTCTCGTTGCTTGGTCCCTGCTCCTGCCAAACTAGCAGTTCGAAAGCACGCCAAAGTGCAGGGAGATAAATAGGTACCGCTCCGGTGGGAACTTAAACGACGTTTCCGTGCACTGCTCTGGTTCGCCAGAAGTGGCTTAGTCATGCTGGCCACATGACCCAGAAGCTGTACGCCGGTTCCCTTGGCCAGTAAAGTGAGATGAGCGCCGCAACCCCAGAGTCGGTCACGACTAGACCTAATGGTCAGGGGTACCTTTACCTTAGGCTTGGGCCAGTGGTCAGGGGTGATGGGATTTGTAGTCCAAATACATTTTGGAACTGTTAATCTGCTTATAAACACTATAAATAAATGGAAAGCAATCAATCCGGATGGCCACAGATTCCTCACTCCTGCTGGGCTGCGACACCCATCATCTCTGACCGCCACCATCTGCTGGCAGGGGCTGATGGGACTTGTAGTCCAACACCATTTTGGACAGCACCTGTTCCCCATTTGTTAGATGCTGCTGTTTGAACAACCTGTGCCTATTTGTTTTGCTTTTTTTCTGCCTACCCCCCACTCAATGACTGAAATATACAAGGAAAATTATAGGATGGGCTCAGGGGCATAGCATGGGGAGCCCATAGGAGGGCCATAACCCCACGTGCATTATTTTGAGCAGCGCAAGCTGGGTGCTGGGTGCCACACAGGGATCCCTGCCCTGCCTGCCGCTGGGGGTCTCTGGGCCCCAGAGCCTGGGGCCATGCTCCCTGGCCCCCTTGTTGAATGGCCGCCTGGCCAGTGTTGGGGGGGGGTGCACCTGCCAAGGGCTGCATCGGTTGGCCAGTCTCCCCCTTGCACCGGTGGTCCCCGTGAACCCTCCATGTCTAACGCCAGCCCTGTAAGAGTTGTGCTGGCATGGTGGGTTTTGTTCCCTCTCTGTGCCCAGCTCCTGGTCCCACCTGCTGCATGTGTGGGTGTCCCGGGCACCAGCAAAGGACGCTACACCACTGGGTGGGCTTAAGAAAACCCTATCCCCTAGCACTCTACAATTTCAGCCAAACCGTGGGCTTCTAAGGGGGTCCAGGTTTCTTCTGCCCCTCTGTGATTCAAGGACGACACCCGTCTTATATTAAGCTGTGGAACAAACCCCTTTCTTGCCAGCTGCCGGTTGTTCTTCTGCTTGATCTCGTTTGCGCAGCAGTTCTTAATGTTCCCCCCACCCCCAACCCCAGAGCGGACATGTCAGGAGCAGAGGGGATGGTGGGGGAAATGACCCTTTTGCATTATCGCCGTGGGAACCTGTTGGCCAATCAGATCTGACGGAGGCAGTGTGAGCCAACAATGACTTTGCCTTTGCGGGTGAATTTGCCTGGCGCGGACAAAAATGGATAGAGAAACTTTTCTCCGTTCCCTCTCATCACACGAGAACTCGGGGACGCCCAATGAAGCCGAATTTTGGAGGATGGCTTTAAAAGAGGACTGGGCAAATTCATGAGGAGGGGAGGGCTACCCCAATAGCTACAGACCATGGGGGCTCTGTTCGTATGCATCTGAATGCCAACTGCTGGCAATTGCTTGGCGAGTTCCTGCCCCCCTCCAGTGGAAATAAAGACACATGACACAATTATTAAGGTTAATGGGCTAAATAAGGCCACAACTTTGTTGGTTACAGGTTATGAGCATTATTGGCTTAGGCATTGGTCCTAACCGACTATATCTGACGTCTGCTAGAAGTCCGGGCGGGGTTAACCACCAGTAGGGGGAGTCCTGCTGATGCACATCAACAAGGAACTCCCCCGGGGTCACCGCTAGGGGGCGTGCCTTAGGCCCTCACCTCCCTAGGCTTCGGACAGAGCCATGCCCACCAGAATCCTTCATTAGACTGCCCTTCAATATACGGGACAGGTGATGGCGCTACCTCCCTTCTTCCATCTACAGAGCAATACCAATGCCTAACTGCCAATACCAAGAAAGTTGTGACGTTTTGCTACGAGGGAGGCGAAAACCAAGTGGCTGGTGCCAATTTGCCAAGTGGGAAAATTCCTACCAGGCCCCTCAACGGCGACCAACCAAGGTCCATAGCAAGGTCAAGGAACGAAAACCTTAAAGGGAGGGAGGGTGGGAAACAGGAACAGCTGATGAGCGGCAAAGAGGGAGATCCCTGGCCTACGCCTGCCTTAAATAGGGGCTGGCCAGGGGGTGACGCGGCCAGGAGGGCACAAGGAGAAGGGGACGGCAGAGGATGAGATGGCTGGACAGTGTTTTCAAGCTACCAGCATGAGTCTGACCAAACTGCGGGAGGCAGTGGAAGACAGGAGTGCCTGGCGTGCTCTGGTCCAGGGGGTCACGAAGAGTCGGACACCACTAAATGACTAAACAACAAGAAGAGAGTGAGGCCCTAAGCTGTAGCTTGTTTAGCTTATACGTAAATCCATCACTGTTCCTGTCATTTGAATCCATTGGCCCAGGCCCTTGGTCCTGAAGAGGAAGAATGCAAGCTTGCAATGTCTGCTAGATATTTGAAGATGGGTATCACATCGCCTTGCAGTCACCTCTTTTCCAGGCTAAACTTACCCATCTCCCTCAGCCGTTCCTCATAAGGCTTCCAGACCCTTGATCATCTTGGTTGCCCTCCTAAAACTGAAGCCCAGAACACGGGCGCTGTGGTACTCAGGTTCCACTTTTGAGCTGGTGGACTTGTAAAAGGGGTAAAAGAGTAGTGGGAAATAATTTATAATGAATTGAAAAAAAAAATATTTAAAAGTACTTTCCCCCAAAAACCAGAGTCCTTTTTGTTGGGGATAATTCAGACGGAAATTCCCAGGTGTCAAAAAATGTTATTTATGTATGGCACTACTGTGGCCCGTGTTTTGTTAGCCCCAAAATGGAAAATGAGTGAGGTCTGAACCAAACTTAAACTGATGGAATATGCGCAGCTTGCGGACCTAACATATAGAATGAGAGATCAAGTAGAACATATATTTAGAGAAGATTAGAAAATATTTATTGAATATATGGGGGGATATTTGAGAACATAGGCAGCATTAAGATAAATTCAGCAGTGTAAATAAGTTTTGATGGATGTAATAATGGAATACTCAATATATAAAATACGCATGGATTTATGTGAGGCAAAATGAACCATGGAAAGAGAAGAAGGCAAGTCGTTGATATTTTAAGGTGGTTTAAATGAATATTCTAAAATGTAAAACAGAAAATGTAATAAAAAATTATGCGGGGCGGGGAAGGTTCTGCTTTTGAGCTTTCCAGTTGGCCACTGTGAGAACAGGATCCTGGACTTCTTAGCTTAGCAGACTCATTAATCTGCCTTCTCAGGGAAGTGCCATCCCGAATGATCGATGAAGATGAATGATGGGGCTTTCAAACTGCTCGTCTATTGATTGCCCCCTCCTTCTACTTGCTCCCATCTCACTTTTCAAAAATCCATCCTTAGTTATCAAGTACCATCCTGCAGGCAGTTAATCCTTTTGTGAATGCAGTGCTACCTCAGGTTACATACGCTTCAGGTTACAGACACCACTAACCCAGAAATAGTGCCTCGGGTTAAGAACTTTACCTCAGGATGAGGACAGAAATCATATGGCGGCAGCGGGAGGCCCCATTAGCTAAAGTGGTACCTCAGGTTAAGAACGGACCTCCAGAACAAATTAAGTTCTTAACCCAAGGTACCCCTCTGCCTGAGTGATAATCCCTGGCATCCTGATACCTGAGTTCCAGACAGGTAGCCATTCCAGAAATAACAAACCCAGATGAGGACAAAAGGGTGTGATTAACTTGTCTGGGAAACAGGGAAATGTAAATATCTCTTTTGTTACACTTGATGAGTGTTTGGTGGAGGGCAAGGGGAACCATGGGGCAGGGTCCAGGATGCTCAGATTACTGCCACCAGACTTCCCCTTTCATGATGTAACTGTGATGTATGAGTGATGTAGTTTTGGGGGGTGTAACATGGGGATTAGCAGCTAATAAAAGTTTGGGTGCTTTTTTGTTCGGGGCTTCCATCTTGTTCCACCTTGTGGCAGGTGGGAGTCCTGTTGTGACAGTCTTCAATAAAGACCAAGCCTACTGGCTGCTGTTTCGCTCTGGTATTCCTGGCTGGTGTCCTTGTTTTTTGTCCAAGGGAGCCGTCAGATTTCTCCATTAACACTGTCTTCTAGGAGGTATTGATAGTCTTCTCCATTCATTTGTCCAGTTCTACCTAAAAGCCCTCTAGGTGGGTGGCCTTCACCGCTTTCTGCAGGGGCGAGTTCCAGAACTGAACAATGCACTTTCTCAAGTCAAGTTCAGGACAGGACAGGACAATGAGAAATGGCAGCCAGAGTCATTACGGCCCTTAACTTCCTCTCCCTGCCAAAATGCTACACTAGTTTTTGGAGCGGTTGTTCAGGACCAGCTCTTAGACGACGGGCATCTCACCCCTTCTGCCCTCGGATTACATAAAAGCTGCAAAAAATGAGCGCATGCCAGTCGCTCAGAGTAATCCGGCGTTTGTTTTTATATAACTCTTCTTTAAAAAAAGAAAATCAACGGGTGGAAACAGAGATGAGCTGTAGCTGTTCTCATTTAGCTGTCTCTCAAAGAGCCTTTCTGGTCGTTTGCTTTTGTTGAAAAACGAGGCACAGTTAAGTCTTTGTTTCAAAGTGTTGGTGCTGACCTTTAAAGCCCTCAACAGCCTCGGCCCAGTGGACCTGAAGGAGCATCTCCACCCCCATCGTTCATCCTGGACACTGAGGTCCAGCTCCAAGGGCCTTCTGGCTGTTCCCTCCCTGCAAGAAGTAAGGCTACAGGGAACGAGGCAGAGGGCCTTCTCGGTGGTGGCGCCCGCCTTTTGGAACACCCTCCCATCAGATGTCAAGAAAATAAGCAACTATCTAACTTTTAGAAGACATCTGAAGGCAGCCCTGTTTAGGGAAGTTTTTAATGTTTGGTGGATGTTATGTACTGAGTTGAATAGGATCCAAACTGCAGCAGTCTGATTGGTCCTAGAACAATAGGCTCCAAAAGGCAGCAGTCTGATTGGTCCTAGAACAATAGGATTCAGAATGCAGCAGTCTGATTGGTCCTAGAACAATGCAGCAGTATGATTGGTTAGCAGGAACCACCCAATCATGCTCCAGATAGAAGTGAATCCACAACCTGATTGGCCTACAGTAGAATCCTGGAATTAGCCAATCATGTGCAGCCCATTGTGTAAATAATGTATATAAAGCAGATACTTTGAGGGGACATTCATTCATTCCTCCTCACCACTATGAGCTGAATAAAGAGCATGAAATCACTTTGCGACTCTGAGTATATTTCACTGGCGACGAAGGTGGGATCCCGCTGAGCTGACTGCCACACACAGCACCGCAGCACCGCCACCTGCCGCACCGCTGCCTCGCACCGTGTATCCAGGCTTCAGCTCCGGGACACAAGGAACTCAGAATGGCAACTGACAGCAGCTTCTCGCCATTCAACCCAGCATCTGGAGACTGGGAAGCGTACGCCTCCCGTTTCACCTTCCTCCTAGAAGCCAAAGGGGTCACCGATGAAGAAGACGCCAAGAAGAGGGCAATATTCTTCAGCGTCTGCGGAGAGGAGACATTTGAAATCGCCCGGGCTCTCCTTGCGCCTGAAGACGTCGCTACTGTTCCATACAAAACAATAATGGAACAGCTGAAGGGGCACTTTTCGCCACAGCCCTCAGTGGTGGCTCGTCGAAATGCCTTCTACGCAAAGCGGCAAGCCCCTGGGGAAACCATAACTGGGTTTGTGACCTCTCTCCGCCAAGCTGCCCGGTTCTGCAACTTCTCAGAGCTGGAGAACATGCTTCGTGACCGCCTCGTCGGTGGCCTGAAGGATGAGAAGCTGCAACGACGCCTCTACGCTAAGAAGAACCTAACGTTCCAGGTCGCTCTGGAGGAGGCCCTGGCAACGGAAGCTGCTGAGAGGTCGACGCAAGAGGCACGGCTGAGCCAGCCGTCCCAACCGAGGGTCCACCACGAAGACCTCACCAACGACTCGGGATCCGACAGGGAGGAGGTGCACCGAGTACAGCAGCGCACTCAAGCAGCCCACATACCACAGCTGCCTCGACGAGAAGGAGGGAACTGCGCAAGCTGTGGAGAAAGTCACGAGAGGAGGACCTGCCGTTTCCGCAACGCAGAGTGCAGGCAGTGCAGAAAATTGGGACACATCGCCCGGGTGTGTCGGGCTCGGCCCACCCGAAGCCAGGCATCAGATGACCAATCCAAGAGCCCCAGGTCCCGGGGCCCAACGCACCAAGGCAACTCGACGGAGCTCACAGACTTCCAGGTATACCAGTTGCCCCACCCCAACGTAGAGAAAATTTATGTAGAGGTACAGATAGAGGGGGCCCCATGCCGCATGGAGCTTGACACGGGTTCAACTCTATCCATAATCTCGGCAAGGACCTTAAGGAAACTGTGTCCTACTGGGGGTCCCAAACTCAGGCCGGCCCCATTCACCCTCCGGGACTTCCAGAAACGTAAGGTCCCCACAATGGGGGTGGGGACCTTCAGGGTGCAATACCGAGGGCGGACGCGGCAACTGGACTTGCTTGTGGTCAAGGGCCCCTACATTAGCTTACTGGGGTTGGCATGGTTTGGACCACTGGGACTAGCCATCACCGGGGTGAACCACATGAGCTTACAAGTGGACGTGGACGCCATATGCAAGGAGTTTCCGGGGGTTTTCGATGGGAAATTGGGACAGTATACGGGCCCCCCCATTGCTCTACAGCTTGACCCCGCAGTACGACCAGTCAGGCTCAAGGCCCGCCGGGTCCCATTCGCCCTGAAACCCCGTATAGACGAGGAATTGAACCGACTCGTGGAGCAAGGAGTGCTGGAGCCGGTGCCTAATGCCCCCTGGGAAACCCCAATCGTCACACCCGTCAAGCCTAATGGTTCGGTCCGCATCTGCGCAGACTACAAATGTACCATAAACAAGGCCCTCATGGCCCATGCATACCCAGTGCCAGTGGTCAGCCATGTCCTTGCCACCCTGGCTGGGTCGAAAATTTTTGGCAAGCTGGACTTGGCCCAAGCATATCAACAGCTGCCAGTAGATGAGGCCACAGCAGAGGCACAGACGATTGTGACGCACAGAGGAGCGTTCAGGGTAAAGCGGCTGCAATTCGGGGTCAGCGTGGCACCAGGCATATTCCAGAATCTAATGGACTCTCTCCTTAAAGGGATTCCTGGTGTCACCCCCTTCTTTGATGATGTGTTGATTGCCGGGCCCACACCAGAGGAGTTTGAGGACCGCCTCCGCACTGTTCTGCACCGTTTCCAGATGGCGGGTCTCAAGGTGAAGCGGGAAAAATGTCTACTAGGAGTGCCTCAAGTGGACTTTCTGGGATTTATGGTGGATGCAGAAGGGGTTCACCCGACTGGGGACAAGGTACGGGCCATTTGTGATGCCCCAGCGCCCAAGAACAAGACTGAACTTCAGGCCTTCTTGGGATTATTGAACTTTTACCATTCCTTCCTTCCCCACAAGGCGGCGGTAGCGGAGCCCCTACACAGACTCCTGGACAAGCGGGCCCCTTGGGTGTGGGGCCAGCGCCAGGAGGCCGCATTCCAGGCAGTCAAGGACTTGCTTGTCTCAAACTCGGTCTTGGCACACTTCGACGAGAGGCTGCCGGTGGTGCTAGCATGCGACGCCTCGCCCTATGGCATCGGCGCTGTCCTGGGACACCAACTCCCGGATGGAAGAGAGGTACCGGTAGCATACTTTTCCCAGACACTCAATGAAACCGAGCGGAACTACTCGCAAATCGACAAGGAGGGTCTGGCAATCGTGAAGGGAGTAAAAAAATTCCATGATTTCTTGTACGGGCGGCCCTTCACCGTGGTGACTGACCACAAGCCGTTGCTTGGCTTGTTTGCCCCCGAAAAGCAGACCCCCCAAGTGCTGTCTCCTCGCGTCCTCAGGTGGTCAATTTTCCTTGCCAGCTACCAGTATGCACTGATTCACCGCCCTGGAAAGGCGATGGGCCATGCAGACGCCCTCAGCAGGCTACCACTACCGGAAACAGGCCCCGACCCAGCACCTGCACAAGAGGTTATGAGCCTGGAGCTGCTTCCTGACCGCCCCATTCAGGCACAAGAAGTTGCACACCATTCCAAGAAAGATAGGGTCATCTCCCGGGTCCTGGACTGGGTGTGGAGGGGATGGCCCAGCCGCAGCCCCGGGCCAGAATTCGCCGGCTACACAACCCGCAAACATGAACTGTCAGCCCACAAGGGGTGCCTGTTATGGGGAAGCAGGGTCGTTGTTCCCCAGCCCCTCCGCAAAAGGGTCCTCACAGCCCTACACGAGACACACCCAGGGGTAGTAAGAATGAAGGCCCTTGCCAGGAGTTATGTGTGGTGGCCGGGGATCGACGGAGAGATAGAGGCCTGGGTCAAACACTGCCAGGCCTGCCAGGAATCCCGCCCAGATCCCCCAAGGGCCCCAGTCCAGTCCTGGGAGTCCGCCCGAGCACCATGGTCACGCCTGCATGTGGACTTCGCTGGCCCCTTTCAGGGGAAAACATTCTTCATAGTGGTGGACTCCTACACCAAATGGCTGGAAGTCGCACTGGTACCGTCCACTTCTACGTCCGCAGCCATCCGGGTACTACGCAGGCTGTTTGCAACCCACGGGCTCCCTGACACTCTCGTCTCAGACAACGGGACTGCATTTACATCAGGAGAATTTCAAACCTTCACAGTGCAGAACGCCATCCGCCACATCCGTTCGGCGCCATTCCACCCTGCCACCAATGGCCAAGCAGAACGCATGGTGCGGACCACCAAGGACACCCTTCGCCGCATGACGCAAGGGGATTGGGAGTACCGCCTTGCCACATTCCTTCTAGCACAGCACAGCACCCCCAGCTCAACGACTGGCCGGAGCCCCGCTGAACTACTAATGGGTCGGCGCCTTGCAATCAGATTGGACCGCCTTCACCCCGATAGAGCTCAGGATGAGGTAGTGGTGGGGGAAGGCAGGAACCCCCGGACCTTCGAGGCCCAGGACCCAGTGTACGCAAAGAATTTTGGGGCAGGCCCTGCATGGGTACCTGCCACAGTCACCAGGGTCACGGGCCCCGTGTCGTACGAGGTGCTAACAGATGGGGGGCAATGCTGGCGCCGCCACTGCGACCAGATACGGCGACGATTCCCGGGAGAAAACCAGGAGGAGGAGGACAGGTCAGAGGAGTCCCAAGGGAACAGTGGGGCAGTGAGGCCCATAGAGCAGCAGGGGCAAGCAGGAGAGGCAGAATCAGTAAATACAGAGAGGACCCGCGAGGCCGAAAGGACACCGGAACCAGAACCACGACTGAGCGAGCCGGTTGCGCCAGACCAAACAGCCCCATCCTTGGAACACGAGCCAGAACCTGAACCCCGGACCAGGGAACACCCCAGGCCGCAACGCACACGTAGGCCACCGGCGTACCTTGAGGACTATGAATGCGACCTTCCGGGCAGGACTGGAACTTAGAGGGGAGGGGTGTTATGTACTGAGTTGAATAGGATCCAAACTGCAGCAGTCTGATTGGTCCTAGAACAATAGGCTCCAAAAGGCAGCAGTCTGATTGGTCCTAGAACAATAGGATTCAGAATGCAGCAGTCTGATTGGTCCTAGAACAATGCAGCAGTATGATTGGTTAGCAGGAACCACCCAATCATGCTCCAGATAGAAGTGAATCCACAACCTGATTGGCCTACAGTAGAATCCTGGAATTAGCCAATCATGTGCAGCCCATTGTGTAAATAATGTATATAAAGCAGATACTTTGAGGGGACATTCATTCATTCCTCCTCACCACTATGAGCTGAATAAAGAGCATGAAATCACTTTGCGACTCTGAGTATATTTCAGTGGACTACTGTATTTTAATATTTTGTTGGAAGCTGCCTAGCGTGGCTGGGAAAACCCAGCCAGATGGGCAGAGTATAAATTATTATTATTATTATTATTATTATTATTATTATTATTATTATTATTTGCAACTTAGTCTTTCATAATAGGCTGTATAATAATAATTGTAATATACTAGAAACTACTTCTCAGAATTATATACAGCTTCTCAAAATGTTGAAATCAACATCGTGACATAACATATTAAAATGTAGCTTATTCAGTTGACCACCAAGTCCAGTATGTAGAGTCGTGAGAACCTATCACGAATAAGTTCCATGTAGCTGTTATAGATAGTAATGAACTACACACAGCTGATGAAGCCCGTTTCTGGAGAGAGCCATCACTTGGTTGTTGCTATGGCAACGTGGCCACTTTTTTAGTCATGAAAACGGCTGTGCTTAGCAGAGCAGCTAAGGCCATTAGCCCAACAAAGAAAGTGATCTGAGTACAGTGGTACCTCAGGTTAAGAACTTAATTCATTCTGGAAGTCTGTTGTTAACCTGAAACTGTTCTTAACCTGAAGCACCACTTTAGCTAATGGGGCCTCCCGCTGCCACTGGAGCACGATTTCTGTTCTCATCCTGAAGCAAAGTTCTTAACCCGAGGTAATATTTCTGGGTTAGCGGAGTCTGTAACCTGAAGCGTATTTAACCTGAAGTGTATGTAACCCGAGTTACCACTGTAGTTCAGCTTCACCTTCTGCTGCAGGGATGTCCAATAGGTCGATCGCAATCTACTGGTAAAAGGTAAAGGGACCCCTGACCATTAGGTCCAGTCATGGCCGACTATGGGGTTGCGGCACTCATCTCGCTCTATAGGCAGAGGGAGCCGGCGTACAGCTTCCGGGTCATGTGGCCAGCATGACTAAGCTGCTTCTGGCGAACCAGAGCAGAGCACAGAAATGCCGCTTACCTTCCCACCAGAGTGGTACCTATTTATCTACTTGCACTTTGATGTGCTTTCGAACTGCTAGGTTGGCTGGAGCAGGGACCGGGCAACGGGAGCTCACCCCGTCGCGGGGATTCGAACCGCTGACCTTCTGATCAGCAAGTCCTAGGCTCTGTGGTTTAACCCACAGCACCACCCGCGTCCCCCGATCTATGGGTAGATCCCCGTTAATCTTTGGTAGATCGCGGTCGATCTCTGGCTCCCTTTCCGTAGCATTGCTAAAACTGACTCCTGCCCTGCCCCGCCCTCCATTGTTGAATGATCTCTGGAAGGAAAGACAGAGCTTTCTTTGTGCTGCTGTTTTCATCCATAGCGATTTTTTTGTGACTGACTTTACCCCTTTACCCCTTTGTCAGTTGACCACC
This sequence comes from Podarcis erhardii, assembly GCF_964252035.2. Taxonomy (NCBI): domain Eukaryota; kingdom Metazoa; phylum Chordata; class Lepidosauria; order Squamata; family Lacertidae; genus Podarcis; species Podarcis erhardii. The sequence continues at coordinate 9,299,155 of NC_138508.1, forward strand.
AAGTCCAGTATGTACAAAATGCAATTCCTATTTTGTCAATCCCGTAGTACGTTCATATTCTAATTTCTTCATCTTTTGTATTTCCCCGCCCACCTTACTTGCTGGACGCCACGTGCAAATAAGGCTGTGTGTGTCCCAGTATATGTAAAAATGAGTAGATGTGCGAAATGCCCAAGAGATGGCTTTGGGCAGCTGCCCAGATGAGAGGGTCATCATTCACACGAGTGCCTCTGAAAAGTGAAGAAATACAGCACCTTTTTTCAGGTGTTGGTGAAAGCAGCCAAGGATTCCCAGTAGATGCAACATCACTGAACATTTGGAACGTTCTCTGGAAGATATAATCAATGGTGGATGACTAGAGAGCACGGAATTCAGCAGTTCTCTGGATCCCCAGGAAGCTGCAATCGATCACAAGGATTGATGATCGCAGATGTGATCGAGAAAAGAGAGCTCAGCATAAATAGGAGACAGATTTGGACAGATCCAAGCATTTGCATTTAATCAGCGGAAGGCTACCATTCTCCCTTTCCCCACACTTTGGCTAGCTGTGCTTACCTGTTGAGAGTAAGCCCTATTAAACTCAGGGGAAACCTACTTTTGAGTAGACTTGTATAGGAGCCTGGTGTGACGCCGCTCTCTCCGCAAGGCTGCACAGAACTAAGTCCTCTGCAAGCATTATGTTGTTGTTGTTTAGTCGTTTAGTGGTGTCCGACTCTTCGTGACCCCCTGGACCAGAGCACGCCAGGCACTCCTGTCTTCCACTGCCTCCCACAGTTTGGTCAAACTCATGCTGGTAGCTTCGAGAACACTGTCCAAACATCCCGTCCTCTGCCGTCCCCTTCTCCTTGCGCCATCCATCTTTCCCAACATCAGGGTCTTTTTCAGGGAGTCTTCTCTTCTCATGAGGTGGCCAAGCATTATAGCTGACTATAAAATCATAGGTAAAGGTAAAGGACCCCTGGATGGTTAAGTCCAGTCAAAGGCGACTCTGGGGTTGTGGCGCTCATCTCACTTTCAGGTGGAGGGAGCCGGCGTTTGTCCACAGACAGCTTTCCGGGTCATGTGGCTAGCAGGAATAAACCGCTTCTGGCGCAACGGGACACAGTGACAGAAACCAGAGCATGCATAAACGCCATTTACCTTCCCGCCACAGTGATACCTATTGATCTACTTGCACTGGCGTGCTTTCGAATTGCTAGGTTGGCATGAGCTGGGACAGAGCAACAGGAGCTGACTCCATCCCGGGGATTCAAACCGCCGACCCTCCGATCGGCAAGCCCAAAAAGCTCAGTGGTTTAGACCACAGCGCCACCCGCGTCCCTATAGAATCATAGGATTCCTGTGTTGATGAACATGGAAGCAGGAAAGCCACACTGCAACACCACAAGCACATTCCCTGACATAATAATAATAATAATAATAATAATAATAATAATAATAATAATCCCTGCATATTGCATTAATGTCTGTAGGGAAGGGAGAGAGGGAGCCATGCATGTAATTAAATGCATAAGCACTCTCTCCCTGCAGACATCCACGGTATACATTTATTTATTTCCTGAGTGTCTTCCTGCAAAAAGTCCCAAAGCAAACGAACAATAAAAAGTATCAGTAAAAAAAAGATCAGTAAAACCATTCATCAGTCAAGGTTTTGTAACAAATAAAAGCAGAAATGAATGGACTCCTTTCCGTTCAGCTTTTCAATTTTTTGTGAAACAAATGCACACCCCATCATGTAGATATGGGCTAGCTCACAGCGACTTCTGCTCAGTTCTGTTGGACAAAGGAAACAGGCTGCAGTCTGGGACGGAGTCATTGCTCACTGCTAATATCCATCCAATCTTCATGGGGACTAGATGGTGGTGAAGGTCCTGTGCAAGTGCCTGGAGGTGGTTGGAGGATGGATGGTGGCTAATGGATTGAGGTTGAATCCTGACAAGACAGAAGTACTGTTCTTGGAGGACAGGGGGTGGGCGGGGGTGGGCGGGGGTGGGCAACTCCCTGGTCCTGAATGGGGTAACTGTGCCCTCCCATCAGATGTCAAAGAGATAAATAACTATCTGACTTTTAGAAGACATCTGAAGGCAGCCCTGTTCAGGGAAGTTTTTCATGTGTGACATTTTAATGTATTTTTAATCTTTGTTGGAAGCCGCCCAGAGTGGCTGGGGAGGCCTGGCCAGATGGGTGGGGTACAAATAATAAATTATTATTTGTTGTTGTTGTTGTTTAGTCATTTAGTTGTGTCTGACTCTTCGTGACCCCCGGACCAGAGCACACCAGGCCCTCCTGTCTTCCACTGCCTCCCACAGTTTGGTCAAACTCATGCTGGTAGCTTTGAGAACACTGTCCAACCATCTCGTCCTCTGCCGTCCCCTTCTCCTTGCGCCCTCCATCTTTCCCAACATCAGGGTCTTTTCCAGGGAGTCTTCTCTTCTCACGAGGTGGCCAAAGTCTTGGAGCCTCAGCTTCAGGATCTGTCCTTCCAGTGAGCACTCAGGGCTGATTTCCTTCAGAATGGATCGGTTTGATCTTCTTGCAGTCCATGGGACTCTCAAGAGTCTCCTCCAGCACCAGAATCCAAAAGCATCCATTCTTCGGCGATCAGCCTTCACTTCCATACATCACTACTGGGAAAACTATTATTAGAAACCTGCCTTCTTTTTTTAATGGAGAATTGGGATTCTTGATGCAGAGTTCAGTGCCCAATACCAACTTTCCTGCTTTTACGGCACGGTCAGAAAATACATCAAATCTCCCCCACCCCCGAGGTGTTGAAAAGTAGTTGAAAGGAAGCTTATAGAATCGTAGAATCAGAAAGGACCATGAGGGTCATCTAGCCTAACCCCTGCAAGCCTGGAATCTTTCACCCAACATGGGACACAAACCCACAACCTTGAGATTATGTCTGTAGCTCTGAGGTTCCTGCATAATCCCAACATTTTACTTATGTTACAGATGTAGATCTAGATGGAGAAAGTTGCCACACACACACCCCCCATTTCACTTCCGCAACATGACACAGAAAGACATTTAACTCTGGGGTCCTGACTTGGTTATACATCATTAATGCCTCTGCCTAAATAATGGATCGCTCATTAAAAATGGAACACTATAATATCTATTATTCTGAGATGGAGGAACCCTGATTGTGACCCAGAAATGTCACAAGGGTTGATGGTTGGTGGTTACTGAATGGGAAATCCTTGCCCAGCTTAAATAATAATGCAGATCTGGGATAGATATGGGACTATTTCATAGTTAAGGAGAGAGAGGGGCAAAGGATGAAGCTGACACGAAGGCAGGGACACAAAGGAATGGGAAAAGAGACAATGAGAAGGAGACTCCCATCCAAGCAAGGACATCAGCGTAGACTTGTGTGTGTTTGTGTGTTTTAATAAATATGGGTCTCTTTAATACCCTGGATGTCAGTGCTTAGATCAGGCTTCCTCAAACTTGGCCCTCCATATGTTTTGAGACTACAATTCCCATCATCCCTGACCACTGGTCCTGCTAGCTAGGGATCATGGGAGTTGTAGGCCAAAAACATCTGGAGGGCTGAGTTTGAGGAAGCCTGGCTTAGAGACTCTTGTTTTTTAACACAAGAATGGAGATCTTGTGGACCTGGTGATGTTGGTGGGACTCCATCAGCTCCAACCAGCATGGCCACTTGTCAGGGACGATGGGAAATGGCAGCCCAAGACTTGAGATTCAGTGTGTTGTAATGGTTAGAGCAGCCTTTCTCGACCTTGGCTCCCCAGATGTTGTTGGGCTACAAATCCCAGCACCCCTAGCTAGCAGAACCAGTGGTTATGGATGATAGGAGTTGCAGACCAACAGCATCTAGGGGCCCAAGGTTGAGAAAGGCTGGGTTAGAGTATTGGGTCTGAAGACCGGGGTTCAAATTCCCACTCAGCCATGGAATTGTAGAACTGTAAAGTCAGAAGGGACCTCGAGGCTCATCTAGTCCAGCGGAGGAATCTGAATCATATATGCCGCCTTGGGGAAAATAAGTTGGCGAAAGAAAGAAAGAAAGAAAGAAAGAAAGAAAGAAAGAAAGAAAGAAAAGAAAAGAAAAGAAAAGAAAAGAAAAGAAAAGAAAAGAAAAGAAAAGAAAAGAAAAGAAAAGAAAAGAAAAGAAAGATCCTTGCTGAATCAGCCGAAAGGCACCCTGTTCTCACAGTGGCAAACCAGATGTCCCATTTGGGAAACCCCTCCAGGAGGACCTGAGATCTGTGGGATATATCCAGTCTCATATAACCAACATACTTAACTCTAATTAATGCACGAAGGGGTTAAGACCATAGAGTAAGCTGTCCTGCCAGGCTTAGCTAGGTCACACCCACTCACATTGGGAGGAAGGGCTACCAGACTCTTTGTTCTTTCTCTTCCACCATGTGAACCCTTCCAATAAGGGTGTCTGAGCTAGGTTGCTCCAATCCCAGGCTGTGTGGCTTTCGCAAGCCATCTCTCTGTTTCTGTACAGATAATTTAGAAACCATTTTTGAAAATAAGTTGTCTGTCTTGCTGCTGTGTGAAAAAGCACATGAATCTGACCTTTGAAGAATTTGTAAGTAAATCATTTTTCAAGTTACCAAATGTGTGGTTTCTTTCTATGCTAAGGGAAGTGGGGAATTTTGGAAGCAACTTAGTGTAGTGATCAGGTGGGGATGCAATGAGGGATTATAAAACATATGGAGCAAGCCATTTGTGTCAGCAATGAAAGCATTGCGTTGACTGGGTTTGAGCCATTTTGATATGATTTCTGATCAATCCACGCTTCTGCATCTCTGTCCTATTTCTCTACACCTGACAGGCACATATAAGCATTCTGAAACACAGGCCAGTTGCTTCATCAGGCATCCTCAGTACATAAAGATAGCAGGTAGCTTCTTTGATGTAGCTATTGTTAGTTTTGTTAATCTTAGGGCCAGGAAGAGAGTTCACAAAGAGATGGTAAATACCACCCATCCTTCCTCTCCTGTTTCCTGCTTGTTTATGACTTCCGGGTTTCCTAAAAACATTCCTCTAGTCCTGTTTTATTTACTCTCAGAGGACGCGGATGGTGCTGTGGGTTAAACCACAGAGCCTAGGGCTTGCCGATCAGAAGATCGGCGGTTCGAATCCCCATGACGGGGTGAGCTCCCGTTGCTCAGTCCCTGCTCCTGCCAACCTAGCAGTTTGAAAGCACGTCAAAGTGCAAGTAGATAAATAGGTACCACTCCAGCGGGAAGCTAAACGGCGTTTCCGTGCGCTGCTCTGGTTCGCCAGAAGCGGCTTAGTCATGCTGGCCACATGACCCGGAAGCTGTACGCCGGCTCCCTCGGCCAGTAAAGCGAGATGAGTGCTGCAACCCCAGAATCGGCCACGACTGGACCTAACGGTCAGGGGTCCCTTTACCTTTACCTTTACCTTTACCTTTATGTATGCATGCTCAGAGTAGTCTTTGTAGTTAACAGGATTTCTTCTGATCTGACTTTGTCCTACGTGGGTTTTTTTTTAAATGTTCAGAGGAAATCTGATTGGTTCTTACAAACACTGTGTAAAAAGTTCTTTTGTGAATAAAACGACCTGGGCCGAGGGGTGGAGAGGATTATTATGGGCACCTCCTCCCAGAGTCTTGCTGGTCAAGCCTCATGCGTATTCTATTAATCAGAGTCCAATCTTTCCTTGTTTTGGGAATGCTACAACATAGAAGGGGATATTTTAAAGGTCTAACAGGTTACATTCCCACTTTTCACTTTGCTGCATATTTTGCGATTTTAAATCTGTTGGGGTTCTCTCATGAAAAGTACTTGCCCTGAACCTGGATCTAGGCATCCAGAGAGCTATCCTTTTACCACTAAAATATTTTTCTCCCCTTTCAAACAAATGGAAACAAGATCTACAGTGCTCAGCCCACTAGGCATCCCTAGTAGTTGGCCTGTAAAGGCACAGACCCTCCAGCAGCAGAGATATGGAGCTTTACTCTTTAAAACAAGCACGGCAGACTGGGAGCGGCTGCCGAGACCATATAACACTGGTCCTGAAAGCCCTACATTGGCTCCCAGTATGTTTCTGAGCACAATTCAAAGTGTTGGTGTTGACCTTTAAAGCCCTAAATGGCCTCGGTCCTGTATACCTGAAGGAGCATCTCCACCCCCATCAGCCTGCTTGGGGTGGCGCCGGCCCTGTGGAACTCCCTCCCACCAGATGTCAAAGAGAAGAACAACTACCAGACTTTTAGAAGACATCTGAAGGCAGCACTCTTTAGGGAAGTTTTTGATGTGTGAGATTTTAATGTATTTTTAATCTTGGTTGGAAACCGCCCAGAGTGGCTGGGGAAACCCAGCAAGGTGGGCGGGGTACAAATAATAAATTACTATTACTAATACTACAGTGGTACCTCAGGTTAAGCACTTAATTCGTTCCGGAGGTCCGTTCTTAACCTGAAACTGTTCTTAACCTGAAGCACCACTTTAGCTAATGGTGCCTCCTGTTGCTGCCACGCCGCCAGAGCACGATTTCTGTTCTTATCCTGAAGCAACGTTCTTAACCTGAATCACTATTTCTGGGTTAGCGGAGTGTGTAACCTGAAGCGTATGTAACCTGAAGCGTATGTAACCCAAGGTACCACTGTATTACTTTTTGCTCTCCAGATGTTGTCAAAATCCAACCCTCGCCATTCTCATCTGGGGAAGCAACTTGATGGAATGAATCCGGACACAATTCTGCAAATGATTCCAGAGACAACAGAGGATCTAGCACCACTTTATTGATTTTTGAATTATTATTATTATTTGTACTATTCTTCAAATAAGTCTTTTATATGTTTCATGCAGGCTACATGCTTGTCCGTCTGCTTACTCAGGAATAGAAGGCAGGGGCTTAACCTCGACCAGTTGGTCCCATCCTAAGGAAATGGGTTCCTTGTCTGTAGCACCGCTTGTTTTAATGGAGGCACTGAAAGCAAAAAAAGAGAAAGAAATCATGATGCCACAAGACTGACCGAAAGCCTATTCTGTCACACATAAAAGCAGCAGAACTTGCAATCATTTGTGTAGCGTGGAACTGTAGAATGCGGTCCATAGGCAGCCAATTAAGGTGTCATCGGGTTGCAGCCGGCTAAAAAGCTACCGAAATCTGTCGCCATTCTCCTACTGTTGGTAATTGCTGCTGTTTCCAAACCCATAGCTGTCAAGCGTCCCTTATTTGGCGGGACAGTCCCTTATCCCAGCGCCATGTCCCACTGCTGTCCCTTTATTGATGATGTCCCTTTAATAAGCTACTGAAGGTAATGGGGCCCTTTCTATGTCCAGCTGTCCTTTGTCAACAACAAATTGTTGCTGTTTTTTGTGTTGAATATATGCTATATGGTAATTTATGGACCTAATAGGTATCTAAAGCCATTTGCACGCAACAAAATATGTATTTTATCAAAGTAATTGTTGATCCCTTATTTTGGCTGCTGATCCCTTATTTTCGAGGCTGCTGGTCCCTTATTTTCAAATCTGTAAGTTGACAGCTATGTCCAACCCTGGGCTAGCAGTAGGTAATGGAATATGCAGAAATAGCCAAACTAACGGGGGAAAGTCGACAACAGGTCGAGAAAACATTTCAAAAAGAATGGGAAAAATTTATGTTGTATATAGGAAAGATAAGATGAAATAGTAAAACCAGTAGAATTGGAAACAAACCTCATAATGGGAAAGATGTAAGAAAAGCGATGGATAATGAAAATAATAGGAAGCAAAATGTATAAGGAAACTAATATAACTAACAGTAGTGGTAAATGAATACAGATAGACGAAAAGAATTGTATAAACATGAGGACTTATTTGTTTATAGATACACTATGGACAAATATGGAAAATGAATAACAATAGATAAAATGGAAGAAAATAATGTGATAAAATTATATGTGATATAAAAAACCAGAAGAAGGAAGGAAGTCATCTCTGAAGAGCAAGTATGAATGTAAAATGTAATACAATATGTGTATGTGGAGTATCTAATTGAAAAACTAATAAAGATTATTTTTTTTAAAAAAAGAAGCAGCTACCGAAATCAATAAACATCACAGTCTGTAGTCCATTACTCTAATGGGTCTACTCTGAGCATGGCTTCGTTGGATAAAAACAATGCATTGGGTAGGGTTACCATACGTCCAGATTTTCCTGGGATTCTAATAATGAATTTTGGGAAATTGGGAAATGTCTGGATTTTTGAAACTTTTCCCCAAAACTCAACAACCTTTTAAAAAATTATTTTTACTTCTTGAAATGTAGCAACCCTATGATGGGGTGTTTCTGCTCTCAAAGGTTGGCCTAAACTGGAGCTACTAAGCTAGGCTGGTTTTATGGCATGTTGAGCCCTCTGTGAGTTCAATACCTCCCCCAACCAATATTGGCAGTTTAATGGATTTGCCAATTATTATTACTTGCATAGAAAGCAAAACAACTCCCCAAACTGTCTACTTAATGAGAAAATTAGAACTATGCTCCTGTTAACAGCTTTGTGTGATGGAGTCATGTTGAAACTGGCTTTTGATATCGCACACTGAAGGCTTACAATATGGAAGAAGATTCACATTTTATATATGAATAATGCTTTGTGATAGTGTTTATTTCGTTACGGGGCTGTAGCCGAAAGGTGAACAATAATTGAAGAGCCAGAGAGAGAGAGAGAGAGAGAGTGTTGTTTTTCTTTGGGACATTTTCTTTTTAAACTCAGATAATACGGCTCCTAAACAGCCCAATATCCAAAGGATGATGACGTATATTCTAGTCTGAGGCCTGGCCCCTGTTGTAGATGAGAGATAATCAGTCGGGGAAAATTTCTAATCTGCTTTTGCAAGCTGCACCTCGACATTATCATGTTGAAATTTCAACCACATATTTTGGAGTTTATCCAAAATGACACTCAGGCCGTTTGCTTCACTTTAAAGCAAAAGGTAAAGGTAAAGGAACCCCTGACCATTAGGTCCAGTCATGGCCGACTCTGGGGTTGTGGCGCTCATCTCGCTTTATTGGCTGAGGGAGCCGGTGTACGGCTTCCGGGTCATGTGGCCAGCATGACTAAGCCGCTTCTGGCGAACCAGAGCAGCGCACGGAAACGCTGTTTAACTTCCCGCCAGAGGTAGATAACCTATTGATCTACTTGCACTTTGACGTGCTTTTGAACTGCTAGGTTGGCAGGAGCAGGGACCGAGCAACGGGAGCTCACCCCGTCATGGGGATTCAAACTGCCGATCTTCTGATCAGCAAGTCCTAGGCTCTGTGGTTTAACCCACAGCGCCACCCGCGTCCCCCAAAAGGTAGAGGCTAGCAAATAAGAACCCCTTTGCTATCTATGAAGAATGAATTCGCCAGGATGTGCTATAGTGTACGGAAAATTCTGACAGGTCACAGTGAAGCCTTGACTGCAGAGAGAGAAAAGCCCAGACATGGCCAGATACTTTGACTCTCCCTCGCTTGGAAAGCTTTCCCCAAAATGATCCACTTGGTTCACATCTGCATGTCACAAATAATGTGTGTGTGTGTGTTAGTTGTTATCATGCTTTTGCATGTCTTTATGGCATCTTAATCTCCCGTGACCTGTTTTAGAGATGTTTACCGTGTGAATTGGGTGGGAAATCTGTGTGGGAAATATGGGCCTATGGCCATAATAAACTATCTATCTATCTCTGTGGGAGGGAAGGGTTAGTCCCCCCCCCCCACAATGTGCCATGGTCTCCATCTTAAAAGATGAAGGAAAATAACTAGCAGGAGCTGCAGCCACCCGTCTTCTTGCAAAAAACCCATACTATGGTATTTTTGAACATCCCCAATGCTGGTGGGGTTTAGTGGATTTGCTAAGCAGATTTGCAGCATCCATTAAGCGGAACGATCCAGTGGTCACAATCCAAGCAAATTGCACGAGCCTTGCGATCGGTCGTCTTAACTCTTATTTTCGATTGGAGCATTTTCTTTTGTTTCTTAAGTATCTGTACAGCACTCTAAGTGGCAATTTCCAAAGCCAAGTTGGACATTTTGTGGAATCGAATTCTTGGTGAGACTGGGTTAAGTTCTTGAGAGCATCTTGAACGTGAAAACATTTATTATGGTGTGTGCTTGCGTAGGCGTGAGAGACAAAGAGAATATCTGGGTGTGTGAGGCATTTATTTTATGGGAATTTAATGAAGAGAATGCCACTTATTCTTAGGGACCAGGTAAGAAAGAGAGCGGATGATCAACACTAGGTCCTATCTCTGAGCTTCCTACAACAGCTGGCTGACTGCTAGAGGTGGGTGAATTTGTTAATTATGGTTTCTTCACTTCTCATTTTCTCAGTCCACAATAATTCTGCTTAAGTTCGCAATTAAAGGAACAACTCCTTGTGAATATTCAGCAGCATGTTAATTCCTCTTTATCCCAATATATGCAATTTTGTCTCATATATGCATTTCCCCACTTAATTCCCCCTAACATTTTTTGTGCACACTTTTTGGTTGCTGAACTGCATTGCAAAATTCAGAGAAGTGTGGATGTCAACGGCGACCTGTGTTAAAGTTTGCTAACTGTTTCAGGAAGTACGGATTAGATAAGTACAGTATGCATCGAAATGCAACCCAAACCAAGTCTCTTCCCCATCCTTGCTGACTGCTGTGGTGACAAAAATCTCCTTTTGCAGTTTTTCCAAATACAGTGCAAGTGGAGATTTCCCCCCAATAGCTCAGGTTACTTCTTTCCCCTGCTTTTAGTTCAGCGCTCAGAACCAAAATTGTTTCCGGCCTTCCTCTAAATAAAAGCGAGCCCTCATGAAGCATGGATTTATTCCATTTGCTCGTTTCATTTGAGTTTTTCCTTCAAACATTTTATGGTGTTTGTCGAAATCAGGCTTTGTCCAGGACAGTTGAGATGCTTTCGTCTCCAGTGACAGGCTAGAAGATGTTTTGCGGCCTGAGGCAAAAAACAAAATGGCTAAACCAGCCCATTTCATGTGCAGGAGCTGGGCTGGTTGACAGCTGAATCTTATTTCAACACTGTCTGTGGGCAGCAGGTGGAAACTACAACTAATCCAGAATGTGGCAGCTTGACTGGTGACTGGGAGCGGCTGCCAAGACCACATAACACCGGTCTTGAAAGACCTACATTGGCTCCCAGTACATTTCCGAGCACAATTCAAAGTGTTGGTGCTGACCTTGAAAGCCCTAAACGGTCTTGGTCCAGTATACCTGAAGGAGCATCTCTACCCCCATTGTTCAGCCCGGACACTGAGGTCCAGCTCCGAGGGCCTTCTGGCGGTTTCCTCCATGCAAGAAGTGAGGTTACAGGGAACCAGGCAGAGGGCCTTCTCGGTGGTGGCGCCCGCCCTGTGGAACGCCTTCCTGTCAGATGTCAAGGAAATAAACAACTATCTGACTTTTAGAAGACATCTGAAGGCAGCCCTGTTTAGGGAAGTTTTTAATGTGTGATGCTTTATCATGTTTTTAATATTCTGTTGGGAGTCACCCAGAGTGGCTGGGGAAACCCAGCCAGATGGGCGGGGTATAAATTTATTATTATTATTATTATTATTATTATTATTATTATTATTATTATTATTCACACTGTACATTTAAACGAGTCTTAGAGTCTTAGAGTCGTAAGGGAACAAGAGGGTCATATCTGTGGGGTGTGAAACACATAGCACTCAAGTACAGTGGTACCTCGGGTTAAGAACTTAATTCGTTCTGGAGGTCCGTTCTTAACCTGAAACTGTTCTTAACCTGAGGTACCACTTTAGCTAATGGGGCCTCCTGCTGCCGCCGCCCCCCGATTTCTGTTCTCATCCTGAAGCAAAGTTCTTCACCCGAGGTACTATTTCTGGGTTAGTGGAGTCTGTAACCTGAAGCGTCTGTAACCTGAAGCGTCTGTAACTTGAGGTACTACTGTACAACATTCCTAGAATGGACATGCTAGGGGATGCCTTGTACCAGCCAGGAGAAAACTTCCAGTTTCCTCCTGAGCTGGGCCAAACTTCCTCTGCATGTGACTAGATGTGGGCATGGCCTAATCTGGGTAGGGTAAGGTTACCAGATGTCCCCATTTCCTGGGGACAGTCCCTGGATTTACAAATCAGTCCCCTGACAAAATTCATCAATTTAGTAGGAAGTTGAAAAGTGTCTCTGGATTCATTGGAAAAAAATCTGTTAACCTTAGGGTAGGGGAGCACACGTTCGTCTTTTGCTCTTCTTCTCCATTTTGTTTTTCTACATGGTAGCAGAAGTGACTGTCACTTGGAACTAACTCCCTTATGGAATAGTTCCACATGTACATATACTTTTGTAACCTAAGTCTGCCTTCAGGGATCCATCCACCTGTGAACTGAATGAATGTGAGTAAATTACTTTTATATAGACTTTAGTAAGATTGTCGGGCCTATTCTTATTAAGAGGGCCAAGAAGGGATCTTCCCAGGAATCTTAGATAGTGAGGCCCAGACGAGCCTGCAACAAACAAACCGCTGTGCGTTTAAAGTCTGCTAAGATAAAGAACTTGCTAACGCAAGTTAAGAAGGGTAACATTAAACAATATATCTTCTCCTGCCTTCCTGAACATTCCCACAATATCATCCAACCCCCTGCAATGCAGGAATATTTTGCCCATTGTGGGGCTCAAACCCACAACTTTGAGATTAAGACTACCACTTTCAATCATCAGGGTCCCCCCCCCCCAGTGAATTCTGGGAGCAGTAGTTCATTAAGTTGTTAGGCGACCCTATTCCCTTCCCAGAGTGTTTCAATGATCAGTCCCTTTTCACAGGGAATTCTGGGAACTGTAGTTCTGCAAGTGGAATGGGGAGGTGTCCTAACCACTCTCAGCACCCTTAACAAACTACAGTTCCCAGAATTCTTTGGAGGAAGCTAGGACTGTTTAATCTGGTGCTTTAAATGTATGGTGTCAATGTGGCCTAGGGCCCTTCTCTGCTCACCAATAAGTTGCAATTCCTCTCTGCTCTCCAGTATCTGTTGTCTGAGGTGCCCAATTCCACTAATGGCAGCATCCATCCTTTATTTTTATTGATTGATTGATTGACTGATTGAATGAATTTATATACTGCCCTATACCCGGGCAACTCAGGGTGGTTCACAGAATAAAATCAAGATATAAAACCTCAAAATACCTAATAAAAATAAAAATAGCAACCCAATACCCCTTTCTTGTCCCCATGTGTCTCACCCTTCATTCAAGCACCTCACACCAGACTCTTTTATACTGTATTTTATGCTGCTTTCATAATTATTTTAAAGTGTTTTAAATTTATTGTTAGCCGCCCTGAACCCATTTTTTGAACCGGGAAGGGCAGGGTATAAATAAATTATTATTATTATTATTATTATTATTATTATTATTATTATTATTATCATCATCATCATTATTTTAGCCTTGTTCCAGGACAAAGTTGAGAGGCTAGAGTTGTTATATATCAAAAGGTAAAATTCCTGACACCCGCAAAGAAGTCGTTGAGTTTTTTTTCTAAGGAAACCCTCCAAAAATTTTGAAGTACAAACTGTTGAGCTTTCTGCTTTCTTCAGGAAACCTACCCCCAAAATAGTGATTTGAGCCATTGTGTTGCCACGCACCCAAGTTTCCCCTGATATTTTGCCGCTTCGCCAAAATTCTCCCCGATGCCATTTTTTACACCTGGAAATGTATGGCAAGCTTCTGAGAAGTACCTAAGGTTAAAGCTGAGATGGGATGTGAACCTGAAATCTCACACATCGCAGTGCCACACTGATACCCCTTTTCGCACACTACACAGTGCAAGTATGCTCGATGCAGACTCAATGTACATGGTCTTTACACAATGTGTGAACTGGGCCCTACCTAGCTGCATTTTTAGGTTGACACAACAGCATTTATCCTCCTCCTGGTACGCAGGCTGAGACCCTACCTGCCCGCGGACTGTCTCGCCAGAGTGGTGCATGCTTTAGTTATCTCCTGCTTGGACTACTGCAATGCGCTCTACGTGGGGCTACCTTTGAAGGTGACCTGGAAACTGCAACTAATCCAGAATGTGGCAGCCAGACTGGCCACAGAGACAACATAACACCGGTCTTGAAAGACCTACATTGGCTCCCAGTACGTTTCCGAGCACAATTCAAAGTGTTGGTGTTGACCTTTAAAGCCCTAAATGGCCTTGGACCAGTAGACTTGAAGGAGCATCTCCACCCCCATCGTTCTGCTCAGACACTGAGGTCCAGCACCAAGGGCCTTCTGGTGGTTTCCTCATTGCGAGAAGCAAAGCTACAGGGAACCAGGCAGAGGGCCTTCTCGGTGGTGGCACCCGCCCTGTGGAACGCCCTCCCACCAGATGTCAAAGCGATAAACAACTGCCTGACATTCAGAAGACATCTGAAGGCAGCCCTGTTCAGGGAAGTTTTTAATGTGAGACATTTTAGTGTATTTTTGGTCTCTGTGGAAGCTGCCCAGAGTGGCTGGGGAAACCCAGCCAGATGGGCGGGGTACAAATAATAATAATAATAATAATAATAATAATAATAATAATAATATATTATTATTATTATTATTATTATTATTTTGTTTCATTTCATTTACAACCCAGTTTTCCTCCAAGGTACTCCAAGCAGCCCACACAGTTCTTGCCATTTCCCATCTCAACAACACAACAACCCTGTGAGGTAGGGCAGTATACATCTCGCCTAAGAAACTCTCCCTAGTTGTGAGGGGATTTGAACCCGCACCTCCTCGGTCCAAGAAGGACACTCTGTCCCATGTTTCTAGAAAGGGGAATGGCCCGTGAGAGGAGATCTACCCGGCAACAGTGCTGGAAAAATATACTGTCTTATAGGCTGAGTAGAATTGGGTCCAATAAAAATGGTTTTGGGAGGAGAGGAGTGGGGAAACGTCTCAAAATACTTCAGTTGTACAAAGCCACATATTTGAAGTCCAAACATTAGTTTGGAATGTAAAAAGATAGATTGTCCAATTTGAAATTATTAGAGGATTTTCAATGTTGAGTTGAGGCAATGCTTTTTTTCCCTCTTAAAAAAATGTTTAGGGGTACTCTCATTTTGACTCAAGAAAATGACCATTTTATACTTCAAATTGGGGAAAATAAATACACTAAATGGACAAAAGTACAAAGATTCACAAAATATTTAGGAGTATGCGTCCCCCTGTGTTCCACTGAGTGGAGGTATTAGAGTTTGGCATCTTTTCATGTGTTTGCGGATGGAATTTGAAAGAAGACTCCAGGGTTCAGCCCAAGACTTTGAAACCCAACACATTACGTTGCTATGCCCTTGACAGCCACACCGTTGAGCAAAACGTTTAATAAAACCATCCTCCGATGGTCACAAAATGCACCCACATTTGAAAAAGGATTGTTTGAGCCTCCACACAAAACGGGAGCTTCTTGTCACATGTGTAACATCAAAAAAACAGTTGTCGGGTGTTTTTAAGAGCAGCTTTTGTGGTGGGGCAATGTCGCAACACAAAGAAATTTCTTCCCACGCGATCGCGTCGGGTGGAATCCCAATCAAACATCCGCCATTTTCTCCCTTTGTCTCTGGTGAAAGCGTGTGGCAGGGACTTCGGCAGGTAACGTTCCCATAAGCAAAGAGTTCTCAGAAAATGCATTCAAGAGTTTATCCTGCTGTTCACATTAACTGCTTCCTAAGGTTTGGGTTAGGGATGCGGGTGGTGCTGTCGGTTAAACCACAGAGCCTAGGACTTGCCGATCAGAAGGTCGGTGGTTCAAATCCCCGCGACGAGGTGAGCTCCCATTGCTCAGTTCCTGCTCCTGCCAAACTAGCAGTTCGAAAGCACGTCAAAGTGCAAGTAGATAAATAGGTACCACTCTGGAGGGAAGGTAAATGGCGTTTCCATGCGCTGCTCTGGTTCGCCAGAAGTGGCTTAGTCATGCTGGCCACATGACCCGGAAGCTGTACGCCGGCTCCCTCGGCCAATGAAGCGAGATGAGCACGCAATCCCAGAGTCGGCCACGACTAGACCTAATGGTCAGGGGTCCCTTTACCTTTAATGGGTGGGTTTAGTTGGACAAGCTGTTCCTGTGACGACTGCTTTCATTACAAGATGGCCTATGAGGGAGGCTGCCTTACCCTACGTAATATTATGTGCCATCTCAGTTTCCTTCCATTCAAGGAAATGAAGAAGAGGTTTTGTGGAGAGCAACATCTATAAGCACCAAGGCAAACTCAAAAGGCCATGATCCCAGGCACCTTTGCTTTTTCCTACACAAAAAGTTTCCGAGTTCCAGTCTCGCTGCTGTCAGTAAAGAGATACCTACTGTAGTAGCTGAATGATGAACCCTTTCAAGAAAGCACTAAAGCCTGTTTGCTGACACTGAGGGCTTGTGTTTTTCATTTATATGTGTGGATTTGATTGTTTTATGCCTTTGAAAACCTATATCGAACATTAAAAGCCACCAGCCAGTTCATCAATGCAATTAAAATAGTTTCTCATGATTTGCGGCATAGCTGCTGGGATTTGCACCAATAACCTGCTATACTTCTCCGGCCAATAAAATGTGTGTTTAAGATGCAACTGTCAATTTTGTGGCTGAATCAATAAGTGCATGTGCCACTAGACCTCAGCATGGGTGCCTTTTTGAGATCCGTAGGAGGCATAATATTGTAATAAAGCAAACCTGCCATGCAGGGTTAGGCCTAAGGACAATTTTGCTCATTCCTCACTGCAAAAGAACACACCAGAACAAAAGGCTGCCAAAACAATGGAGAAGAAATGCGTTTAACTTGCAGCTAGGGGGGAGTGGATATGTCCATCTTGGTACCTCATTTCCCCAGTCTGAAAATTCAGTTCTCCACATTTCCACGTTATATAGGCCTTCATGAAAATTCACCAGCATTTTAGTGCATCAAACACATTTTTATATGCAATTTTGCCTAATATTCACATTTTTGCAAAACAGTTTCTCCTAACAGAGTGCTTTTTTGGTGTGCTATTGTCACTAATACATATGTTTTAATTCACACCACACCTAGCTTTACCCTAGTAATATTTGCCTGTTTGTGCACATTACTTGGCTAGAGAAATGTACTGCAACATTCAGTGAAGCACATGATTGAAAAGGTGGCTGTGCAGTTTTGCAAAGTGTGAATTGCGTAGGCTCATTTTTAAATGCAAACTGAGGCAAACTTTTGCCTCCATCCTCACTTTCCCCCTCCTCCTCCTATTATTATTATTATTATTATTATTATTATTATTATTATTATTATTATTCCTAATTGATCAATCAGCTCAAGCTTGAAAGAGAACCAAACTTTGCAGACCATTGTTCTCACGATTTCTCCCGGATGAAACTAAGGTCTCTTGTGGGACTTACCGTCAAAAAAAGGAAACCTCTTTGGCTTACTCAATTCGGAGGGTAAAAACAAAAAAATCAAGGAAGTGGGTGTTTGTGTTCAGCATTTATTTATCGTTGTCCAGGAAGAAGAAGAAGAAAGTGACCCTCTATTTGAACAAACACACCACAATCTATTGGCTATACATTAATATCGGTCTGGCTGTGATTATACTAACAGCAAAACTGAAGGCAGTACTGAGACAGTGAACTCTTAGCACAGTTTAGGGAGACAATTTCCTTCCCCCTCTTGGTGATAATGCAGCAGAATCGAGACCACAAAATATCTCTTAAGACAACTTGCAGAATCATGAGCATGGATGCGCTTGTGAAAAGACCACACAATACCCCCCAACAGAAACACCGCAGATGAGCAAAGCGTGTGGTTGTGGAATTTATTTCAGGTTGGTTTTTTTTGCAAAGCCAAGGTGAGTGGGGGTGTCAACAAGCCGTGAAGAGGACTTTAAGCACCATCTCAAGCAAAAAAGAGGATATAACAGTACAAGGAAGGAGGTGATCAAACAAGCAGACGAGAAATCGCAGGAATATTCAAAAGGAAGGGGGAAAAACAGGAAGGGAAGCCAGCAAGCAAATATTTGTCAAAGGAATGCAAAGAATGAGGGAGTTACAGAAGTTTGCTGAGACACAGTTCGGAAGGAAAACCTGAATGGCGGAATGAAACTAAATTGTGTTTTGCATCCAAGACCACAGGAGATTTCAGGAGCTGCTGCTGCAATATGTCGGTCTTAAAAGAGACACTTGGGTGTTAACCAGAGAAACGATAAGTCACTAAAGGCCTCTTGCACCCTCCATGACCCACGAGGATTTTTTAAATGCAAAAACAAAACAAAACACACCTCCTTGTTTCATTAGACTGCAGTCTCCCCATGGACCAGTAGGGGCATCTTAGCATCCTCTAAGAGGACAGGTGAGCATTTAAGCTGCCCAGTTATGCTTAATGGGGCTTTGGGTCAAAGAAAAATGCATTAGTTCAGTTCTGGCCAACCTTTGGCCCTCCAGATGTTGTTGAACTACAACTCCCACCACCCCTGGTCATTGGCTATGCTTGCTAAAGCTGATGGGAGTTGTAGTTTGGAGACATCTGGCAGGTCCAAGGTTCCCTGCACTTGCATCAGATCAGTCTTTCCCAAACTTGGGTCTCCAGCTGTTTTCCAGACTACAACTCCCATCACCCCCTAGCTAGCAAGGGATGATGGGAATTGTAGTCCGAAACCGGCAGGAAACGCTGAATTAGATCAACTTTGCTAACCTGACAGTTCTCAAATCAGCTCTGGTTGGCAAAGACTGTGCTAGATGCATATTTGAGGTGTGTGATTTCTCCTTATTTAAGTGTGTGTGGTTTTTGTTCTTTAAACAGCCATCTCAGTGAGGAGGGGAGGTCAGGATTCGGATTGTGCAGGGAGAGGTGGGGCCATGCTTTTCCTCCTGCACCACTGTCCTGGTGAAAAGTGCACACGCACGCACACCTAAGATGCTATTCAGCCTGCGAAGGAAGCTCCTGGTCTCCTGCCTCGTTCGGCTGCCTGAGCCAAGCTGAATCATATCCCAGTTCTGCACAGGACTGGAGGTCGCATACCGGTAGTATAACATTTTTTCTATGGCTACCCTTTGCTCTGTGTATCAACTGACAGTGCTTCAAAGATCAAATGCAGCACCTTCTCCCTCCACTATCCAAATCCATTCCCTGTTCCCGTCCACCCAAATAAATATCTGTCACCCCAAATTTCCAAATACAGTGGTGCCTTGGTTCTCAAACGCCTTGGTCCTCAAACAACTTGGAACCCAAACACTGCAAAGACGGAAGTAGATGTTCCGGTTTGCGAACTTTTTTCAGAAGCCGAATGTGCTCCGATTTGAGTGCCACCCTTCCATTTTGAGTGCTACGCTGAGGTCTGTTTCTGCTATTTATTTTGCATTTTTGTTTTTGCGGCTTCTTTGTTTTGTTTTTGTGACTCTGTGGAACCCAGTTCAGCTACTGATTGATTGTGTGACTGCAGTACATTGTTGATTACTTTCATTTTATGGGTCAATGGTCTCATTAGATAGTAAAATCTATGTCAAATTGCTGCTTTAGGGATTGTTTTTAAAAGTCCGGCACACAAATTAATCCATTTTGCATTATTTTCGATGGGAAAGTGAGCCTTGGTTTTGGAACGCTTTGGTTTTGGAACGGACTTCCGGAACAGATTAAGTTTGAGAACCAAGGCACCACTGTATGACAGAAGAGAAAGGGAAAGGATTTATTCCCTGTTTGAGCTGGGTATTTGAAAACCCCCTGTTTAGCTGGGGAAAGGCTGATGCAATGCTCCCACTAGGGTGAATTAGACTGCTGTCCCCAGCTGGCAGAAATTCAAGAAGAAAAATGGACCCAGGCCAGTTTTAAAGGTTGCGGATTCCTTAGGGTGATGGTGGTTAAGCGAAGGAGTTAAAAAAAAAAAAACTCTTTAGAAAAACAGAGATCTACCCCCTGGATCATGGCCCAACTTTGTGCTGCAGGGCTTTCATGGAGCATGTAGATGAGATGCTATCGCAGAATGAAGTAGCATCTTTTCAGAGCTGCAAATTTGTATAATCAAGCAATGTCCATGCAGATGGTTTCCCCCCCCTTTCCCTTTTTAAAAAGCATTCTGAATAGCAAATGAGCATTATGGATCAATCAATGAAGCTCTCCACGATGCATGTATCTTTGTTGAGATTTTTTTTTTC
This sequence comes from Podarcis erhardii, assembly GCF_964252035.2. Taxonomy (NCBI): domain Eukaryota; kingdom Metazoa; phylum Chordata; class Lepidosauria; order Squamata; family Lacertidae; genus Podarcis; species Podarcis erhardii. The sequence goes on from NC_138508.1 coordinate 9,319,227, forward strand.
CTTTTTAATGCATCACACATTTGCAATTATATTTCTACGCTTCCTGATGGATATTCCTGCATTTCTCCAAAGCACTGGAGGTATAAGAACTTGCCCCCGACCGACCCGAACCCCCCACCCAACAACACTTCCACAAACACACAAACCTGGCTATACTTCATACAAGTTCTAATATAGCTACACTTGGAGATACACCACAGAATTTTGTTACACATACTCTATAGCCGAAAGCATTCGGGAGCAAGCCTTAATAGAACACGTCACACACAAATACAATACGGTTTTTGCATTCATTTCAGTAGTCAAAGCCAAGCCCACAAACATTGGCTACCCAGTTATCATACAGCTCATCCCACCCTCTCCCCCACCCCACCCCAGCCTCTGAGGCTGCAATCCTAAAACCTCCACTTACACGGGAGTAAGCCCAGCTGAATTCAATAGGCCTTACTTCTGGGCAGACAGGATTAGGTCTGCAGCCTGAGATCCGTTTTCCCTCTAACCTGGTTCTGCGGCAAAGACAGTATTTCTGCTTCTTTCTCAACTACCTCAAAAATTTACATTCTGCAAATCTTGCGCTCTATAAATAATAATACTAAGAAAGATTCACGGGGTAGGGTGGTGGCGGTGGAAGCTTTTCTTGAACATCTCCATAGCAACTGTGGACCTGGAAATTTGCCCTTTTGATCCATCCCAATCGCCCTTCCTGTTTTGTTCACGTTCTTTTAAAAACTAATTGGCAATTTAGGGCTAAAGAGCAATTAAACCCAACGGCTGCTTCTCTGGGCAGTGAATTATTATTTTTCCAGTCGCTTGCGGTGATGTTCTTACTTGTACATTGGAGGAACCAGAAAAACAAACTAAAAACTGGTTACAGATAGGTAGCCGTGTTGGTCTGCCATAGTCAAAACAAAATAAAAAAATTCCTTCCAGTAGCACCTTAAAGACCAACTAAGTTAGTTCTTGGTATGTGCTTTCGTGTGCATGCACACGAAAGCTCATACCAAGAACTAACTTAGTTGGTCTTTAAGGTGCTACTGGAAGGAATTTTTTTATTTTGTTTAAACTAAAAACTTTTTTGTCTTTGACATGAGAAAGCACCCGGGGCCTTTGATGAACCTACCCTGTATTTCCAGAACTCACCTGGAGAGATGCTAACTAGTATTCTTCAAATTTGTGATGGTGGTTCAGCAGCGATCAGCTGACACTTGGATGACGCCATCGTCAGTTGCGTGACATCATCATGAGGTCATCTGCTGGCGCCGGCTGTCCTCAGCAGACTCCAGGTTTATACAGCCTCTCACATCACACCTGCGTGGATATCTGACATAGCACACATGTGACACACACAACGTTCGATCTGCCCTTTTTCGCAGGCGAAAATGTTGGGCAAATCAGGACGTCAGTACACATGGCTGCCAAGTGGAGATCTTGAAATTTCATGTTATTTTCAGCATGGGGTGGAAATGAGGAGAGTTCTCTGCTGTTGGCAATGCATGAAACCAACCTCTGCTGAGGACAACCGGTCCCGACATGCGAGCTCAGGTAGGGCTAGGAGAGACCTCTGAAACCTGTGCCATAATCTGAAATCAGCAGGGTTCTGGCAATACCGTTCAGACTGATCACAGAAATCCCTGGTTCTTTTTTTATATTCTAGAAACTAAACAGTTCCCTTTTTATTTTCTGGTTTTTGGTCTATTTCTGCAAGGTTTTCTACCTCTGAACCTCAGAGCTACATGGACTTGAAAGCTGAAAAAGAGCATTTCCTCTGGGAGACGTTTAACGTCGCCATTACAATTTTCGAAACCTCGCACGGTGCAGGCTGCAGATGTCCAAAGAAACTAGGTTAATGGGAATTGCACGGTTCCTCCCCCCCTCTTTCCTTCTGTCATGCTTAGTAGAACTTTCTCCTAGTGACATCACAACAGAAGACACTCTCCACCCTGGTTGGCCGAGGCGGGGCTGGGAAATACGGGACGCTGTGACATCACAGCATGCGCCACGTTCTCCTAAGGCATGGTGGGTGGGAAAGTGTGGGCCCTCAAATTCCAGGTCACGGGTTTTGCATCTGTCCTCAAAAATGAAGGGGCTGATCCTGCCCCCTTTCCAAATTGCTTAGGAGTGACAAGGCGGTCCCGTTCACCCCCACAGAAATGTAAATTACTTTGACTTTAAAAAAACACCGCAAGGAGGTTCGGGAGGGCTACCAGATAGATTATTTTTTACACATGAACCAATATTTATTTTACACCCTCTCTTAGTGGTATGAATTGAGGTTATTTTCTTCCTCTGAGCTTTATAGGCTAAGGCATAAGAAAGGGGCACTCGGGCAGAGACTAGTATTTGCTTTTAAGGGAGCTGGAAGTGGTCAAATGGATTTCTGCTTTCAGTGTGTGAATCCACACACATTCCCTTTGCCTCATTCTTGCCCCTGGGTGCAACAGGTTTGGCAGGATTTTTGATGCCCCCAAAAACCAAGCCAACCTGTTTCTCCGGGGCGAAAGCTGGACGAGAAGACCTGTCTTCCAGCCACTCTCTTATTCTGTCTCCCCCCTAAATCTCCGATGTACACAGATTGAAAACTAATCTGCTGTGCCTTTCCCTGCCTCCTATTACGCTAGGCAGCCAAACAACCCCCCCCCTTGCAATAAGGAGGCTTTCTAATCCGCCTTTGAAATCAAAGATAAAAAGCTTCTAATACAATTGGAACACAGGCAGATTAGAAGCCTCTAATTAATTTTGTGGCCTTTATTTTAAAAAAAGAAAAAATAAAGAAAATAAAAGGAGGGGGGATAGAAAACGAGAGAAAGAGAGAGAGAGAGAAAGAGAAAGCAAGTAAGAGCAGTGAAATTTACTCTTTCGCCTCGGCCAATTTATTGTTCATCTCTTTACTCTTCTCCTTTTCCTCGGCGTTTGTTGCGCTGGGCCCCTCGGCGCTCTTTTTCTTAGACGACCGGCTCGAAACCATCTGCTTATCTTTGGCCTTTTTCAGGGGTTTATGGCTTGTGGTCGTCTTTTTTGGCTTAGAAGGCTGAGGGCTCGGCTTCTCCACCTGGGCGGGTGCAACCGGCAAGCCGCCGCCGGCACAAAAGAGAAACAACACACACAACACACAAGGAGAGGTGAGGGGGAGGGAGGAGAAAAGCGAATTTAGAGAGGCGTTGCCGAACGGTGGCAAAGGTTTCATCGAAAGGGCAGCATCAAGGCCTTTAAGCCAGGCACAGGCCAACTCGGCCCTCCAGATGTTTAGGGACTACAACTCCCATCATCCCTGACCACCGGTCCTGTTAGCCACAGATGATGGGAGTTGTAGTCCCAAAACATCTGGAGGGCCGAGTTGGCCTATGCCTGCTTTAAGCTGACTGGTGAACTAACCTGCCCTAAGAAGCATTAAACCCTCTTTGTGTATGCACCACCATCGAGATTGTGGGCCGCAAGATTTGCCTCGCATCTCTATCTGATATACAGCAGTACCTTGGTTTAAGAACAGCTTAGTTGATGAACAACTTGGATGAAGAACGCAGTAAACCCGCAAGCAGGTGTTTTGGTTTGTGAACTTTGCCTTGGAAGCAGAACATGTTCCGCTTCCTGTTGAGTGTAAATTGAGTCCCCCAGTGCTATGGGAAAGCACGCCTTGGTTTAAGAATGCTTTGGTTTAAGAACGGACTTCCGGAATGGATTAAGTTCATAAACCAAGGTACCACTGTATGGAGCATTAGGGGACAGTTAGTACCTCTGGTAGGGACATGTTGTGCTCCTTCTGGGGTAGTTTGTCCAGCTTTGGTGGCCACTCAGCATTCATCTCTCACCTGTGGCTCCGCGGAGGACCTTAAGGTCCACAAATGACAACATTTTGGAGGTCCCAGGTCGCAAGGTGGTTAGGTTGGTCTCAACTAGGGCCAGGGCCTTTTCAGTACTGGCCCCGACTTGGTGGAACGCTCTGTCTCATGAGACCAGGGCCCTGCGGGACTTGACATCTTTTTGCAGGGCCTGCAAGACAGAGCTGTTCTGCCTGGCCTTTGGTTTGGACTCAGTCTGACCCTTATGTTTCCCTCCCCTTATGGTCTTGATTTATCGGCTACTTTAAAATGAGGCTGAGTTTTAAATTGGTTTTCCCACCCCCTCTCTTTCCCCCTTGAAATATATTTGGAGTCGAGAGTGGATTTCATGCTCTTTATTCAGCTCATAGTGGTGAGGAGGAATGGAAGTTCCCCCAGGATGTCTGCTTTATATACATTATTTACACAATGGGTCCCACGTGATTGGCTAATTCCGGGATTCACCTGTAGGCCAATCAGGTTGCAGATTCACTTCCACCTGGAGCTGGATTGGGTGGCTCCTGTGGACCAACCAGACTGCTGCATTCTGGATCCTATTTTTCTAGGACCAATCAGACTGCTGCCTTTTGGATCCTATTCAACTCAGTACATAACCCCCCTATTATGTTTTTACTGTGATTTTATTGGTGTTAGCCACCCTGAGCCGAGCTCTGGCTGGCGAGGGTGGGGTATAAATAAAGTTGTTATTATTATTATTATTATTATTATTATTATTATTATTATTATTATTATTAGCTGTCAGGAGGCAACAGCGGCCACACCCTAGGAATGGCTTCGACAGGCCAGCTAAACCAGGTGAGGGAATCTGATGGGGTCTCAAACCCTTAGGGAGTTAGGGGTTCCCCCTGCATGTGAAGACAGGCTCTGGCAGATTGAGTGGATGAGACCAAGACTGGGTCCAATGGTCAAGAAAGCGGTTTCTGCACATGCCGTAGAGCAGAGACGTCCAGCTCCCATGAAATTGTGATTTACTCACAGAATAAAAAACTGGCAATCAGGTCAAAGTTGTTGAGCTTTCTTTAGGGAGGAAAGTCAAAGTTGTTGACCTTTTTCAGAGGGGCAGGTAGAAATGTTGAGGCTTCTTTAGGGGGAAACAGAAAAAGTCAGTGTTTTTGTTTTTGCAACTTCAGCTACCGATTGATTGTGTGGCTGAGGTACATTGTTTATTGCTTTCATTTTATGGGTCAGTGGTCTCGTTAGAGAGTAAAATCCACGTCAAATTGCTGTTTCAGGGGTTGTTTTTAAAAATCCGGCACAAATTAATCCATTTTGCATTATTTCCGATGGGAAAGCGAGCCTTGGTTTTGGAACGCTTTGGTTTTGGAACGGACTTCCGGAACGAATTACCGTATTTTTCGCACCATAGGGCGCACCTGACCATAGGGCATACCTAGTTTTCAGAGGGGGAAATCAAGGGAAAAAATATGATTCCCCCCCCCCCAGCTATGAACCTGCAGCCTGTGCGATTCTCCCAGACCTTCTTCTTGCTTTTGAGGAAGGTGGGGGAATTCCCCCACCTCCCGCAGAAGCCCTGCGCTCTTTAAAGGGGCTGTGCGGCTTCTCCTGGCTTTCCCGGGAGGTGGGGGGATTCCCTCACCTCTCGCAAAAGCCCACAGAAGCCGCGCAACCCCTTTAAAGAGATCGCGGCTTCTCCTGGCCTGTCAGTCCCTTCTCACTCCTGGGGAAAAGCCCGCAAGAGCGCACGGAGCTTGTGTGCGGCTCTTGCGGGCTTTTACCGCCTGCCTCCCCCCCCCCGCATTCGCTCCATAGGATGCACACACATTTCCCCTTGCTTTTTAGGAGGGAAAAAGTGCGTTCTATGGCGCGAAAAATACGGTAAGTTTGAGAACCAAGGTACCACTATGTGGCAGGAGAGAAAGGGAACGGATTTATTCCCAGCTTGAGCTGGGTATTTGAAACCCCCTGTTTAGCTGGGGAAAGGCTGATGCAATGCTCCCACTAGGGTGAATTAGACTGCTGTCCTCAGCTGGCAGAAATTCAAAAACAAAAATGGACCCAGGGCAGTTTTAAAGGTTGTGGATTCCTTAGGGCAGTGTTTCCCAACCTTGTGCCTCCAGCTGTTTTTGGACTACAATTCCCATCATCCCTTGCCACTGGTCTTGCTAGTCAGGGATGATGGGAGTTGTAGTTCAAAAACAGCTGGAGGCACAAGGTTGGGAAACACTGCCTTAGGGTGATGGCGGTTAAGCTAAGGAGTTTTTTTTTTTTTTTTTAAAAAAGAGATTAGAAAAACAGAGATCTACCCCCTGGAACCTTCCTGGGGACCAACCAGTCGGTCGTGGTCAACCAGTTGGACATCTGCATTGGCTCCCAGTACGTTTCTGAGCACGATTCAAAGTGTTGGTGCTGACCCTTAAAGCCCTAGACGGCCTTGGCAACGGGAGCTCACCCCATCGTGGGGATTCGAACTACCAACCTTCTGATCGGCAAGTCCTAGGCTCAGGAGGTTTAACCCACAGTGCCACCTGCATCCCAGACATGCGCAGACACAATTTCCGGCGTCGTGCTGTGCTGGCCTGGCCCACAGAGGATCTTTGCGGGAGTGATCCGGCCCATTCCCAGCAAGCCTTGCCCACCCCTGATGTAAGCAGATTAATTTCCTGGATGTGCAGAGCACTCGTGTAGCACGGCTCTCAGCTTCCCTTGTGCCGCAGGATGCAGGCCGCTGCCTTCACCACCACACATTGGGCCTCCTCAGACATTTTCTGTCCTCTTGGGGATGGTGATGTGAGGGGCAGAGATTGGGGCATCTCTTCAGGGTCCTGGGTAGGGGTCCTCTCAGCCTTTACTGCCCAAGGTTTTAGAAGGGCCCTGCACAAAACTCCTTGGATTTATCTGGCTGCAATTTTTTGAGCAGGCTTAATCCACTTAAGGACATGGATAGCTCTGTGGGTTAAACCACAGAGCCTAGGACTTGCTGATCAGAAGGTCGGCAGTTCAAATCCCCGCGACGGGGTGAGCTCCCGTTGCTCGGTTCCTGCTCCTGCCAACCTAGCAGTTCGAAAGCACATCAAAGTGCAAGTAGATAAATAGGTACCACTCCAGCGGGAAGGTAAACGGCGTTTCTGTGCACTGCTCTGGTTCGCCAGAAGCGGCTTAGTCATGCTGGCCACATGACCCGGAAGCTGTACGCCGGCTCCCTTGGCCAATAAAGCGAGATGAGCGCCACAACCCTAGAGTCGGCCACGACTGGACCTAATGGCCAGGGGTCTCTTTACCTTTATGTCTGCGGTGCCGAATATCAGTTCTGCACATGCCCAGACGCCGAAAACTGCATCTGCGCAGTAGCGATTTTCAGTGTCTGGGCATGCGCAGAAGCAATTTCCGGTGCTGCGGACATGCGCAGACGCGATTTCCGGTATCTGGGCATGCGCAGAAGAAGCGATTTCCAGAGCAGCAGAAGTGAGTCCCCACGCCGCGCTGTGCCGGTTTAGTGCAGTGCGCTGGGACTTGCCAAGAGGGCAGCTTGGTTTGGGGGCGGCTCGGGGGCCAGTTAAATGGCCTCCGTGGGTTGCTTCTGGCCCATGGGCCACAGGTTGGCAGACCCTGGCTTACATCAGATCATGTACAGATTTGTAGTGAACAAACGGGGGCACACAGAGATACTAGGGGTTATTATAGGCCCTGAAAACAAAACAAAACAAAAACCCCAAGCCCTGTAGCTTTTGCAACAGTGGGAGACTGATCTGATGGTTCCTAGTCTCTGTCGAATCTGGCTTGTGGGCCAAAATGAAACTGAAGTCAAATCATAGAGCAGTCCATGGAGGTGAGAACTTCTGAACTAGCCAACCAACTGGACGGGATGTTAGTGGGATGTGCGAGGGAGTGGTGAATCCTGCTGACCCCGCAGAGTCTCCCCCCTCCCCAAATTTGCCACAGAGCAGGGAGGGAGAACCTCCCCCCCTCCAGATGACTCTGGACTCCAACTCCCATCAGCCCCAGCCAGCGTGCGAGGAAGCAGCATACAAAAGTATGAAATAAATGTTTTGTTTCGGCGGGGAAGTATCCCACAGAGGAGCCATACTGCCCGTCTCCCGTCTCCCTTACCTTTGTGATTTCCTTGTAGGGCTCGCTGTACAGGCTCCGTATCCTCCGATGCTCAAGGAATTTGTTATCCGAAGGGCCGGGCTTTGCCCCCTCGACAGTGAACTGGGTGCTGTAGCTCGTTTTGTGGTTCATTTTCCCCTCCGGAAACTTGTACTGGGGCTTGACCTTGATGGCTTTCACCGGCTTGACGTCTGTCCAGGGTTGGAATTCATTTCTGAGGGGAAGGGGGAGAGCTTGAGTGAGAAGCGGGAAATCAAAAGAACGGCTAAGAAATAGAATGGCTTCAGTAGCTTTCTATTTGTACACACTGTTATGCTGAACAGTGTCGGTTGTTTAATTGACACCGAAGGTTTTAATGTGGGGAAATTCCACTGGAGTATACTAAGTGGTCTCTGAGTTGATAATTAACTGTTGCCTGATAGCTAACATGTGAGTGTTTAACTTTAGATCAGGTGGCAAAGGTATTTGGTTGCAAATGTGCTATCTTGGAAGGGTGCTGGCTAAGTCTTTGCTCTCAGGCTCTGCGGGAGTGAGATGCTACCCATAACCTAAGATGCTGCACAGCCTAAGGGGCTGAAATGCAGGCAAAATGGAGTCCGTGAGAGAGAGAGCTATGTTAGTCAGCTCTGATTGTAAGTTTCTTTTATTTCTAAGAAGACGGGCCTGTGTTTGACTTGCACAAGATGGAATTATGGAAAACCAATAAAAAAATAATTGGCACACACAAAAAGATATTGTATGGAATTATTTGGACGTATCTTTGATTCTTTCATTCTGTTTTTGAAGAAAGTTCTGCAAGTAAAGTTTCAACAATCTAATGGGTCTAGACCAGCCTTTCTCAACCTGTGGGTCCCCAGACGTTGTTGGACTACAACTCCCATCCTTCCTAGCCAGCATGACCAGTGGTCAGGGATGATGGGAGTTGTAGTCCAACAACATCTGGGGACCCACAGGTTGAGAACCGCTGGTCTAGACGATGTTTCACTCCAAAAGGAGCAAGTCTTTATGCATCCAGTGACTTCACACTGAGCAATATTAATATCTGCGATAGACACAGAAGGCTCCCCCACCCTCTACCCAAGGGTTTGGGGGAAGAGGCTGTTGCCATGTCAGGTTGCCTGGTCTTTCAAAACTCAAGAGCCAGAGCTGGAGGGTACAGAGTGATCAAGGGCTGGAGCTTAGTATCACTTGGTAGGGGAATAAGGTGGTACTGGGCAGGTCCAAAAGAAGATCCTGGTTTAGATCTCTTAGATCAAGCGCAGACCACTGAAACTGGAAGACAGGAAGTTGCCTTGTACTGAGTCTGACCATTGGCCTATTTACCTCAGTGATGTCGGCACTGACTGGCAGCCGCTCTCCAGGATTTCAGGCAGAGGAGATGCTGAGATGAAACTTGACAACCTTCTGCACAAAAAGAAGGTGTTTCCCCATCTCCAGTCAGCATGTCTGTCTCAGGCTTGTGGGGTTCAGTGGCACTGTCAAACTTTGAGGCCATTGACAGTGGAACCTCGGTTGTCGAAGGCTTCAGAAGTCAAATGTTTCAACTTTCGAACACCGACAACCCGGAAGCAAATTCTTCCGCTTTTTCGAACATTCCTCAGAAGTCAAACGGCTTCAGAGGCGCATTTCTCCATTTTTTCCCCAACGGATTTTGCCAGGCGCCCATTGCGCCTTAGTTGTCGAACGTTTCGGAAGTCAAACGGTCTTCCGGAATGGAACGGATTACGTTTGACAACCGAGGTTCCACTGTATAAGTTTTTCCCTTCTGTTTGGGGGACTTTTGTTTGTTTTAGTGATTTGTGCAGCCTCTCTGGAAGCCATCCCCTTTTTGGGGAGGGGGGGTAAAGTCATTTAAATGAATAAATGTATGATGATTAGCCACCATTCCATACATGTCTTTGTTTGTGGTTCTGCATGCCCGCCATGGAATAACAGAGTTCAGTAATAATCTCTGAATTGGATTTTCTGTGCATCCTAGTTCCAATCTACAGCGGAATGCGTTTTGCTTTTCATATGTTTCAAACAGCTGGTTTTTTTAAATAAAAATTGAGATTTCCCAAGCTTGGGAATGTCACAGTCCTATTGTTTCCCCCCTGTTCTTTTAGATGCAGCCATCTTGTGCTATGCCACACCCCTAGGGCAGCCATTTTGTGTTATGTCATGACCAGTTGAGAGCCATTTTGGCCCCCATAGGAGCCATTTTCTGACTGGTGTCCATGACCACATCCTCAGAAGACCTCACAAGGTCCGCCAGCATTTCCGCAGCCCCCCAACACGCTCAAGGGCTGTGTGCCTTTGGCATCCATACTCCAAAAAGTCACTTATTTCATGAGTTTATAACAGCCAGAACCAGTAAGCTGGCCAGAAATTGAGGGGATGCTGGGAAATATTCCCATCCTCGTCCTTGTGGGGCAGGGAGAAGAATCCACTGACACAATGTGATATGGATAAAATGAAGTCACTGGAGACTGAAATGTGGAACAAGGAAACTTGATTCAACACTATAGATGAGCTCAAAATGGCTGATGTCCGTGGTTCCATTCTTCGGTGGTGTTCCCCCAAAATGTTGTCCTCCATGCACCCATTCCCCAAACACTTTGGTTCCTGCTACTGTAATGAAGGAGGCATGTATTCCTATTTTACTGTTTTTTGCGTACAGTGGTACCTTGGGTTACATACGCTTCAGGTTACAGACGCCGCTAACCCAGAAATAGTGCTTCAGGTTAAGAACTTTGCTTCAGGATGAGAACAGAAATCGCGCAGCAGCGGCCTGTCAGTAGCGGGAGGCCCCATTAGCTAAAGTGGTGCTTCAGATTAAGAACAGTTTCAGGTTAAGAACGGACCTCCGGAACGAATTAAGTACTTAACCTGAGGTACCACTGTATTAGCATTGTTGTTGTCTGTTTTGTAATTTCAGGGTTCATACGGTTTTTACATAATCATCATAATCATCAACATTAGTAGTAGTGGTAGTATGCCAGCTTAGAGGAATTATTATTTTTTTTAAGGTGAGCTTTCTGAAGAAGAAAATAAACACCCATAAACTTCATATGAGCATACGAAGAGCTGCCTGGATCATAGCTGCCAACGTTTTCCTTTTTTTAAGAGAAATTCCCTTATTCCGAATATGATTCCTCGCAAGAAAAGGGAAAAGTTGACAGCTATGGCCTGGATCAGGCCAATGGCCTATCTAGTCCATCATCCTGTTCTCACATATCCCTTCAAATTCATAATATTTTTGTTTACTGTACCATAACTTTAATGTAGTTCTATTTATATCTAAAACTTTCAACTCTTCTCTCTTTTGGTTTAATTTCTCCTTATCCTTCTTTTGCTTAGACATCCTAAATTTCTCCTCCAATATCCTGACCTCCTCTTCTACCTCCCTAATCCTTCTATCTTTCCCCCCTTTTTTAACATTGACAAGCTCTGAATACATTCTCCCCTAATGACTGCTTTCATTGCTTCCCATTTTGTTGTTAATGGGAGATCTGGGTCTTTATTTTCCTCAAAATACCTTTTTAACGCTATTTGTATTTTAACCTTACTCCGTTCATCAGCTACCAACCAAGGGTTAAACCTCCAAGAATAGGACCTATTAATATGACCTATTTGAAGGATGGCAGATATAGGGGCATGGTCAGTGATCTTAATCATTCTGATATCCATTCCCTTCACCCATTCCCAAGCCTCTTGCGATATTAAAATACCAACAGGATTTGAACACAAGACCCCTCTCTTCTCCTGCAGCTTCCAGGAACTGGTACCCGGATTCTGACAGGTGATGGGCTCAATACAAACAGCTGCACAGCTCTACTCTTACTAACAGTTACAGCTCAGGAGCACAGTTCAGGGAAAGCTGGCTTCCTGTTCTTTATGTCTCCCCATCCTTCTAAAACAAATTTTCCAAGTGGGCGATAACTGCCACTGCGAAAGGGGGGGGCACTAGCCTTGGGTGTGATTGGGCAGGGGGGTGTTGAATAAAAATAAGGGGCATTGGAAGCATAAAGAAGAGAAGAAAATTTTGAAATTAGCTAAAATGTATAAGACAAATAATAAATGTTGGAAATGTAAAGAAAAAGAAGGAACATTTTATCATATGTGGTGGGAATGTAAAAAAGTAAAGAACTTCTGGGAAATGCTATATAATGAGATGAAAAAGATGTTGAAATATACATTTTTTAAAAAAACAGAAGCATTTTTACTTGGTACTATAGGTCAGGACATTAATAGGCAAGATGTTAAATTGTTTTTATATGCAACAACTGCGGCAAGAGTATTGTTAACCCAGAAATGGAAACAAGAAGAAATTCCGACGAAAGAAGAATGGCAGACGAAATTAATGGACTATGCAGAATTGGACAAAATGACAGGAATGATTCGAAACCTGCGGGACCAGAGATTTACAGAAGATTGGAATAAGTTTATGAATTATTTGAAGAGCAACTACAAGAAGTTTTGTAAGGAGAAATATATGAAGTGTTACAAAGGAGAAAAAGATAGAGATATTGGTTATGAGTTTGAAATGTAATAGGGAAGATAAGAAGTGCATACTAAGAGATTAGATTGGAAAATTTTCAGACAGGATTGACGGAAGTCAAAAAATTGAATAAGATGTAAAAGTATGTTTAATTACTGTTGAAAATGATATGTTAAGAAAACTAATAATATATATATATATATATATATATATATATATATATATATAAAAGAAGAAAATTTTGAAAAACCATTTACACATATTCCATGTGTTGTGTAATGACGCTTAGCAACGCAACATCAAAGCCGCGGTGAGTACTTTATTTTCCAAACAAACTCGCAAAACTTTCTGTGTGTAATGTGAATACAGTGGTACCTCTGGTTGCGAATGGGATCCGTTCCGGAGGCGCAATCGCAACATGAAAAGAGCACAACCTGCAGCGACGCATCTGCGCACATGCGGGTTGCAATTTGCCACTTCTGCAAACGCGCGTGATGTCATTTTGTGCTTCTGCGCATGCACGAGTGGCGAAACCCAGAAGTAACCCTTTCCGGTACTTCCGGGTCGCCGCGGGACATAACCTGAAAGAACGTAACCTGAAGCAAACGTAACATGAGGTATGACTGTATCACTATGGCTGATTTTAATAAATCATTTTATGATTTCAAACTTCAAGGTGTCTCATTTACAACAGCAGATTTCTTTACTATGTTTCAGGACAGAGGTAGAAAGATAGATACACAAAAGAATGCAAATTTATCTCTGCATCTTTGTTTTTTCACTTAAAGAAGGTAGATGTTTGTGTGTGTGTGGGGGGGTGTTTCTGAGTAAATCTTTCCCCCCTGAAAAGTAGGGCGGTAGGCCAAATAAGTTTAGGAACCCCTGTTCTAAAATAGCAATGAGAGGTAGGGTGTGTTGCTGTCAAACATCTCTGAGTTTCCACCATCCTCAATGGAAAATAATCAATGAGAGTTGATGGTGGACTGACCAATAGGGTCTGCTTTATTCCCTTCCCCCTTTTCAGGATGATCAATCCACTTTGCAATCCATTTGAGTGACAGCAGGCCGTGATGCTGCGTCCTTCCTCCAGGGCAGAAACACACCCATTAATTAAAACCTAGCCGGTTGTTAATATTCAGTGCACACGCCAGGCTAGCGGCAAACTGCTTGCAAAGACCACACCGCAAACACCACAAGCAGCCAGTGTGTGTCTGCACGCATATGATTTTCCCCCTTGCATTCACGGCATCCCAGAAGGGAGATTTGCATGTAGATCAGGGCTCCACTCAGTGGATTGAGATCTGCGTGCACAACAGGTCGTTTCTAACAAGGAACTTTGGTCCAGACCAGCCTTCCTCAGCTTGGTGCCTCCAGATGGCTTTGCTGGCTGGGACCGATGAGGGTTGTAATAAGGACAAATTCGCCATTCTGAGCGCAATGCGAAGTTTCAGTGCAGACCTTTAAAGCCCTAAACGGCCCTATATATCTGAAGGAGCATCTCCACCCCTGTTGTTCAGTGCAGACACTGAGGTCCAGCTCCAAGGGCCTTCTGGCGGTTCCCTCCCTGTGAGAAGTGAGGTTACAGGGAACCAGGCAGAGGGCCTTTTTGGTAGTGGCACCCAGTTTGTGGAATGCCCTCCCATCAGATGTTAAAAGACACCAGGGAAGTTTTTAGCGTGTGGTGTTGTATTGTGCTTTTATTATTTTTTGTTGGGAGTCGCCCAGAGTGACTGGGGCAACCCAGTCAGATATTATTAGTATTAGTATTAGTATTATTACTTTACTACTACAGTGGTACCTCGGTTCTTAAACAACTCCATTGATGAATGTTTCAGAACCCAAACGCTGAAAACAAACTTTGCGCCTCACTTTTCAAACATTTCGGAACTCAAACGGTCTTCTGGAACGGATTACGTCTGAGAACCGAGGTACCACTATCTTCTTATTATTATGGCTATTGATGGCTACTTGCAGGGCCGGATTTAGGTTTGATGAGGCCCTCAGCTACTGAAGGCAATGGGGCCCTTTATATGTCCAGCCGTCCTTTGTCAACTACAAATTGTTGCTGTTTTTAGTGTTGATTATATGCTATATGGTAATTTATGGAGCTAACAGGTACAGAGACCCATTTGCACATGTTGCCATGCAACCCGTCCATGCAGAATGCAGGCACCCTATATATAGAAATGAGCAAACCAGTGATATTTTCGGGAGCAGGCTAGCAGGCGGGGCCCATGTCTTACATCCTAGGAGCCTATACAACACAAAACACTGTTGCTGTATGTAGGTTTTATTTTATTTGTTTTTTAACTTATATTTGGGAACTGTACATCCAGGTTTCCCCCCCTCTAATTTTTTGGGAGGCCCCCAAGAGAGTGGGGCCCTAAGCTATATCTTGTTTAGCTTATACAGTGGTACCTCGGGTTACAGATGCTTCAGGTTACAGACGCTTCAGGTTACAGACCCCGCTAACCCAGAAATAGTACCTCGGCTTAAGAACTTTGCTTCAGGATGAGAACAGAAATCGCATGGCGGCAGCGGGAGGCCCCATTAGCTAAAGTGGTACCTCAGGTGAAGAACAGTTTCAGGTTAAGAACGGACTTCCGGAACGAATTAAGTACTTAAATTAAGTACTTTCTCTCCCTCTTTCAAACCACTAGAACTTGTGGACATCCAAAGAAACAGAACGTTGGAAGGTTCAGTACCGATAAAATAAAGTGCTTCTTCGTTTGGCACATAGTTAAACGTAGGTAAACTATGGAACTCCCTGCCACAGTAGGCAAGGATGGCTACCGATGTAGATGGTTTTAAAAGAGAGTTGGACAAATTCACGGTGGAGGAGAGGGCTATCGAGGGCTACTATGGAGGATGCTGTGGCAATGGCTTTATGTGCTTTACATGCTGTACTGACTCATTTGGAGAAGCAAGGGAACTCTGTTCCCCCAAATACCCCAGTAATAAGATCATAAAGTTTGCAAATGATACAATGGTGGCTGGTTTAATCACGGCTGGAGAGGGAGAGGCAGCCTACAGGAAGGAAGCTGAGCAGAGAATAATTGGGCGCACTCTTCCCACCTTGGATCAAATCTACGCTTCCAGGTGCCATAAGAAAGCCGCAGAGATAGCGCAGGATAGTGCACACCCCAGAAATGATCTCTTTCAGCTTCTGCCTTCTGGAAGAAGGTACAGGGTTATAAAGACTAGGATTAGCCGCCTGAGAAACAGTTTCTATCCAAATGCGATTTTGGTTTTCAACGCAGTGTAAGGTAGTCTCTATGGGACTAAAGGTAAAGGGACCCCAGACCGTTCGGTCCAGTCGTGGCCGACTCTGGGGTTGCGGCACTCATCTCGCTTTATTGGCCAAGGAAGCTGGCGTACAGCTTCCGGGTCATAGAATCATAGAATCATAGAGTTGGAAGAGACCACAAGGGCCATGTGGCCAGCATGACTAAGCCGCTTCTGGGGAACCAGAGCAGCGCACGGAAACGCCGTTTACCTTCCCGCTGCAGTGGTACCTATTTATCTACTTGCACTTTGACGTGCTTTCGAACTGCTAGGTTGGCAGGAGCAGGGACTGAGCAACAGGAGCTCACCCCTTGCGGGGATTCAAACCTCTGACCTTCTGATTGGCAAGTCCTAGGCTCTGTGGTTTAACCCACAGCGCCACCCGCGTCCCAATAGAATCATAGCATCATAGCATTGCAGAGCTGGGGTGTACCCAAGGGTCATTAGCCCAACCGCCATGTCCACAACCGTCCTTGGGTGGGTCTGAATCACCAGCCACTGAACCACCACTGACCCATTTCTCTTAAAGGCTTCATGATGTGAGTCTGCCAAGAGAGCAGGTGTGGGCATCTTGGGTTCTTCAAGTGTTGCTGAACTACAACTTCCAGCAAGCATGGCCAATGGCCAGGGGTGATGGGAGTTGTGGCTCAGACACATCTGGAGGGCCAAAGAGCTCCCCACACCTGGCCCAGAGGATACAAACTCAGTGAGCATGCGCAGGGGGGACGGTCGCTGCATGCAATGCTGGCCTCTGCGCCTCCAGCGAACATGCTTGCTGCGGGTATATCATCCGGGTTCTGCTACTGTGGGCAAGGCTGCTGTCAGCAATGCTGTTGATCTCCCTTAATTTCACTACAGCGAAGCAGAAAAGAAATGGATGTACCGTGCTATATTAGAAGCAAAAACCACACACATTGTTTTGCTGAATTGGAAGAGCCGCAAAAAGATTCAATTGAGCACACGGATTGATAATATGGACAGATTAGCTACATACAAACGAATTGCATGTCGCCGCAAATTAAGAATGGATACATATGAAGAAATCTGGAATAAATATTTAAGCAATAAGGCGGACAGTGGGGGGAGGAGAGAGAGGTGGGGAAATATTGTTTAAAAGATGTAGTCATAGGTATATCAGTGTATTCAAATCTGAATTGTCAAATTGTGTTATTATGGTTTTTGTTGTATGTGTCTTTTGCGGTTGTTGTTTGTATCAAAAACATGATTAAATAAATTTAAAAGAAAAACTACAGTGAAACGAGACTCGCGTGCCGGTCCCCACACCAGTTGTAGAGCTCTGTATGGCTTGCGCTTATTCTTAGCTCCTGCACGTTACATTATTCATGTGCCTTTTGTCTCGGTGATGCGCACGAGGCAGAGCTTTTTAATGAAGGCGCACTCGGCGGCGTGTCTCTTTCTGTGCCTGCCTGGAAGTCCCCCTCCTCATCTTTGCATTAGGGCTAGGGAAGTAGGGAAAGTGGGCTAATGGGCTTGTGGAGGGAGTCATTTCAAGGAAGAACCCATTCAGAATTGCCTTCCACTCTCAGACTAAAATGTTCAGTGTTCTGCTACCGAAGGAACATCAATCGATGGCTCTGGCTTCCTGCAAGAAGATGAAACGAGCCTGCTGGATCGAGCCAATGGCCCATCTAGTCCGGCATCCTGAATGCATCTCGTTCAGAATGTTGGAAGATTTGGGACAGAGAGAAAAAGCAGCACCTAGTTGCACTACGGAACTCCCTGCCACAGGAGAGATGGCTGCCAACCTACATAGCTTTGAAAGAGGATTAGACAAATTCATGGATGAGGTGAGGGCTATCGATGGCTGTCAGCCATGAAGGTGATCCTCTTGCCTTTGTGGTTGAAGACCACAATGCTTGGATGAACTGGATAGCTCAGTCCATTAGAGCACAAGGCTGTTAATCTCAGGGTTGTGGGTTTGAGGCTCACATTGGGCAAAAGTTTCCTGCATTGCAGGGGTTTGGACTAGATGATCCTGGTGGTGTCAGGAGTTCAGCCTACACTCGAGTAGGACCCTGGCAGAGAGACATGTCCAACTGGCATGTTCTCTCCTTCCTGGTCTTTCGTTCGGGAGCTTCAAAAGCTTTCTTCAGCCCGAACATCACAGCGACCGATGCCAACCGACACCAGCACACTTAGGGAGTTCGTGTGACAGATCTCAGCAACTCAGCATTTTGGCTAATCTACTTTATTTACATATAAACACACAGGGAGCACCGCAACATCGCTCCCTCTCTCTCTAGCATCGGATAGAGAAAAAACAAAGGACAATAGTCCCACTTCACGCAACACAGTAACACAAATATCCTGTCTCCGTCACTTCCCACTCTGTGGAGTCAAAACATACACCGTCATGTGAAAGACAACAGTCCCATGACTGCAACCACGGAGCAGGAATTCTAACAGGTGGTCCCTTCCAATGATTCTGAACACCAGTTGCTGGAAACCCCTGGAGGGGAGTGTTGCTGCTGTTTCTCTGTCTGCTTTCTCCATTCCATGCATAAATTTACAAACTTCTGTCATGTCCTCTTTCTTTCTTTCTTTCTTTCTTTCTTTCTTTCTTTCTTTCTTTCCCCAACCTAGTGCCTTCCCCGGCTGCGGCTGATGGGAATTGTTGTCCAAAACAGCTGGGTTGGGTGAAAGCCCCTGAACACCAGGAAAGGTAAAAAAAATTGGCAGCTGTGCCCCCCCAAAAAACTCTGGTTGCTATGAAAATCTGAAGCAGTGGTATGTTTGTCAAGTCTCTCCCTGGAAACGAAGGGCGAGAAATGCATCCCAAATAGTTTGGCTCATTCCAGACCACTTAGAAAGCTGGACATTGGCACATGCAGAGTCTAAGATGCTTGGAAGACTGAAAAATCAGAAAGCACGACTTACGGCTGTCTTGCTGAAGGAAAGCAAGCCTGGGGTCCTGGTCCCTGAATTGGAGATTGCCTGGGACCCTCACCATGTATACCTCCTTGATTTCAATCAGAGAAGAAAGATGCGATGCAAATTCCACTAAGAATAATATATGTTTGATATGTTCCATCTGCAAGATGCACATTTTCAGCTAAATGAATCTCCACCAAACCAAAAAGTCCAGCAAACTCTACCACAACTGCTCCCTCCAGATTTCCTTTCTCAAATTCCAACTCTCCCCAAAACTCAAAGGTTGGTGCAAAGGCTCCTGGGTTTACCAGCCGTTTTTGTGTTCCTTCTGCGCCATTTTTGCAGTTTTCCCACTGGTTTTGGGCCAGTTTTGGGCCTTTTTCCAGTTTGAACCGATTTAGTTAATTACCGTATTTTTCGCTCTATAAGATGCACCAGACCACAAGACGCACCTAGTTTTTGGAGGAGGAAACCAAGAAAAAAAATATTCTGAATCTCAGAAGCCAGAACAGCAAGAGGGATAGCAGCGCAGTGAAAGCAGCAATCCCTCTTGCTGTTCTGGCTTCTGGGATAGCTGCGCAGCCTGCATTCGCTCCATAAGACGCACACACATTTCCCCTTACTTTTTAGGAGGGAAAAAGTGAGTCTTATAGAGCAAAAAATACGGTATTTCCTGGCACCACACATATCGCTAGGTCTCACGCAAGTCAAACGCATGGATGTAGGGATGCACCTGCCCACATGTTTGTATTTGAAAACTACAATCGTGTGGATGAAATAACTTCTGCAGAGCAACTACCTGTTTGCTTGCCAATCTGTTCACTCAACCGCTTCCATCTGCAGAACCATTGCAGGAGCCAAATAACACCCATTCAAGATTTGAAAGAAATTAATCTTTCCTTGTGGTAGCAGCCACACTTGGAACTCCCTGCCTCTTGATGTCAGGCAGAAACCTTCACTGTCCTTTTTTTTTTTTTTTTGGTGCCTGCTAAAAGCATTCTCTGCCTGCTTCTTGGGAGAAAAGCGATGACAAACCTAGACAGCATCTTAAAAAGCAGAGACATCACCTTGCCAACAAAGGTCCGTATAGTCAAAGCTATGGTTTTCCCAGTAGTGATGTATGGAAGTGAGAGCTGGACCATAAAGAAGGCTGATCGCCAAAGAATTGATGCTTTTGAATTATGGTGCTGGAGGAGACTCTTGAGAGTCCCATGGACTGCAAGAAGATCAAACCGATCCATTCTGAAGGAAATCAGCCCTGAGTGCTCACTGGAAGGACAGATCCTGAAGCTGAGGCTCCAAGAATTTGGCCACCTCATGAGAAGAGAAGAGTCCCTGGAAAAGACCCCCCTGATGTTGGGAAAGATGGAGGGCACAAGAAGAAGGGGACGACGGAGGACGAGATGGTGGGACAGTGTTCTCAAAGCTACCAACATGAGTTTGACCAAACTGCAGGAGGCAGTGGAAGACAGGAGTGCCTGGCATGCTCTGGTCCATGGGGTCACGAAGAGTTGGACATAACTAAACGACTAAACAACAACAACAAAAGCATTCTCATTTAGGAAGGCCTATCCAACTATGCTGCCATGTCTTTTAATGATTTTTAGCTAATTGCAGATTTGGATTCTTTTCGAATGTCTTAAGTTAGTTGTTTGTAAGTGGGTTGTTTTAAGCCAATAATTTCATTGTTTCATCCTTTCTGTCTTGCACAAAAAGTGGTGGCCCCTCTCAGCTCTCACCTGGGAGCTTTTCCTCCTTCTCCCAGTCTCTCACCCTGGGGGTCCTTATACCACCTTCATGTGTATGTAATCCTTGGACCCCAATAACAGGCCAGAGCAGAGAACACCAAAGGAAAACAAAAGAGAAGAGAAAGAAGAAAGGAGATAAATAGAAGGAAATAACAGAAGAAAGGAAGGAAGGAAGGAAGGAAGGAAGGAAGGAAGGAAGGAAGGAGGGAGGGAAGGAAGGAAACAAGGACTTTTCCTTTTCCATCTGTCAGTTAAATAAAAGAAATTATTCAATACATTCCCTCTAGGATGACATCCAGCTATTCTACTTTCTGTTAAGCAATATTTCCCCAATCTTCAGACCCAAACGTCTGAAATTGTTTTTAACGGATAATTCCATTGTTCTATTCTTTTTGTCAATGGGTGGTATATAATTTTTTTTCTTCCAATAATTTTTTTAAATTTTCTTTACATTACATGTTCTTTCATACCATATATTTATCAATAGATAAACCTTTTTGCCCTGCTGAGCTTGTGACCTCCCTCCATCCCTTATCAAATTCTTTTCACGTATTTTATCATCACATCTTAGCTATTTTACATTGTAGGAATTACTTCAATCCTGCTAGTATTTTAAAGTTTTTACAGCTGTCCTTTAAATATTCAATAAATTTACTCCAATTGTCCCGAAATCTCCGCATGGTATATAATTTTTTGTGAAACAAATTGCTATGAGCACGCTTTCTGAAATTATTCTGGTGGCAGGAGCTGGAATGTGATGTAAAATCTGATCTCTTTGAAAAGAAAAGAAAAAATAATGTACATGCACAGAGTAGGCTTCGCTGCAGCAATGCCTCAGGAAAGCAAACTAGGAACTCTCTGTTGTTTCAACACCATTTTCTACAAAAATAAAAAACAAATCCCGGAGCCCAGTTTCTCAGACTACTAATTTAGCTCTGCTTCTCCCCATGTCAAGAATCTCTGCAAACATCCCCAAAGGTCTCAGGGGAGTCTGCAAGGCAGGCAGAGAGCCTCGAAGCAGATGGCGAGATTGAGAGTCATCTTTTCTTTGTTTAATTAGCCATCCACTATAAAAGGACTGAAGTGGAGGCAGCAGTTGACAGGCTTTTGCTGTGTCACAGGTGGTGTTTGTGGGAAAGCCATCATTAAAAGAGAGGGAGGGGAAAAAATCAGTGTCAACCATCACATTCTAGATAATGTGCAATGAAGCTTTGCAGACACTCTGCTGAAAATTTAATGCGTGCCAAGGTTTAGTCCTTACGGCTTAGTCCAAACTAACACTCCCTTTATTTCTGTTTGATCCTCTCCCATCCTAGGGGGAGAAACAGCCTTTGCATGTCTCCTGAATATGCACAAGTCCTTATCAGTTTCCCCGTTCATAACACTATGGGGGGCATCTAATGCACTCAACGCTGTTAGTAGGCACAGCAAAAGTTTCCCCTCTTTCCTCCACCTGAATGTGCCCCACAGCTCTGCTCTGGAGGAATAGGAGAACCCCCAGAACAGATTTAGGGGATGGAGATGGGGAGAACATGCAAGACGAACAGTCATTAAACAGCCTGGGAGTCATTCTGGACTCACAGCTATCCATGGAGGCGCAGGTCAATTCTGTGTCCAGGGCAGCTGTTTATTAGCTCCATCTAGTATGCAGGAGCAGGGACCGAGCAACAGGAGCTCACCCCATCGCGGGAATTCGAACCACCGACCTTCTGATCGGCAAGTCCTAGGCTCTGTGGTTTAACCCACAGCGCCACCCGCATCCCACTAGATTAGACAGATAGTTTTAATTCTATCAATTGTTTCTCAATTATTATTTTTTCTATGTTTCTAGCGGTTCTTGTTTTTATCTGTATGCTGCCCCTGTCAGGGAAAAGGCAGGGTATAAAATTAATAATAACCAGTGCTATTTTTCTAGGGAAAGGGGTGCCAGAATTCACCATGAACACCTCCCTCGTTCTTTTAAAATGGCAATGGTGCCCACCTAAAGTGGTGACAGAACTGAGTTCCAGCTGAAAAAAGTAGTAGTAGTAGTAGTAGTAATAATAATAATAATAATAATAATAATAATAATAATAATGGCCCCCAAAATAATAATAATAATAATAATAATAATAATAATAATAATAATGGCCCCCAAAACTCCCAAAACCTTGCTGTCCCTGCCTGAGGCAGCTGTCTCATTTTATTTTATTTTATTTGCTAGCCCTGGAGAATGAGTGTAAGAGAAAAAATGGGCATTGGCCTAAAGGTACAGGTGAAAGGACCCCTGACCATTAGGTCCAGTCGTGACCACTCTGGGGTTGCGGCGCTCATTTCACTTTATTGGCCGAGGGAGCCGGCGTACAGCTTCCGGGTCATGTGGACAGCATGACTAAGCCACTTCTGGTGAACCAGAGCAGCGCACGGAAACGCTGTTTACTTTCCCGCCAGAGCGGTACCTATTTATCTACTTGCACTTTAACATGCTTTCGAACTGCTAGGTTGGCAGGAGCAGGGATCGAGCAACGGGAGCTCACCACGTCGCGGGGATACAAATCACCGACCTTCTGATCGACAAGTCCTAGGCTCTGTGGTTTAACCCACAGCGCCACCCGCGTCCCTGGGCATTGGCCTACAAATGTTCTAAACTGAAAACAAAATAAAGGAAATAAATTTGCAAGAGTTCTAACGAAGGAAAACCTCTTGGACAGTTGGAGGGTGGTTGAGCATATGCTTTGAATGCAGAAGGTCCCAGGTAGGACTAGGAATGTCCCCTGCCCAAAAAAACCCGAGAGAGCTGCTGCCAGTCAGTGCAGGCACTATTGGGCTAGATGGACCAATGTTCTGATTCCGCATAAGACAGCTTCCTGTGTTCTTATTGCACTGGGTGGTAAAACACCCTGTGTCAGCTCACGTCTGAATGGTGGTCTGCAGCTGATGTGGTCTGTCATGGAGGTGCTGACAGAAGCAAAGATCACCCATGTGGAAGCAATGATTCTTCAACATCAACTTTGTTGGACTGGTCATGTTGTGCAGATGCCTGATGATCGTCTTTCAAAGCAACTACAGTGGTACCTTGGGTTATAGACGCTTCAGGTTACAGACGCTTCAGGTTACAGACTCCGCTAACCCAGAAATATTACCTTGGGTTAAGAACTTTGCTTCAGGATGAGAACAGAAATCGCACAGCGGCAGCGGGAGGCCCCATTAGCTAAAGTGGTGCCTCAGGTTAAGAACAGTTTCAGGTTAAGAACGGACCCCCAGAACGTATTTTTCGCTCTATAAGATGCACCAGACCACATGACGCACATAGTTTTTGGAGGAGGAAAACAAGAAACAAAATATTCTGAATCTTAGAAGCCAGAACAGCAAGAGGGATCGCTGCGCAGCCCGCATTCGCTCCATAAGACGCACACACATTTCCCCTTACTTTTTAGGAGAGAAAAAGTGAGTCTTATAGAGCAAAAAATATGGTAAGTTCTTAACCCGAGGTATCACTGTACTGTATTTGGAACTTAAAAATGGAAAGCGTAATGCTGGTGGTCAACAAAAGAGGCTTCAAGACCCTCTCAAGGCAAATCTAAAAAAATGTAGTTTCAACACTGACAACTGGGAAACACTGGTCTGTGAGTGCTCCAATTGGAGAACAGCCTTTCCCAAAGGTGTCATGGGCTATGAAGACACTCGAACTCAGGACAAGGGAGAAATGTGCCAAGAGGAAGGCACGCTTGGCAAACCCTCACTATGATCAACTCCCACCCGGAAACCTGTGTCCCCACTGTGGAAGGACGTGTGGATCCAGAATTGGCCTCCACAGTCCCCTATGGGCTCACTGCGAAGACCGCGTTCATGGAAGACAATCTTACTTGGCTACGAGGGATCGCCACAGAGGAAGAAGCTGAAGTCAGCAGATAACCTGCTGAGTTACTCCCATAATATTTATTGATGTGGAGCAAGTGAGAGACAGAGAGAAAAGCAGTGCAAATTATGGATCAAGAAAAGCCATCAGGATAATTTGAATCCTTATGGACCTTCCATCCATCGCCAAGCACTTTCTATTACAATTATAATTTGCTAGATGCTGCTCCGAACCTCCAGGGAGCATGGGAAAAGATGCAAGCGATCTCAAGGTCAAGGCCGACAGGAAATCAACCAGACAGCCTGTTAAAAGGGGAGGGCTCCTTCATCACCAGGTTGCACTCATCCAAGGATAACAATGGTGCCAACCTGAATGAGCTTAGTCCAACC
This sequence comes from Podarcis erhardii, assembly GCF_964252035.2. NCBI lineage: Eukaryota > Metazoa > Chordata > Lepidosauria > Squamata > Lacertidae > Podarcis > Podarcis erhardii. The sequence goes on from NC_138508.1 coordinate 9,343,763, forward strand.
TAGCTCACATGTAATCTGATAGACTGTGTGGGAAGCACCCAGAGATAAAAGGAGAGATTAATACAAGAATAATCGGGATTCCTGGTGCATGCCAGGGTGCTCTGGGCTCAGTCCTTTACCTTCAGTGGTTCTAAGGTTGACATATCAGGCTACCCAATTTTTGTGCATGAAATCTCAGCCATGTAGGAACAAATTTGGCATGTGGACTCAGACCCTTTCAGATCCTGATTATCATCTTCAAAAGCAACTGCTCTATTCCAAACTTAAAAATGGAAAGCATAATGCCGGTGGTCAACAAAAGAGGTTTAAAGACTCTCACAAGGCAAATCTTTAAAAATGTACCGTATTTTCCGGCGTATAAGACGACTGGGCGTATAAGACGACACCCCAACTTTTCCAGTTAAAATATAGAGTTTGGAATATACTCGCCGTATAAGACTACTCCTCTTCCAACGCACACCAAATAAAAATTTAAAAAACCAGTCTCCAGTCCGGCTCGGAAATCCGCTCCACTTCCCAGTGGCCAGAGGCTCCTGGGGCCAATTTTCAAGTGTATTTCTGCTTCATCTAGAGAGCTTGGTGTCCTCTGATTTAATTTGCTCTCGTTTTGTCCTTTGGTGGGGAGTTGCTGCTGTAGCTGGCGTATAAGATGACCCCCAACTTTTGAGAAGATTTTACTGGGTTAAAAAGTAGTCTTATATGCCAGAAAATGCAGTAGTATAAACACCAACAATTGGGAAACACTGGCCTGCGAGCGCTCCAGTTGGAGAACAGCCTTTACCAAAGGTGTCATGGGCTTTGAAGACACTCGAACTCAGGACAAAAGGGAGAAACGTGCTAAGAGGAAGGCATGCTTGGCAAATCCACACTGTGATCAACTCCTGTCTGGAAACCTATGTCCCCACTGTGGAAGGACGTGTGGATCCAGAACTGGCCTCCGCAATCCCTTAAAGACTCACTGTTAAAACCGTGTTTATGGAAGACAATTTTACTCGGCTACGAGGCATCGCCAAAGAAGAAGAAGCTAGGCTACAACTCATCTTCTTCCTGGGCAATGGCTTTGGTGGGTGGGGACAGGTGATGAGAGTCAGAGTCATCTGAAGGACCACAGGTCCACCTGGAGCAAATGAATGAGAGAGTTAAGCTGCAAGCATCCTTGGACATCGTTCAGTTGGTTAGAGCAGTGTTTCCCAACCTTTGGTCTCGGGCAGCTTTTGGACCACAATTCCCATCATCCCTGGCCACTGGTCTTCCTAGCTAGAGGTGATGGGAATTGTAGTCCCAAAACAGCTGTAAACCCAAGGTTGGGAAACACTGGGTTAGAGGATGGTGCTGATGATGCCAAGGTTGCAGGTTCGATCCCTGTATGGGACAGCTGCATGTTCCTGCAACGTAGGGAGTTGGGCAAGACAATCTTCAGGGTCCCTTCCAACTCTACAAATCTATGATTCTGTGATAAGAACTTTGTATCGGGGGTTATGTTGTGAGGACCTTGCCATAGCGCAAAAAAAGCGCCAAATCTAAAGCTCTTACTGCTCCCGAGAGTCTGGACCATGGGTAGGCAACTTAAGGCCCGTGGGCCAGATGCGGCCCAATCACCTTCTCAATCCGGCCCGCGGACGGTCCAGGAATCAGGGTGTTTTTACATGAGTAGAATGTGCCCTTTGATTGAAAATACATCTCTGGGTTATTTGTGGGGCCTGCCTGGTGTTTTTACATGAGTAGGATGTGTGCTTTTATTTAAAATGCATCTTTGGGTTATTTTGAATTGAAATTGAAATACTTTATTGTCACTTGTACAACTTGTATACAGTGAGATTACACGAACACCCCCCACTCAGCTCTCTTAGTCTGAATTCCCCTCGTTTACTGACGCACACCCACCAAACCCGAAAGTCAGTTGCCCTGTTGTTATCTTTTCACTCAGCAGCCTAACAGCCCACGGATAGAAGCTGTTCTTTACCCTGTTGGTGCGACTAATCCTGCTTCTATATCTTCTGCCCGAGGGCAGGAGATCAAGAAAGTGCTGGCCAGGGTGTGAATAATTCCTGAGAATTTTCCTCACTCTCCTGAGGCAACGTTCTTCCACAATGTCATCCAGCGGATTCACGGGACAGCCCATAATATCTTGTGCTGTATTCACCACCCTCTGTAGGCACTTCCTATCAGTTGATGTCAAACCAGCGTACCACACCGTGATGCAGTATGAAGGGACACTTTCTATTGTGGACCAGTAGAAGGAGATCATCAAATGTTGATTGACATCATTCTTCTGCAATACTCTGAGGAGATGGAATCTCTGTTGGGCTTTCTTAACCCCCTGGGTTGTATTTATTTTCCAAGTAAGGTCTTTACTGAGATAAACTCCTAGGAATTTAAAGGAAGAGACTCTTTCTACACAGCCCTCCCCGATGTACAGCGGGGCTAGTTCTCCTCTCTTCCTCCAAAAGTCCAACACCATCTCCTTTGTCTTGCGGATATTAAGGTGCAAGTTGTTCCCTAGGCACTATGTAGATATTTTTTTGACCTCTCCTCTATACACTGATTCGTCTCCACCTGTTATTAAACCCATTATGGTGGTGTCATCTGCAACATAGGAATTTGTTCATTCCCCCCCCCCCAAAAAATATATAGTCCGGCCCACCACATGGTCTGAGGGACGGTGGACCGGCCCATGGCTGAAAAAGGTTGCTGACCCCTGGTCTGGACAGCTCTTCTCTAAAACATCGCAATGTCCTCTTGCAAGACTCTAGATATGAGCTACAGTTTGCAGGCAGGAATTTTGCAAAAGTTTGCATGTTGACTACACAGATTTGCCATGATCTGAGCAGCTCCTGAAAAGCTCACATCAATCACCGATGATGTTGTTTTGGAGGTTTTCATTGCCAGATTTAAGAAAATGCAGGTTTCATAGCATGTAGGTTGTAACATTCAATAAGGCCATATTCAAAATGCAAGAATGCAACAAGCCTGGAAACACGGGGGCATGTGACTAGTCCATTCACAAGAATGAGTTTCACAGGTCTGGGAAATGCAGGGTGTGCCAAACTCATTCACAAAAGTGAGTGCCAGCAAGTGACTTGTTTTTGTGAGAGTTTGTGAAGCAGCTGTGATCTGCAAGTAACAGGACATGAGATTTGGCCTGATTTGGCATTCAATAAGCTTTTAATTACACCCACTCCTTAGGAGTGTATGTTTATTTGTTTGCATGTTCTGCAAGCCTCTGAAAAGTAATTTTCACCCCCGCACACCACACCAAAACTATTATTCATCCTTCCTCCTCCATGCCTGAGATCTTACTCTGCTTGCAGATTTGTTAACTGGAAAGAACCCAAAGGAAAATGACAGAGGGTTCAAGTAGCAGCTATCTTGTTGAACAGCTGTGAGCATGAGTGGTGAGGGCCGACAAAAAGAGCCTAGAGATTGTAGCCAGCGGTGGCTGATCACCGCTGTGATTGGTAGAACAGAAGGCAAGGAGCTACCAAGATGTTCAAGGGTCTGGAAACCAAGCCTTATGAGGAATGGTTGAAGGAGCAGAGCATGTTTAGCCTGGGGGAGAGGAGATGGACAGAAGACGTGGCAGCCATCCTCAAATATCTCAAGGGCTGTCCCATGGAAGGAGGAGCGAGCTTGTTTTCTCCTGCTCTGGAGGGTAGGACTCGAATCTGTCGGTTTGCAAGCCCCCTCCATAGAGGCTGGCCCCTCTCACTGTCCTCAGAGCTTGCTTACCGGTAACCTCCTCTGGCTGATATCTCGGACAGACCAGGGAGATTTTGATAGGCGACCTTTTCCCAAGCGTGGGTAAAATGCACAACCCCTCCCTCCTGCTTCCGCAGGGGAAAGAAAATAAGTCAGAAATCTATTTACATGATGTTTATTTCTGACATTACAGCACTATAAGCGCATCATGTGGTGTCAACAATCTGGCTGTCTGCAGCGGTGATGTTTCCATATACTGACAGAACCCACGGCTTCGAGTTACAAGAAAGGAGATTTTGACTCAACATCAGGAATATAGCTTTCTGATGGTAAGAGCTGTTTGACCGTGGAACAAACTCCCAAGAGAGGTTGTGGGTTCTCCTTCCTTGGAGGTTTTTAAGCAGAGGTTGGGTGGACATCTGTCATGGATGCTCTAGTTGACGTTCCTGCATTTCAGGGGGTTGGACTAGATGACCCTGGGACCCCCTTCCAACTCTGCAGTTCCATAATTCTATAAGCCGAGCCAGAGCCAACGACTGGCAGAGGCAACTAATTCTAGCGTTGTCCCCATCCTCTTCCTTCTATAAAGGCTAAGGTGAGCCTATGGAGGAGGAAGCTGATGGGCAGGTAGGAGGAAGGCAGGCAGGCAGGCAGGCAAAGGCTGGCGAGCGGAGAATGAGGTTAGTGGGTCAGAGCTGCCCCAGTGGACCATCCCTCCCCTCGGGGCCACTGAGATGCAAGGAGGAGGTCTCAGCACTGGGAACCCCAATGATTGGAAAGTTTAAAAAAAATAAAATCAGAGGGAGAATCACTGTTTTCCAAACAGCTCACTGAAGATTGAGCATGTTCAGTAGCCAAGGAACAACAACAACAACAACAACAACAACAACAACAACAACAACAACAACAACAAATTAATTAAATTTGTATACTGCACTATACCTGCTGGTCTCAGGGCCATTACAACATAAAACCCCTATTTAAAAGCACAAAATACATAATAAGAACGAAAATGAATACAACCCAGTAACTGATGCAAAAGAAAGCTACAGAAAGGCAGGAAGTGGAATGATAAGAAATGGAATGCCGTATGTTCTGGTGTATAAGACGGCTTTTGAACCCTGGAAAATCTTCTCCAAAGTCGGGGGTCATCTTATACGCCGGGTATGGTTGTGGCAGGTGGTGGTGGCAGCTGGCTTGGAACAGCGACGGGCAGAAGGATAGTAAGAGCTGCCCCCCCACTCCATCCCTGGCCACCTCCTGAAGCAGCAGCAACCGCGGCAGCCTCCCCTTCCCGTGGCGAGGTGGTGCGCGGCTTTGGCCGGGGCGCCAAGGAGCTGGGCATCCCCACAACTGCCAGAACTACCAGCTGGTGAGTGCAGCCCGCTGCTTTGCTGGAGGGCTGATCGGGGCTTTCTTGCCTCACCTCGCCTCGCCTCGCCTCGGGCTGCTGCTGCTGCGATGGCAGAGGCAGCGGAGGGGTGCGTGCTCTGCCCCTGGCAGCGCTTGGTGGGCTTTAGGTTGGGGGGCTGCCTCTAGTTGGCTGCAGGCAGGGGTAGTATTATACGGTGAGTATATCCCAAACTCTACATTTTAACAGGAAAAGTTGGGAGTCGTCTTATATGCCCAGTCGTCTAATACGCCGGAAAACAGGGTATGTTTGATCTGTATCTGTTGCATAAATGATGTTTAGAGAGGAATGTGGCAGGAGGTGTTTTTAGGTCCTTTGGACCGGGGCTAGAAAACAATACAGCGCCTGCATTTCAGGGGGTTGGACTAGATGACTCTCAGGGCAGTGGCAGAGGAACCCTCTCTGGCACCTAGGACGGGACGCCGAGGGGCGGGGCGAACCGCCCAGTGTCCGTACGGAGTGTGCATGTATGGCATCCCGTACAGAGTGCGCCTGCGCGGCAGCCCATACACATGCTATGCGAGCGGTGCCCATACTAACTGCGCGTCCTCGGCCGCTCCACAGCTGGGGGGAGGCAGGGGCCATCTTGTCACACACCCACACACCCCAGAGTGGCACCCGGGCCACTCTGTCTCAGGGTCACTCTGTCTCAGGGTCCCTACCAACTCTACAATTCTATAATTCTACCTGAAAAGGGCCCTCTGAATCCATTCGTTATCTCTTCCAGCTATATATTGTTATTGAATTGAAATCCTTTATTGTCACTTGTACAACTAGTATACAGTGAGATTACACGAGCACCCCCCCACTCAGCTCTCTTGGTCTTAATTCCCCTCGTTTACTGATGCACACACACCAAACCCGAAAGTCAGTTGCCCTGTTGTTATCTTTTCACTCAGCAGCCTAACAGCCCACGGATAGAAGCTGTTCTTTACCCTGTTGGTGCAACTAATCCTGCTTCTATATCTTCTGGCAGAGGATAGGGGATCAAGAAAGTGCGGCCAGGGTGTGAATCATCCCTGAGAATTTTCCTCATTATCCTGAGGCAATGTTCCTCCACAATGTCATCCAGCGGATTCACGAGACAGCCCATAATATCTTGTGCTGTATTCACCACGCTCTGTAGGCACTTCCTATCAGTTGATGTCAAACCAGCGTCCCACACCGTGATGCAGTAGGAAAGGACACTATCTATTGTGGACCGGTAGAAGGAGATCATCAAATGTTGATTGACATCGTTCTTCCGCAATACTCTGAGGAGATGGAGTCTCTGTTGGGATTTCTTAACCACCTGGGTTGTATTGATCTTCCAAGTAAGGTCTTTACTGAGATAAACTCCTAGGAATTTAAAGGAAGAGACTCTCTCTACACAGCCCTCCCCGATGTACAGCGGGGCTAGTTCTCCTCTCTTCCTCTGAAAGTCCAACACCATCTCCTTTTCCAGCTATATATTATGTTATACTTACATTAACAACGCAGAGGTTGGACGCTTCCAAAGCTGTGCTTGACATTCTCTCATTTGGCTTGTAGCCAAGCGAGGGGCTCAATCCATTTCCCCCCTCCCTTTCTGAGCTACTCTGCTGACCTCTGCACACCTGAGCCCAGAGTGCTTGCCAGCAAAGCACTTTAGGGGAGGGGAGCGTCCGTAATATAATTCAAGCCTGCACACGTCCTCCTCTTCTTCCCCAACTGCATCACATCGCAGTAACTGGAGCAGACAAGTAATTACCTGGCAATAAATTTGCGGTGTACGAATGGGTGTGGACTCAGCAAGTTCCCTAACCCTACACACACACACACACACACATATACACACACACGGCCAGATTTAGGTTTGATGAGGCCTGAAGCTACTGAAGGTAATGGGGCCCTTTATATGCCTAGCTGCCCTTTGTCAGCAACAAATGGTGGCTGTTTTTTGTGTTGAATATATGCTCTATGGTAGTTTATGGACCTAACAGGCATCTCAAGCCATTTGTGCAAAACAAAATATGTATTTTATCAAAGTAATTGTTGGACTGAAATGAAATAAAGAAGTATATTAACAGTGAAATACAATTAAGAAGAAGTACTGTTTTTTCTGGCGTATAAGACTACTTTTTAACCCAGGAAAATCTTCTCAAAAATCGGGGGTCGTTTTATACGCCAGCTACAGCAGCAGCTCCTGCAGCAACTCCCCACCAAAGGATAAAACGACAGCAAATTAAATCAGAGGACACCAAGCTCTCTAGATGAAGCAGAAATACACTTGAAAATTGGCCCTAGGAGCCCCCGGCCACTGGGAAGTGGAGCGGATTTCTGAGCTGGACTGGAGACTGGTTTTTAAAATTTTTATTTGGTGTGCGTCGGAAGAGGGGTAGTCTTATACGGCGAGTATATTCCAAACTCTATATTTTAACTGGAAAAGTTGGGGGTCATCTTATACACCCAGTCGTCTTATACTCCGGAAAATATGGTATATTAATGGTAAAATAAATATTAAGCTCTAACTTTAAAATGATGTACAGATGTGGGTGGCGCTGTGGTCTAAACCACTGAGCCTCTGGGGCTTGCCGATCGGAAGGTCGACAGTTCGAATCCCCGTGATGGGGTGAGCTCCCGTTGCTTGGTCCCAGCTCCTGCCAACCTAGCAGTTCGAAAGTACGCAAAAAAAGTGCAAGTACAGTGGTACGTCGGGTTAAATACTTAATTCGTTCCAGAGGTCCGTTCTTAACCTGAAACTGTTCTTAACCTGAAGCACTACTTTAGCTAATGGGGCCTCCTGCTGCCGCCACGCCGCCACAGTATGATTTCTGTTCTCATCCTGAAGCAAAGTTCTTAACCTGAAGCACTATTTCTGGGTGAGCAGAGTCTGTAACCTGAAGCGTATGTAACCTGAGGTACCACTGTAGATAAATAGGTACCGTTCCGGCAGGAAGGTAAATGGCGTTTCCGTGTGCTGCTCTGGTTTCGCCAGAAGCGGCTTAGTCCTGCTGGCCACATGACCCGGAAAAACTGTCTGCGGACAAATATCACCTCTCTCGGCCAGTAAAGCGAGATGAGCGGTGCAACCCCAGAGTCGTTCATAACTGGACAACTGTCAGGGGTCCTTTACCTTTTTAAAAAAACAATGATGTAGGTTTTATTTTATTTGTTTTTCATCTTATATTTTGGAAATGTACATCCAGTTGTTTTTTTTCCTTTAAATATTTTGGGGGGCCCTAAGAGAGTGGGGCCCTAAACTACAGCTTGTTTAGCTTATATGTAAATCCTGCAATGTGCGGCCGCCAAGACCACATAACACCAGTCCTGAGAGACTTACATTAGCTCCCAAAACATTTCCAAGCACAATTCAAAGTATTGGTGCTGACCTTGAAAGCCCTAAACGGCCTGAGGCCAGTATATCTGAAGGAGCGTCTCCACCCCCATCGTTCTGCCCAGACACTGAGGTCCAGCGCCGAGGGCCTTCTGGCGGTTCCCTCACTGAGAGAAGCCAAGTTACAGGGAACCAGGCAGAGGGCCTTCTCAGTAGTGGTGCCGGCCCTGTGGAACACCCTCCCACCAGATGTCAAGGAAATAAACAGCTATCTGACTTTTAGAAGACATCTGAAGGCAGCCCTGTTTAGGGAAGCTTTTAATGTTTGATGTTTTATTGTGTTTTTAATATTCTGTTGGGAGCTGCCCAGAGTGGCTGGGGAAACCTAGCCAGTTGGGTGGGATATAAATTATTATTATTATTAAGCAAATGCAAGAAGAGTTTTGTGCATTGGCCACGGTGGTGAGGGAGAAGAGGCAAACCTTGTCAAAGATTTAGCAGGAGCATTAAGCTTTAAGCACGGGCTATAATTGTTGTATTTCTAAAAGCTCCTCTGTTGGCTTATGCTCACTGATGTCCGGCAAAGCTTGGCTGCGAGGATATCAGGCAGGTACTTGGATCCTCAAAATAGTATCCGAAGAAGAGCTAAGATGTTTATCCAGAGATTAGCCGGACAATGCTATTATTAATGAAAGTGAGCAGGACTTGGGTATTATTCATCAAGCAGCAGGGATTTCAAAAACCAGGCAGCTGCAAAGGTTGCAGCGTGGACCAAAAACGAACATTCTACTCTTTTAATCAGCATGACATCTAAAGAGCAAATTCAGTGGTTAACGAAACCAACTAGAAAATGCAGGTTCAAATCTCTCGCTATCTGTGAAGCACCTTTTCCAATACTGAGGCACACTCTTTTCCCCCCTGAATTAAAACAGGAGTGCACCTGAGTGTGTAAAAGTGAGGAGTCCAACTCCATTCTCTCTGTGTGAGTTGCCGATCTGGGTGTGCCTCTTCAGAAAGCCCACAGGAGGAACTGACACAGATATACAGTGGAAAACATTTTTTAAAGGGAAGCTAATTCTGCTACGGGACGCGGGTGGCGCTGTGGGTTGAACCACAGAGCCTAGGACTTGCTGATCAGAAGGTCGGCGGTTCGAATCCCCATGATGGGGTGAGCTCCCGTTGCTCGGTCCCTACTCCTGCCAACCTAGCAGTTTGAAAGCACATCAGAGCAAGTTGATAAATAGGTATAGCTGTGGCGGGAAGGTAAACGGCATTTCTGTGCGCTGCTCTGGTTCACCAGAAGCAGCTTAGTCATGCTGGCCACATGACCCAGAAGCTGTACGCCAGCTCCCTCGGCCAATAAAGCGAGATGAGCATCGCAACCCCAGAGTCGGCCATGACTGGACCTAATGGTCTGGGGTCCCTTTACCTTAATTCTGCTACGAGACGCAGGTGGCACTGTGGGTTAAACCACAGAACCTAGGACTTGCTGATCAGAAGGTCGGTGGTTCGAATCCCCGCAACGGGGTGAGTTCCCGTTGCTCAGTCCCTGCTCCTGCCAACCCAGCAGTTCGAAAGCATGCAAAAAAAGTGCAAGTAGATAAATAGGTACCACTCCAGCAGGAAGGTAAACAGCGTTTCCGTGCACTGCTCTGGTTCGCCAGAAGCGGCTTAGTCCTGCTGGCCACATGACCCGGAAGCTGTATGCCAGCTCCCTCAGCCAGTAAAGTGAGATGAGCGCCGCAACCCCAGAGTCGGTCACGACTGGATCTAATGGTCAGGGGTCCCTTTACCTAATTCTGCTACATCACTGAATTGGATTACACTGGTTGGAGAGAGACTCATCTCCAGCTGAATGGAAGGGGGGGGGGAGGCCACAGAGCATACAGAGACATAACAAGAGGTGTCTGCTGTTGCCGGGGACACTGGGTTCACCAAAACCTTTCACTATTTCATTCTTTTATGTGTCCAAGCATCATAGCCAGGTCTCTTGTGACCAGGGCCTTGCAGAGCCAGGCAGAGGCCTGGGCCAGGTAGATAATGTGCCCCCCTCTTTTTTTTTACCCTGGGGATAACTGGTCTTATAAATAAGTAAGTATATAAATAATTTTCACAAAAGTTATGCTGACAAATAATTCTATTTCAAGGCTTGAACCGCATCTGCATATAAAGACAAAATGGAAAATATAGATAAATATGCTGACCGAGGCCCCCTTTGGAATTGGAGGCCTGGGCCAAGTGGCCCATATGCCCCCCCCCCCCCTGTCTGGGCTTGCTTGTGATCCCCAGCTGTCATGGACTGGCTGGAGAATGATGGGAAGAACCAGCTGGGGAACCCCCAAGGGAAGAAGGCTCAGAGCCCGGGGATTGGTGGTGGGACAATGATGAGTGGTCAGAGGGAGAAGACTGGGAGCAGAAGGTGTTGGAAGCTGAAGAAGTAACAGGGTTTAGTGAGCAGGAAGAAACTGTGGCAGAGAGCAGTGCAGAATCAGAGGCAGAAGAGGAGGGAGACCAAGAAGCAGGCTGCAGAAGAAGCTGGGGTCTCCCCCTCCTGCTGCAACCAGCCCCCCCCCCCCGGTCTCCTAGGACCAGAAGTGGTATGAAGAGGATGGAGCAGAGACACGCAAGGCGGCAAAGTCTCAGATTGCTTGGGAAGGATCCAGGGGAGAAGGAGACTTAGGGAACTGTGGTATCAAGGCAAGATCTACCGGACAGAGTTGTGCTCCTAAGCTCTGGCCTCCTGAGTTGCTTGTTTCTGTGCATAAATAGTTAACTTCAATGACGCCATGCGAGTCCTTAATTGACCTGCTCTTGGCACCCTGATCTGACACCAGCACAGAGTCTGGGCGTTCCTGATCTAAATGGTCACATCCAACAGGTCCATTCACATAGTGAGAACAGGATATAGCATCCTAACTTGGACATAACATCCACTGAAACCACAAGGACTGTCTTTAATAATAATAATAATAATAATTTATTATTTATACCCCGCCCATCTGGCTGGGCTTCCCCAGCCACTCTGGGAGGCTTCCAACAAAATATTAAAATACAGTAATGCATCAGACATCAAAAGCTTCCCTAAACAGGGATTTGATTTGTGTGTGTGTGTGTGTGTGTGTGTGTATTTAAAAATATTATCCACTGTGTTTAACTGTCCTTTTTTTTGTCACCATCCGCACCAGCAGTCTTATTGCATCAGACCTGAAATCCCTCTGGCCTTTTCGTTGTGTAAAGCATAGACGCTTAAATGCAAACAGTATTGTTTTACAGGTTGCCCGTTTTACAGCACAAATGCTTTCACCTGCCTTTCCCACCCATCCCCTTCCACACACGTGAAGCCGCCTTAGACTGAGCCAGGTGACCAAGCCCACCAATCTCTCCCAGGTCTCAAGATCAGCGAGTTTTGGAGCCTGGCTGGTGTACAGCCTTTATAGCTGAGAAGCAAAGGAGCAAACCTAAGTAAGTCTTATCCAAGCAAATCGTTATTTATAGGTGCCACATAATACCCATTTTGCATTCTTAAGAAATTGATATTTTAGTGTGGCAGCACCTACATTGTGGGATTGACATCAGGCAGGTGCCTTCATTGTACAATTTCAGGGCTTGCTAAAAAAACAAAAGGAAGTCAAACCTTGAAATGTTCAAATGATTGTAAAATTAATGAAATGTATACATTTGAAGAGTATAAATAAAAACTTTTTTAAAAAATAACAATAATATTAGCCTGTTGACCAATTGACAGTTGATTAATTCATCTACAGTGGTGCCTCGAAAGATGAAAATAATCCGTTCTGCGAGTCTCTTCGTCTAGCGGTTTTTTCGTCTTGCGAAGCATCCCTATTAGCGGCTTAGCGGATTAGCGCTATTAGCAGCTTAGAAAAGGGGGGGGGGACTCACAAGACTCGCAAGACGTTTTCGTCTTGTGTAGCAAGCCCATAGGGAAATTCGTCTTGCGAAGCGCCTCAAAAAATGGAAAACCCTTTCGTCTAGCGGGTTTTTCGTCTTGCGAGGCATTCGTCTTGCGGGGCACCACTGTAATAGATCAATTCATCTAACCAACCAAGAAAACAAACCAGATCTAATCAATCAATCAATCTTATCTAATCAAATCATTCTAATTAGAATCATAGAACTGCACAGTTGGAAGGGACCCCCGTGGGTCATCTAGTCCAACCCCCTGCAATGCAGGAATTTTCTGCCCAATAGGCACCTAGGACCCACAATCCTGAGATTAAGTCACACGCTCTACCGATTGACTAAGCATTCAAGCAAACATTGCGGCTGTAGTTGTGATGCATGCATTTGCAAAAACATTTGTCTCCGTTGTCTGTTTTTAGGATGCGCTTAAAAACAGCATTCCCCAACCTAGCGCCCCCCAGTACTTTCACCAACTCAAAGCCTTAAAAAAATGGAGGTTAATGTGCGTATTGACCCATAGATCTTGTCTGTTTTATCATGCAGGGGTCAGCAAACTTTTTCAGCAGGGGACCGGTCCACTGTCCCTCAGACCTTATGGGGGGCTGGACTATATTTTGGGGGGGTGGGGATGAATGTATTCCTATGCCCCACAAATAACCCAGAGATGCGTTTTAAATAAAAGCACACATTCTACTCATGTAAAAACCCCAGGCAGGCCCCACAAATAACCCAGAGATGCATTTTAGATAAAAGGACACATTCTACTCATGTAAAAACACGTGGATTCCCGGACCATCCGCAGGCTGGATTGAGAAGGCGATTGGGCCAGATCTGGCCCCTGGGCCTTAGTTTGCCTATGCATGGTTTAATGCATTAACAATACTGGGAAATAATAAGCCATTGCCATGTTTGCTCCTACAGCCATGGTCGACCAACCGCCTTTCCAGACAAGAATTACTGTACTTAATTTTTACATGTGGATTCCATTCACTGAAACTAAGAACAGCAAAGCATTCTGAACACTGCGCTGTCCGCACCAACACTATCACACAGTTTTGGTTATCCTTGACTATTTTAAGGAAACGAGAAGCAAGACCTTTCTCTCTCTCATACACACATCAAACACACATGCACACACCGTACCGTCACTTCTTAAAGATATGTAGCAAAACCATTTGGAAAAACCAAAGGAAAATTTCTCCAACCCCCCCCCCCAAGCAGAAAATCAGCCCTGGTTTTCACTGGCGGGTGTGTGGGTGCTTTTTAGGAAACAGGGATGCCGAAAGGCTCTCTGTACACAGTCGTGGCTAATTGAAATGGGAGGAGTGCCTTTTTAGAAAACCAGAAGATGATTCACGGCGTCCCTTTTAATTAAATATAACTGCATCTGGAAGACCTACGGTTCTATTCCTGTTTTCCAGACTTGACGGCCTTCCCAGCTTTTCAGGGATGGCATTGTGCTGACCGACGAGGGCAGGGAGAAAATTTGCGAGGTTCTCTGCTAAATGATAACCGGTCCTCATACACAGGAGAAGGGCGAGAGAAACAAGAAATGGCGAAAGGAAGGGGTGAGGAGCAACAACGTTTGGGCGGTGGGAGTACCGGATTGGCTTCGCCAGTGCATCTACACCATGGGTAGGCAAACTAAGGCCCGGGGTCCGGATCCGGCTCAATCGCCTTCTAAATACAGCCTGCGGACAGTCTGGGAATCAGCGTGTTTTTACATGAGTAGAATGTGTGCTTTTATTTAAAATGCATCTCTGGGTTATTTGTGGGGCCTGCCTGGTGTTTTTACATGAATAGAATGTGTGCTTTTATTTAAAATGCATCTCTGGGTTATTTGTGGGGCCTGCCTGGTGTTTTTACATGAATAGAATGTGTGCTTTTATTTAAAATGCATCTCTGGGTTATTTGTGGGGCCTGCCTGGTGTTTTTACATGAATAGAATGTGTGCTTTTATTTAAAATGCATCTCTGGGTTATTTGTGAGGCACAGGAATTCATTCATTATTTTTTTTCCAAAATATAGTCTGGCCCCCCACAAAGTCTGAGGGACGGTGGACGGACCCCCTGCTGAAAAAGTTTGCTGACCCCTGGTCTACACAGCCACGACCACCCCTCGCTTTGCATCTCCCCCTCTTGGCAAGCAGCAGGTATGCCTGGAAAATGGCCAGGGTGGATAAATATCAATGATTTTTTAAAAAAATCAATCAATCAATGATTTTTTAAAAAAATAAATAATAAAAATCAGATTTATTTTTTAAAAAATTAAATTGGATTTTTAAAAATTTAAATCAGTTTTTAAAAAAATGCTTTTTTGGGGGGGGGGATGTGCAATCTTTCTAAAGATAGTTTTCTATTTAAGTTACATTATAGTCCAAAGGCTATTCACCAGGAAATGTGGATTTGTTTTTAATTACGTAGCATGAGGCTTTATATGCAATGTTTAAATTTTTCCATTAATCCATTCACAAAGTCATGCTCTTTCAGAGGTTTCTGTAAGATTATTTGGAGCAGTTTTTTTTTTCTAACGACAAGATATTATCACAGATACTTGTTTTTGAAGAAGAGTGAGTTACATAAGTTTTAAGTTTTTCCTGTGTGCCAAAACTCAGCCTAAGGTGTGTGTGTGTGTTTTTTTAATTGCTTAACCACATCAGTTAACAAACATGGATACGTATGCTATAATGTTATTGTTTTAGTTAACCAAATTGTTTAAATTGTTATTAAGGAAATGCTTATTTTTTCCTTCCAATAAAGTACAGCAGAAAAGTCCAAATATAAACAGTTAACTTACAAAACCTCACAATCATTTCATAACTATCTGCCTCTATATATTTCTAATAGTACAGTGGTACCTTGGTTTAAAAACAGTCAGGTTTGCATACCTTTTGGATTACAAACACATCAAGACCGGAAGTGCGTGTCCCGGTTTGCAAACTACTTTTGGATTACAACCCCTTTTTTTGGTATTACGAACAAATTTTGGGGGTATGTTCATCTGAGAATCAATCACAGTCAGTGCCAGATTTGCATATAAGCTAAATAAGCTATAGCTTAGGGCCCCACTCTCTTGGGGCCCCCCAAAAAAATTTAAAGGAAAAAAAAAAACACTGGGTGCATATTTCTAAAATATAAGATAAAAAACAAATAAAATAAAACCTACATACAGCAACAGTGTTTTGTGTTGTGTAGGCTCCTAGGATGTAAGTCATGGGCCCCGCCTGCTAGCCTGCTCCCTAAAATATCACGGGTTTGCTCCTTTCTATATACAGGGTGCCTATATTCTGCATGGACTGGTTGCACGGCAACATGTGCAAATGGCTTGAGATACCTATTAGGTCCATAAATTGTCATATAGCATATATTCAACAACAAAAACTGCAACAATTTGTTGTTGACAAAGGACAGCTGGACATATAAAGGGCCCTATTACCTTGAGTAGCTTAGGGCCTCATCAAACCTAAATCAGGTCCTGATCACAGTCAGTTCATCGTTCGAAAAATGAGGCTTTAGAGCCATCTTGCCTCCAAAATGGCAACCAGACTGGATGCAGGTGGCGCTGTGGGTTAATCCACAGAGCCTAGGACTTGCCGATCAGAAGGTCGGCAGTTCGAATCCCCGCGATGGGGTGAGCTCCCGTTGCTCGGTCCCAGCTCCTACCAACCTAGCCGTTCAAAAGCACATCAAAGTGTAAGTAGATAAATAGGTACTGCTCCGGCGGGAAGGTAAACGGCATTTCCATGCGCTGCTCTGGTTTGCCAGAAGCGGCTTAGTCATGCTGGCCACATGACTGTACGCCGGCTCCCTCGACCAATAAAGCGAGATGAGCACCAAAACCCCAGAGTTGGCCATGACTGGACCTAATGGTCAGGGGTCCCTTTACCTTTACCTTTTAACCTTAGTTTAAGGAGCCATTTGGCACCGAGGCCCCCCCACCCCGAGTATCAAACACTGCCCCCAACCTCACAATGTCCATGAAAGCAGTGACACACAGCGAATGTAACTGGAGAAAGGACTCTGTGCATACAGGGAACCAGGCAGAGGGCCTTCTCAGTGGTGGTGCCTGCCCTGTTTAACGCCCTCCCATCAGATGTCAAGGAAATACAGTCATACCTCGGGTTACAGCCGCTTCCGGTTGCTTTTGGGGGGGGGGTTACGGACCACCGGAAACCGGAAGTACTGGAACGGGTTACTTACGGGTTTCGGCGGTCACACATGCACAGAAGTGCTAAATCATGCTTTGCGCATAAGTGCTGAATCACAACCCATGCGTGCGCAGATGCGCTGCTGTGGGTTGTGAATGCTGCGAGTTGCAAACGTAAATCCCGCACGGATCACATTTACAACCCGAGTGTCCACTGCGAACAACTGTCTGACTTTTAGAAGATGTCTGAAGGCAGCCCTGTTTAGGGAAGCTTTTAATATTTGATGAATTATTGTATTTTAATATTTTGCTGGAAGCCACCCAGAGCTGCTGGGGAAACCTAGCCAGATGGGCGGGGTATAAATAATAAATTATTATTATTATTATTATTATTGTTGTTGTTGTTGTTGTTGTTGTTGAAAACAGAGGTGTTGTGTGTCCCCTTGTGACCGATCCTTTAATAAAAAAACAACATATAGATCGATAGAGAGATTAGATATCAATATAGATGGACAGACACATAATTTCATTTAAATGCACAATGCCTTGGAATATAACTCCTCTTTAAATGGGAAGCTGCCTGTATAACAGCATCGTACACAAGAAATAAGTTCCCTCGACCTGCTTTTTGCACCCCATTCATTCCCTGCTCAGCCCCCAGGAACTGAGAATGCCACGCCCGAGACTTACTATTCCACTAGCATTCAAAGATTAAGACACGGCTGGGTCACAACCATAGCTGTAAACTTTCAGATTTGAAAATAAGGGACCAGCAGCCTCGAAAATAAGGGGCCAGCAGCCTCCCCTGTCCCAGGGACAGTCTATGGGATATCTAACAATCAGGGATAGCGGCGGGAAGCAGCTGGAAACAGCGCTGGAATAAGGGGATTTCCCGCAAAAAAAGGGAAGGTTGACAGCTATGGTCATAACCGAAAACAGCCAGCTGTTGATTGCTGATTTGCAGGTCTCCTCCCAAGGAACCGCCCTTTGGTTCAAGGCAAGTTGCTCCCAGGTGGGGCTACCGTCTTAGTCAAGTGTCTTAAGACAGGGGCAGCCTCCAGAAGAGGCTGGACTACAACTCCCATCAGCCTTGGCCGATGGTCAGGAATGACAGGAACTGTAATAGAACAAGATTCAGAGAGCTACCCTGCTACCCTTGGCTAAAGATATAACCCTAAAGCCTTCTGAGCCTCAGTTCTTCTGAGCCTGCCAGCCCTTTCTCTCTCCAACCACATGTAGTTTCACAAAGGCTACATAATCTTCTTTCTGGCCTTGCAAGGAATCAAGCCTTCTGTATTACGGCATATGCTTTGGAACTCCCTTCATGTATTTTCACGTGTAATTTTAGTTTATATGTTTATTTTTTAAAAAATCTGCTGGTTTCATTTTGTTTTTAACATCTGAGCTTATCAGTCATTTTAAAGTATGTTTTCTGTTTCATGTAAACTACTTAGAGGTTATGATGATTTAAATATATATGAATCCTGTGAAAGGAACTGAATGGATGACAGCAATCAGAAGTTTTAAAAGGCACAGAAATATAAATATATATAAAATTCTGCAAGTTCATATATGTACCCTCATATAATTTTTTTTTTGGGGGGGGGGGAGATTTATAGATGGCAGAATTAGGAACACCCAACAGAATTCTCTTAGCAAATGTCAAAGTTCTGGGTGCAAAAATTCAGTTCCGGGTGTGAAATTTTGTACCGTCAATGTGAGAATTCAAGGATGGCAAAATTTCAGAGCCTCTTACAGAATTTCATTGTCAGCTCTGGAGGCACAACTAGAGTCGACACTTGTTATTTCTAAAACCATGAAATCTGTTGCATTTGAAGTTAGAGGAAGAGAAAAGGAAAGAAGTTTTATCTCCCACAGCCTGCAAAATTGGCACAAAATATTTTGACTCCCAGGGCGAAATATATACAATGGTACCTCGGGTTACATACGCTTCAGGTTACATACGCTTCAGGTTACAGACTCCGCTAATCCAGAAATAGTGCTTCAGGTTCAGAACTTTGCTTCAGGATGAGAACACAAATTGTGCTCCAGCAGCGCTGCAGCAGCAGGAGGCCCCATTAGCTAAAGTGGTGCTTCAGGTTAAGAACAGTTTCAGGTTAAGAACGGACCTCCGGAACGAATTAAGTACTTAACCCAAGGTACCACTGTATATAATGTGCCCCTGCAGTTATTGATCTGGGAAACAATCCCCTAGGGACTTCTCCTGCGAGGTTTTCACTAATCTGAATGCAAACTGTAAAAGGAGAGAACCATTCATACAAACATGTATATGCCGACCACTGACCCACCTGCCTCCATATTGTCTACTCTGAATGGCAGAGGCTCTTCGGGTACCCAGAACATTCCTAGCCCCGTAGTCAAGCATCTTCTCAATGGGAAATGTCAGGGATGGATCCTGGGAGATTCTGCATGCACAGCACAGGTCCTACCAACGACCTCCTTTGGTGATGGCAGCAGCTGGGCTGCAGAACATCTGCTTTGCTTGCAGAAGGCCCAGCTTCAATTTGGCCTCCAGGTAGGGTTGGGAGATTCTCCCTTTCCTGAAACCCTGCAGAACTGATGACGGTCAGTGTAGGCAATAGGGAGCTAGATGGAGCAGTAGTACATAAGGCAGATTCTGATGTTCCTCATGTCAACGTGGTTTATGGAGGAGAACCGCCTTGTGGTTTGTGCCCAGTATACCTGAAGGAGCTGACCTTGAAAGCCCTAAATGGCCTGAGGCCAGTATATCTGAAGGAGCGTCTCCACCCCCATTGTTCTGCCCGGACGCTGAGGTCCAGCTCCGAGGGCCTTCTGGCGGTTCCCTCACTGAGAGAAGCCAAGTTACAGGGAACCAGGCAGAGGGCCTTCTCGGTAGTGGCGCCCTCCCTGTGGAACGCCCTCCCATCAGATGTCAAAGAGAAAAACAACTACTTGACATTTAGAGGACATCTGAAGGCAGCCCTGTTCAGGGAAGTTTTTAATGTGTGACATTTTGATGTACAGTGGTACCTTGGGTTAAGTACTTAATTCGTTCTGAAGGTCCATTCTTAACCTGAAACTGTTCTTAACCTGAAGCACCACTTTAGCTAATGGGGCCTCCTGCTGCCGCCACACCACCAGAGCACGATTTCTGTTCTCATCCTGAAGCAACGTTCTTAACCTGAAGCACTATTTCTGGGTTAGCGGAGTCTGTAACCTGAAGCGTATGTAACCCGAGGTACCACTGTATTTTTAATCCTTGTTGGAAGCCGCCCAGGGTGGCTGGGGAAACCCGGCCAGATGGGTGGGGTACAAATAAATTATTATTATTATTCCCAGCGACAAAGATCCAAGCATCTCCCACAAATTCGGCCAGCCCCCTCCCTCCGCCTGGCGGTCAGGCCCACTTCCAACCACGCGAATGGACCAAGTAGGAAGTCCTACCAGGTACGGGTCAACCTGCTGGGCTTCTTACCTGTAGGAGGAGGTGCTCACCCGGGCTGTGACCTCCTCCTTGATCTGCCGGTTGAGCGCATCCACGGCCGCCCGCCCTTTGCTGGTGTCGAGCGACGTGGAGTACCCGGCCGCCACCTGCTGTTGCTGCTGTATCGGGTCGCCCTCAGATACAAGGACCTTCTTCTTGGTCTTCTTGACCCTCCCTTCTTCAGGCCTGGTGGGGTTGGCCTCCTCTTCCTTCCCTCTCTCCTCCTTCTCTGGAGCCACGTGGGTCTTCCTCCTCCTCTCCAGGCTCCCGGGCCTCTCCTTGGAGCCTTTGTCCAGATCCACTGCAGGAATGGGCATAGGTTTGGGGATCCAGGGATGGTCACCTCTCTTGGGGATGGGCCAGGCGCGGAAATCCTTCTGGTACTGGCTCTCCTTCTCGAAGGGCGTGTCCGACGGCTGGTACTCGCTCTTCGGCTTGCAGCTGGGCTCGGGTCTCTGCACCTTCCAAGCCTTGTAGTCCTGGCGCATCACCGAGTCGGCCGACGGGGGATCTTTCGGCTGCTGCCCAGGCTTGTGATGGCCTCCCGGGGCCGCGTGGTCCACAGCTGCAGAGGTCGCCCTGGCAACCGCATCCAGGTCACCCCCGCCAAGGGCAGAGGGCTGGGTCTCGATGGCCGAGGATGGGCGTGGCAGGTGGTGCTGCTGCTGCACCACAACATGGGTCCCCGGGATCTCGGTGGCTTCCGAGTATTTGGTGAAGACCAAAGGCACAGCGATGTCGGCTTTGTCCAGCTGGTTCCAGAAGCGGGCGATGCAGCAGGCCCGGCTGATGCAAGGCCAGGCCATCTTGGCAGCCTGGTCCAGTTCCACTCCTCCCTCCACGTTTGGGGAACACCTACTCACCTCCCTCCCCCTCCCCAGATATAGATAGATACACACACAGACAATGGGAGTCACCAGCTCAGTGGCAACCCAACTCTCTCTCTCTCCCCTTACGTTACAGGCGTGATTTTGCACAAAAAAATAAAAGTGCGGTTGGCAAAAGCACCCAAGCTTGGTCAGAGGCGGAACCCCACTTAAGTAAGACAAACAAACACCCAGCAATTAATAATAATAAAAATCTAGAGTCATTCAGAAAAGAGGATCAAATAAATTCGGAGCCTCTCCCTTTGGCAGGGGGTTGAAGAGTCCGGAGACGCCAAGAGAAAGATGATCAGGGATAGGGAGGAAAATGTCCTATATCCGATTTGCCAATATCCAAAGCAGAGGGCGCCGGCAAGCCCCAAAAGGGAGACTGGAGACCCGCTTGCTTTCAAAGGGCATCGCCCACCCGAGGAGGAGAAAGGGGGGTCCTTCGGAGCCTCATGGCTGAGAGAGGGGACGGTGGGGTGATGGATGGCGGGGGGAGAGATCCGGCCTTGCAGCCCCACCTCTTTTCTTTCGCTCCGTCTGCCTGTCTTTCTCTCTCTCTCTCCGGCTCAACTGCTTGCAGACACCAAGTCAGGCTTCAGAAAGAGCCGCGCGCCTCGGGGCTCCAGCCATCGCCATCCGACGGCAGCGGCGCAAGGACGGCCGCGCTGGTTGCGGCTGCGGCAGAGAGGAGAGAGGACCGCACCCAGTCGCGCGCCCAGGCGAAGAAGGATGCTGGAGGGAGGCGATGCGGTCGGATCACCTGCCTCCGTCAGCACGCACTGCACGCCGGGGAGGGAGGGGGAGGAGGAGGAGGAGGAGGAGGAGGAGGAGGGAGGAAGCAGCCCTTAACCCTTCCCGGCCCGGACAGAAGAGGGAGGCGTTCCCCAAGGGTGGGAGGCGCGCGTTCTTCCCAAGGAAGCAAGGCGCTTGGCAAGATGCGTAAAAAGCGCTCCACGTCTCCAAAGCGCTGCGCCAGGCAATGGCCTGAGCAAGGCTGGCCCTTGGGTTCTTCAGCGTTGTTGTTGTTGTTTAGTCGTGTCCGACTCTTCGTGACCCCCTGGACCAGAGCACGCCAGGCATTTCTGTCTTCCACTGCCTCCCACATTTTGGTCAAACTCATGCTGGTAGCTTCGAGAACACTGTCCAACCATCTCGTCCTCTGTCGTCCCCTTCTCCTTGTGCCTTCCATCTTTCCCAACATCAGGGTCTTTTCCAAGGAGCCTTCTCTTCTCATGAGGTGGCCAAAGTACTGGGGCCTCAGCTTCACGATCTGTCCTTCCAGTGAGCACTCAGGGCTGATTTCCTTCAGAATGGGTAGGTTTGATCTTCTTGCAGTCCATGGGACTCTCAAGAGTCTCCTCCAGCACCAGAATTCAAAAGCATCCATTCTTCGGCGATCAGCCTTCTTTATGGTCCAGCTCTCACTTCCATACATCGCTACTGGGAAAACCATAGCTTTAACTATACGGACCTTTGTCGGCAAGGTGATGTCTCTGCTTTTTAAGATGCTGTCTAGGTTTGTCATTGTTTTTCTCCCAAGAAGCAGGCGTCTTTTAATTTCGTGACTGCTGTCACCATCTGCAGTGATCATGGAGCCCAAGAAAGCAAAATCTCTCACTGCCTCCATTTCTTCCCCTTCTGTTTGCCAGGAGGTGATGGGACCAGTGGCCATGATCTTAGCTTTTTTTTGATGTTGAGCCTGGAGCAGGAACCGGCAAGCCACTCCGGTATCCCTGCCAAGAAAACTCTTCAGCGTTAGGAGCCTCTAGATCAGGCCCCCCTGGCCCTTTGTTCATTCTCAGTGGCCTCCGCAGATGCTTCAATGAGAAGCCCGCATGAGGGACCTGGGTGCAATGAGACTCTCAATCTCAGGGTGGTGGGTTCGAGTTCCACGGTGGTTGAGAATTGGGGGGGGGGTTGGACTAGATGACCCTCAGGGTCCCTTCCAACTTTAGAATTCTAGGATTTTATGACTCTCCCCTCCTGTGGTTTCCAGCAACTGGTATCCAGAAGCTTTGCCTGCCTTCAACTATGGAGAAAAGAACATAGTAATAATGGTCAATAGTCCTATTCTCCATGGATTTGTCCAGTCCTCTGTTAAATCCACATAGCTTGGTGGCCATCACTACCTTCTGCATCACTATGTAATAACTTTATCTGCCCTGAGCTTAACAGAGACCAGTTCCACCAGCAAACCCACCCACTTTGTCTACTGTCTCCTTTCCATGCACCAATGCTTCTAAGATGGTCTTTTTTTAAATAAAAAATATTATTCCAAAACCGAAAAAGAATTACAAGCATCAAATTCAAAATCCATATTCGTTTTGTAACATACATGGTTGACTAGATTAAAATATACCTAATTGCTATAGACTTCCCTTTGCTATATATAAATGCAACGCAATTAGAAATATTATATTAGAAATTTTTATAAATTCCCCTATACCCCCCACTCCCCTTCACCCTTGTGTGATCTCAACATTTTTTTGTAACTTCTTCCATCTTGTTGTGTTGTTGTAGTTTAATAATTATTCAATTGACTCTTCTATTATTTCCTTGCTTACCCCTGCACGTTTTACACGTTATCTATTAATATTCCAGTTCTGGAACCATATTTTTTGTTTCTAAGATGGTCACTGCCCCCAAACTCTCTCTTACGCACACAGTGTGGGCATCTCATATACACTCCATAAATCAACCAAATAATAATAATAATAATAATAATATGATGTTAGCCGCTTTGAGCCCGGCCTTGGCCGGGGAGGGTGAGATACAAATAAAAAATTAATAATAATAATAATAATAATAATAATAATAATAATAAAAGTTATTATTTATATCTCACCCATCTGGCTGGGTTTCCCCAGTCACTCTGGGTGCCTCCCAACAGAATATTAAAAACACGATAAAACACCAAACATTAAAAACTTCCCTAAACAGGACTGGTATCAATTTATCTGGTATCATCTCCTTGCTTGGTAAGTCATCCAAAACCGGGGCTTGTAGGCCAAATTCCAGCTGAGATCATGCGCAAGCTGAATGTGCACACATGCTGACTCCCATTTCTTGCACATTGAACAAGCCGTCCACTTGTTACGAAAGCCCCGCCCCCTGACTCCAGGAACACAGGAAACAGCCTTATAACGAATCAGACCATTGGTTCCGTGTAGCTCAGTATTGTCTGCACTGATTGGCAGTTGGGTCTCCAAGATTTCAGACGGGATCTCTCCAAACCTTACTTGGATAACTGAAAGCAGCCTTGTATCAGGAGGTTTTCCATGTTTGATTTTTATATGTGTTCGAAGCTGCCCAGAGTGGCTGGGTCAACCCAGTCAGATGGGCGGGGTATAAATAATAAAATTATTGCTATTACTATTATTATTACCATTGTTATTATTGGAGGGGCCTGCTGGGGATTGAACCTGCAGACTACATTCAGAATCTTTTCTCTTTCTCTCTTTTTGGCGATCACTTGTAGCCGAGTAAGATTGTCTTCCATAAACACAGGTTTAACAGTGAGTCCGTAAGTGACAGTGGAGGCCAGTTCTGGATCCACATGTCCTTCCACATTGGAGACATTGGTTTCTGGGCAGGAGTTGATCACAGTGTGGATTTGCCAAGCGTGCCTTCCTCTTAGCACGTTTCTCCCTTGCGTCCTGAGTTTGAGCGTCTTCAAAGCCTATGACACCTTTGGTAAAGGCTGTTCTCCAACTGGAGCGCTCGCAGGCCAGTGTTTCCCAATTGTCGGTGTTTATACTACTTTTTTATAGATTTGCCTTGAGAGAGTCTTGAAACTTCTTTTGTTGACCACCAGCATTACACTTTCCATCCAGTGTTTGTTCCCATTTCTGCACTCTTTTTTTTTCTAAAAAAATGAATTTTTATTGTTTTCCTTACATATTCTTTTCCAACAAACCATAAGAATACCATACATTCCCTTTGACTCTGCCGAGTCGCGACTCCCCTCCCTCCCTACAATTGGTATATTTAACCCCTTTCTATCACGCACATCATTCTCACAATAATACTGTTATACATTGGAGGTATTATGTCAATCCTGCTAGTGTCTTAACCTCTTTACAATTCTTCTTTAAATATTCAGTAAATTTACTCCAATTATTTTGGTATCTTTGATCTTCCTGGTCCCGGATCCTCCCTGACAATTTGGCAAGTTCTGTGTATTCTATCAACTTCACCTGCCACTCCTGGATGGTTGGTATGTCTTGTGATTTCCATCTTTGGGCCAGGAGAGTTCTTGCCAGGGGGGTTCATATTATGTTCCCCAGCCCCATTTCTGCACTCTCAGACTTCACATGCACTTGCCAAAGTGTCTCTTGGAAACACAAGGTTTCTCATTTTCAGAGGCAACTGAAAACACACAAGCACACAAACACACAAGCATCTCTCTCTCTCTCTCTCTCTCTCTCTCTCTCTCTCTCTCTCTTGCAAAGGTGCTGGACAGCACCCCAGAATCCCGCCATTCTCTTTCCCAGACAGGAATTTTCAGTACTAAAAATCTTTGGACAGATCCCCAGGCAACCCACCCTTTAAAAAGATCTCAAATGAAAGAGCGAGGGAAAGTCCAGAGGGAGCGAAGGAGCGGTGAATAATGAATTAATCCCCCTCTTTAATCTACCATGGCGTGCCCATTTAGAAATCTGAAAGGCGGATCATAGGCTATGGGAGTGCCAGGGGGCATTTAAAATAAATAGAATCCCAAAGTCTCTAGAGCTGTGTGTTTGTGGAGGGAGGGCGGAATTCTATTCCTGGACGTGGGATTTAAAACCTTTGCAGGCTTTTCCCACAACAGGGGAAGGAAGGAAAGATATCAAGGATCCAGCACTGCCTTAACTACTTATTGCTGCCATAATAATAATAATAATAATAATAATAATGATAATAATTTATTTATACCCCGCCCATCTGGCTGGGCTTCCCTAGCCACTCTAGGTAGCCGCCAACAAAATAACGTATTAAAATACAGTAATGCATCAAACTTCAAAAGCTTCCCTAAACAGGGCTGCCTTCAGATGTCTTCTAAAAGTCTGGTAGTTGTTGTTCTCTTTGACATCTGGTGGGAGGGCGTTCCACAGGGAGGGTGCCACTACTGGGAAGGCCCTCTGCCTGGTTCCCTGTAACTTGGCTTCTCGCAGGGAGGGAACCACCGGAAGGCCCTCAGCACTGGACCTTCAGTCCAGGTAGAACGATGGGGGTGGAGACGCTCCTTCAGTTCTACTGGACCGAGGCCGTTTAGGGTTTTAAAGGTCAACACCAACACTTTGAATTGTGCTTGGAAACGTACTGGGAGCCAATGTAGGTCTTTCAGGACCGGTGTTATGTGGTCTCGGCGGCCGCTCCCAGTCGCCAGTCTTAGCTGCCACATTCTGGATTAGTTGTAGTTTCTGGGTCACCTTCAAAGGTAGCCCCACATAGAGCGCATTGCAGTAGTCCAAGCGGGAGATAACCAGAGCATGCACCACTCTGGCGAGACAGTCTGCAGGCAGGAAGGGTCTCAGCCTACGTACCAGATGGAGCTGATAAACAGCTGCCCTGGACACTGAATTGACCTAGAGTAGTACGTGCTCCCTCAAATCCCAAGTCTTACACCCACTCATAGGAAATGGAGAACCAACCAGAAATTGGAGACATCAGTCTGGGGGAAATGCAAAAGGCCACCAGGAGTTATGAGCCAGTCGCTCCTAACTGATGGCTGAAATAGGCAGCAGCTTTGCCATTAAGAGCAGCCACATTTATAATGGCATCTTAAGAATGATATTAAGGACATAGGAGCAGTGGCGTAGCGTGGGTTGTCAGCACCCGGGGCAAGGCAAGTAATTTGCACCCCCAAACCCGGGGCAAGGCAAGTAATTTGCGCCCCCTAACCCCTAACCTGCCGCCGCTGCCAGCTTCTTCTTGCTGCTGCCTGGGCTGGTCGGGTGTGGTTCTCTCCCGCGCTGAGCGCTGCGCTGGGCGGCCGCTGCACTGTCCCTCCCCCAGATAGTCCCTCCCTCGCTCTCTCTCCGCTCCGCACCGCAACTCCGCACCGCAACGCACGCCTGGCACCCTCCCCCTCCATAGTGGGCGGCGACCCGACAGCTCGGATTGGATGCGCACAGCCAACACTGCAGTGAGAGAGAGTGAGTGAGCCAGGTAGGGGCAGAGAGCTGCGAGTGCGTTGAAATTGCATATGTGGATCAAATATTCAAGGTGTGTGGGTGTTTGGGGTGGTGATTAACATTGTTTTTTTTTAATAAAAAAACAACAGCATGTTTTCTTTTCTTTTTCTTAAAGATTTTCTTGGGCTACAAAAGTGCATACCTCATATTGATTTTCAGATCACAAAGTCTCAAAGTTTCACTGTTTTCAACACGCACAGCAGCCGTGGCAGCAACCGATCAAACATCCACCATTTGCATTCCCAATGTATAAGACGACCCCCACTTTTTAGCATGCTTTTTAAAGGGGGGAAAACAGTCTTATAACAGAAAAGTACGGTAATCATTTGTTCATCCTACACTGTCCAATGCCTTTCCTCATCACTTTCCAAACCAGAAGAAGTCCCATATTTTATTTTTTAATGGAATTTGCCATACTAGGACATTTGAGTCCTTTAACCCATTTTAAGCAAGCAAACCAAAAGCTGAGCTATGCAGCTGACTCGCTTTTGCAAAATACTGACAGCTGGGAGGCACCTTATTCTGAGAAGACATCATCAGTTTCTCTCAGCTAGGCCCCTTCTCCCCTGCTGAGACACAGCACTCATTAGAAAGAGAGAGTCGCTGTTTCCTTTCTGTTTTAAGCCCTTGTTAGTCTAGTGGAGAAGGAAGGCAGATCACCAGATCTTTTACCATCATCCGCCAAAGATTTAAAGCACCCACGCTCTTTGTGCTGTCTGTGTTAAGGGGAATATGAGTTGATTGGTTGACTGGGTTTATTTATTTATTTATTTATTTATTTAAAAAATGTTATTAAACTTTATTAAATGTTGCACAGAATGAAACATGCTATTCTATTATATAAAAGAAGATCTACACAAAAAGAAAAAAGAAAGAAAAGACAAACAAAAATAAAAAACGAAAATTTTTGTCAAAAACACAGCTACCCAAGAAATACAAACCATCATTGATTATATTCTAAACACATAATTCCAGTAAGACAGCCTTTTATCTTGACCGTATCTTTCTCTACCCGCAACTCTCACTTTCTTATCTGTACCTAATCTCCGGTTTCATTCCCTGATTTATTTGATGACTTCCTTCTACCTCTATGCAGTTCCTAATTTATCATAATGCTGGTGGTCAACGAAAGAGATTTAAAGACTGTCTCAAGGCTGAATGCAATGTTTAAAAAAGATATGCGAGAAAAAGGTTTTTTAGGGAAAAAATCGAGGTTCCAGCAAGAAATCTTGAATAGTGATATAAAAATATTGTCAAAAATGTATAAATTATTACTTGAATGGCACACAAAAGATGAGGAAGTAAAAACGGTTATGATTCAATGGGCCAAAGATTTTGGTTACAATATACAATTAGAGGAGTGGATTAAACTTTGGAAAGAAGGAATGAAATTCACCGCATGTACTACGATAAAGGAAAATGTTATGAAAATGATATACAGATGGTATATAACCCCTGTGAAACTTGGAAAGATGTTTAAAGTCAGTAATAAATGTTGGAAGTGTCAAGAGAAAGAAGGGACATTTTATCACATGTGGTGGGAATGTAAGAAAGTGAAATGCTTTTGGGAAATGATTTATAATGAGATGAAAAAAATGTTGAGATACACCTTTGTAAAGAAACCAGAAGCATTTTTACTTGGTATAGTAGGGAATGATGTTGGAAAGAAAGATGTGAAGTTATTTAGATATGCAGTAACAGCAGCCAGAATTTTGTTGGCCCAAAGGTGGAAACAGGAAGAAATGCCAACGAGGGAAGAATGGAGAATGAAATTGATGGAGTACACAGAAATGGATAAATTAACTGGGAAAATTCGAAACCAACGCGATCAGAGATTCACCGAGGACTGGAATAAATTTACAGAGTATATGAAAACTGTGTGTGATCAGGAAATAACGCTTGTTGGATTTCAAGAAGCTCTGTGAAAAAATAAACTGAAATGTCGCTTAAAAGAGATGATAAAATAGGGAATGTCAAAGTGCAACATAAATGTATGAAATGTGAGAAGTTGTGATAAATATGAAAATTGTCAGATAGGCTGATGGAAGTCAAAAAGAATGTATAAGTTAAATTGGATGTTAAATTATAAATGAATTGGTTTATTGGAAATTTGAATAAAAATTAATTAAAAAAAAAAAAAAAGACTGTCTCAAGGCAAATCTTAAAAAATGTAGTATAAACACCGACAACTGGGAAACACTGGCCTGTGAGCACTCCAGTTGGAGAACAGCCTTTACCAAAGAAGTCATGGGCTTTGAAGACACTCAAACTCAGGACAAAAGGGAGAAACGTGCTAGGAGGAAGGCACGCTTGGCAAATCCACACCGTAATCAACTCCCGCCCAGAAACCTATGTCCCCACTGTGGAAGGACGTGGGGATCCAGAATTGGCCTCCACAGTCACTTACGGACTCACTGTTAAAACCGTTTCTTCCAGTAGCACCTTAAAGACCTTAAATTATGTGTTGCCAAAGGCTCAGAGGCCCCTGAAAAATTATGTGCTGTTTGGTGGGATTTTATCGTTGTTGTTGTTGTTTAGTCATTTAGTCAGGTCCAACTCTTCAGACCAGAGCACGCCAGGCACTCCTGTCTTCCACTGCCTCCCGCAGTGTGGTCAAACTCAGGCTGGTAGCTTTGAGAACACTGTCCAGCCATCTCGTCCTCTGTCCTCCCCTTCTCCTTGTGCCCTCCATCTTTCCCAACATCAGGGTCTTTTCCAGGGAGTCTTCTCTTTCCATGAGGTGGCCAAAGTCTTGGAGCCTCAGCTTCACGATCTGTCCTTCCAGTGAGCACACAGGGCTGATTTTCTTCAGAATGGAGGGGTTTGATCTTCTTGCAGTCCATGGGACTCTCAAAAGTCTCCTCCAGCACCATAATTCAAAAGCATCAATTCTTTGGCAATCAGCCTTCTTTATGGTCCAGCTCTCACTTCCATACATCACTACTGGGAAAACCATAGCTTTAACTATACGGACCTTTGTTGGCAAGGGATTTTATCTTATGTACAATGAATACAGACACCAAGGATTCCCTTTTTCACAATGCAATGCTTTCCTATTATTATTATTATTATTATTATTATTATTATTATTATTATTAATTTAATTTCTATACCGCCCTATACTGGAAGGTCTCATAGTCTTAAGCCACCCAATATTGAGTCTTTTTCAAAAAGGCAGCTCTGCTGCTATTATTTTTATTGAATTGATTTGTATTGTTTGATTGACCACTTTAATCAAAGCTTTAAAAACCACACACGTATAAATCATATGGCCCCCCAAAGAATCCTGAAAACTGTCATTTAACTGCGATCCCCAGCCCCCTTAACAAAATTCAGTTGCTGAGATTCTTTGCAGAGGTACGGAACGGGCTTTAAACGCAGGGTTTGTACACAGCCTACAACTTCCACCAGCCACAGGCGGCACAACTTTCGCTGCTTTTCAGATTAAAGGAAGCCACACACAGACGCCATATGTTCCGGCTCTCCCAATTTACCAGGGAGAGAGAGAGACTCTGTTTTCTGACTCAAGTCCCTAGCTGAACCTGCCTGTGCGTTATCACTCGGAGACACTCAAACAGAGAAAACTGCCATTCTTCAAATCTCAGCCCCCTACTCAGATCCCGAGAGAGAGGCAAAATGGGTGCTGAATTCCTAGAGCCCATGTGTGCTATGTCAGCAGTGGCGGAGCAAGGTGGGTGTGGTGGGGGCGGTCTGTCCCGGGTGTCACCTCCAAGGGGGGGGGGTGTGTGACAAATTGCTGTGCGGCACTCAACGTCTGTGAGAGATGCCGCTGGTTTTGCATGCGCAGGCTTCCCGCTGCCAAAATGGTCCGTCCGCCGACTGCCCCTCAGCTGTAGGGTGGCAGGCAGACTCCTAGGTGCAAGGCACGTGATAGCCGGCAGGAAAGCTCAACAACTCTGGCTTCCACCAATATGAAATAAAGTCAAACCATTTTTGCGGGATAGATAGATAGATAGATAGATAGATAGATATAGATATAGATATAGATATAGATATAGATATAGATATAGATATAGATATAGATATAGATATAGATATAGATATAGATATAGATATAGATATAGATATATAGTGGGGGGGGGTTGACAAGAAATTTTCTGCACCTGGAACCACCTGACCCAACTCTATCCGTTGATGGATGGCCATCCTGACTCGGCCCCAGACACACTGATCAGATGTTTGGAATGGTTACGCGGGAGCCGGCTGAAGTGAAATCCTTCAAAGACAGAGGTCCTTTGACTGGGTACGGATGATATGGGATTGGGGGGGCAACTCCCATCTCTTGCGGGGGCGCAATTAGTGCCAGCACCGTCCATTAAGAGTTTGGGTGTAATCTTCGACACCTCCCTTTCCATGGAGGCGCAGATTGCAGCTATAACAAAGGCGGCATTTTTTCATCTCCGCCAAGCTAAGCAGTTGGCTCCTTACCTCTCTCGCCCTGACCCTAGGCACTGTGATCCACGCGACGGTCACCTACAGGCTGGATTATTGTAACTTGCTCTACGTGGGGCTGCCCTTGAGGCTGACCCAGAAACTCCAGCGGGTGCAGAATGCTGCAGCGAGACTCCTTACGGGGTCCTGGCTGCAGGATCACATTCACCCGGTACTATACCAGCTGCACTGGCTCCCGGTGGAGTACAGGATCAGGTTTAAGGTGCTGGTTTTAACCTTTAAAGCCCTATACGGCCTAGGACCCTCGTACCTACGGGCCTGCCTCTCCTGGTATGTCCCAGGGAGGACCTTGCGGTCTTGAAATAAAAACATCTTGGAGATCCCGGGCCACAGGGAGGTTAGGCTGGCCTCAACCAGAGCCAGGGCTTTTTCGGCCGTGGGCCTGATCTGGTGGAACGCTCCGTCACAAGAGACTAGGGCCCTGCAGGACGTGACATCTTTCCGCAAGGCCTGCAAGACAGAGCTGTTCCACCAGGCCTTTGGCCAAGGCACAGTCTGACCCCCTCCTTTGGCAATCCTCACAGAGCTCTAGCCCAATGGTTGCCATTAATCTGATTCGAGCTGATTTTATAATGAAATGATTTTAAAATGCTGTGTATTTTACTGTTAGCCGCTCTGAACCCTCCTTGGGTGTTTTTGCCTAGCTGGAATGTGCCCTTGAACTGGGGCAATGCCTCTTCATTATTGAACGAAGGGGATGCTCCCAATTTTGCCTCTGGCCCTGACTGCCACTTGCATGCGGCCCCCACAATGCTCCCTGCAAAGGGATGTGGCCCTTCAGTTGGAAAATAAAACCTCCCCTGCCCCCGTGATGGGCGTGCTGCCAAGGGAACATTGCAGAATGGCACCCAATGGATCGGCAAACCTTCAGACTTTGCGATAAGGCGTAATCTTATCAGGAAGCCCGGCAGCAGGGACTTAGCACCAGACTGGGTGCGATCAGCCTTTGACCATCAAAGGTGGCAAAGGCATTAGGTGGTTAAACGGCACATGTTAAGGAAATGCACGATTTAGGAAACTCTAGCTTCAGCAACTTGATTAGGTGAAATGAAAACTAAGGTACAAGAAATAAGAGGTGGAATTATGAAATAACTTTATTATGTTTAATTTAAATACATAAGAATTGGGACATAACATTGTGAATCTAGAAACATGATAAATCGAAAGATACAGTAAGTTATGAAACAAGGTAACAAATTGCTGATGTTTGTACTACAAAGAATGCAGGGTTTGGAGGATGTGGGGAAGTCCAGTTGGTTTGTTAAAAAATATTAAGGAAAGTTGGACTCTTTATACTTTTTCCTTTTTTTCTGTTTTCTTTCTTTTTTCTTTATTCTGTATATCTTTGACTATAAGAAAAGAAACTTAATAAAAATATTATAAAAAATAATAATAATAATTAAATCCATTGATGATGATGATGATAATGATTTATTCCCCGCCCATCTGGCTGGGTTTTCCCTGGAAAAGACCCCCCTGATGCTGGGAAAGATGGAGGGCAGAAGGAGAAGGGGACGACAGAGGACGAGATGATTGGACAGTGTTCTTGAAGCTACCAGCATGAGTTTGACCAAACTGCGGGAGGCAGTGGAAGACAGGAGTGCCTGGCGTGCTCTGGTCCAGGGGGTCACGAAGAGTCGGACACGACTAAACGACTAAACAACAACAACACCCTGCCCATATGGCTGGGTCTCCCCAGCCACTCTGGGCGACTCCCAACAGAACATTACAAACACGATAAAACATCAAACATGAAAAACTTCTCTAAGCGCGGGTGGTGCTGTGGTCTAAACTACATGCCAGTGCAAGTAGATAAATACAGTAGGTATTTCGAAAGCACACCAGTGCAAGTAGATAAATAGATACCACTGCAGTGGGAAGGTAAGCAGCATTTCCGTGCGCTCTGGTTTCCGTCACGGTGTCCCGTTGTGCCAGAAGTGGTTTAGTCCTGCTGGCCACATGACCTGGAAAGCTGTCTGTGGACAAACGCCACTCCCTTGGCCTGAAAAGTGAGATGAGCACTGCAACCCCATAGTCGCCTTTGACTGGACTTAACCGTCCAGGGGTTCTTTGCCTTTACCCCTCCCACCTAGAAACTGCATTATACAGAGTCAGACCCTTGCTCCATCTAGCACATTGGCAGCTACCAACAGCAGCTCTCCATGGTTTCTGGCAGGGGGTCTCTCCTAGCTCTCCTTGGGGATGCCGGGGATCGAACCTGAGACCTTCTGCTTCCAAGGTGGATGCTCTTCCACTGAGCTACGGCCCTTCCACCCATTGATGTCTGCAGGAAGGCTGCTGTCCAAGCAAGAGCCCTGCCGACTGTTGCTCCCAGGCAAGGGGTACAGTGGTCCCTTGGTTCTCAAACTTAGTCTGTTCTAGAAGTCTGTTCCAAAACCAAAGCGTTCCAAAACCAGGGTGCGCTTTCCAATAGAAAGTAATGCAAAATTCATTAATCTGTTCCAGACTTTTAAAAACAACCCCCAAAATGGCAATTTGACATGTTTTTTTTTACTATCTAACGAGACCATTGTTTCATAAAATGACAGCAATAAAGAATGTACTGCAGTCACACAATCACTCAATCTACCAGTAGCTGAACTGGGTTCCACACAGCCACAAAAACAAAACAAAAAAGCCACGAAAACAAAAATGCAAAATAAATAGCAGAAACAGACAGACCTCAGCGTAACACTCAAAACGGAGCACGTTCGGCTTCCGAAAAGAGTTTGCAAACCGGAACACTTCCTTCTGGGTTTGCAGTGTTTGGGTTCCAAGTCGTTTGAGTACCAAGGTACCACTGTATTCAGAAGCAAGCTATGGCTGATCCTGAAGGCAGCATATAGCCACTGTGGCGCTCATCTCGCTTTCAGGCCGAGGGAGCCGGCGTTTGTCCACAGACAGCTTTCCAGGTTGTGTGGTCAGCAGGACTAAACCACTTCTGGCACAACAGGACACTGTGACGGAAACCAAAATGCACAGAAACGCTGTTTACTTTCCCGCCGCAGTGGTACCTATTTATCTACTCGCACCGGCATGCTTTCAAACTGCTAGGTTGGCAGGAGCTGGGACAGAGCAATGGAAGCTCACCCCATTGTGCAGATTCGAACCACCAACCTTCTGATCGGCAAGCCCGAGAGGCTCAGTGGTTTAGACCACAGCGCCACCCACATCAAACTGGTGGTAACACCTTGAACTTGGCATGGTAGAAAATCGGCAACCCGTGCAGGTCTCTGAGCACAGGTGTTGCGTGCAGGCAATGCCTCACACCTGTCAGCTATCGTGCCGCAGCGTTTTGCAGAGCTGCAAGGGCCAGCTGAGAAGTTGGCAACCCTACACACTTGGGAGAAGACACCCTCCAGCAGCCACGGGTCACAGCACTGCATTACTTTCTCCTCCTGTTCCTTGATAGAGATGGAGTTTCAGCCGGACAAAGCCCCGTTTGCTGGGAGATGCGTCTTGTGCGAGTCTTTTTTACCCTCCTGCCGTCTGCGGGTACAAGAGGCTCTTCTGTTGGACTGACAAACAAAAGCCCTGTTGGTACTTGTTGCTTCTGTATTAAGGGAAAATAGAAGCCTCACAGATGCCTCAGACGATTGTTAGGGCCACAAACAACTCCCTGAACAGACTGGCGGGGAGTATGGAGCAATGTGCAGCCGGAAGATTCACATTGTCTCCTGGAAGGAGGCATCTCTCCTGTTCTGCGTTATGCCTCCTCTGAAGCAAGTCCCACAGAGCCCAGTGGATTTTATGTTTGAGAAAATATGAGCACTTCGCCAGGGCAAAACCTAGAGGATTCAGATGCAAAATCTTTCCAATAACATTTTTTTTTAATTGAAAACATTTCAAACAAAAGAAAGTGAAAAACAAACGGAAAAATAAATAAAAGTGTATAAATACACACACACACACACACATATCACACCACACCATAATTCTACACATGCTTATCTAATACCACTGATATTGATCCACTGGAAAGAAAATCTATGCCCCTCCTTTCATTAATGGATGGAAGACATGGCAACTCTTGCAACATGTTTAGGGAAGTTTAAAGGTAAAGGTAAAGGGACCCCTGACCATTAGGTCCAGTCATGGCTGAATTTGGGGTTCCGGCGCTCATCTCGCTTTATTGGCCGAGGAAGCTGGCGTACAGCTTCTGGGTCATGTGGCCAGCATGACTGAGCCGCTTCTGGTGAACCAGAGCAGTGCACGGAAACGCCATTTACCTTCCCACCGGAGTGGTACCTATTTACGGGAGCTCACCCCATGGCAGGGATTCGAACCGCCGACCTTCTGATCAGCAAGCCCTAGGCTCTGTGGTTTAACCCACAGCACCACCCGTGTCCCACTCTGCTTCTAAATATACCTGGTGCCTCAAGGGATATCTTCAAGAGAAGACAAGGCAAAGAAGTCAACCCTACACAGATCCAGAGCTAAGTCCCTAAGGCGGTTGGTTGGCCTTCTGATCGGCAAGCCCAAAAGCATGGGTAGGCAAACTAAGGCCTGGGGGCCGGATCTGGCCCAGTCGCCTTCTAAATCTGGCCCATGGACAGTCCGGGAATCAGCATGTTTTAACATGAGTAGAATGTGTCCTTTTATTTAAAATGCATCTCTGGGTTATTTGTGGCGCATAGGAATGCGTTCATTTCCCCCCCCAAAAATTAGTCCTGCCCCCCACAAGCTCTGAGAGACAGTGGACTGACCCCCTGCTGAAAAAGTTTGCTGACCCCTGCCCAAGATTCTCAGTGGTTTAGCTGGACTAGACAGGCCTCTGCAAGACTCTCTCTGCGCTTTGGGCTTTGCTACCTTTCTTAAATCAAAGTTTCCTAATGCACACAGGAACACTTGATCCGTTCCATGGGTTAGGCGTAATCCACTCCCACGTTAATTGCTCCCTGCAAACCACTCCTTTAATTCTGCGTCAGCAGAGACTTTGCTCTTTCCCGTTTCCTTCGCTCGTCCGTGGAAATTCCTTTCCCATCCAGTTTGAAGCCACGCACCGCAATGAAGGTCGAATTTGCTCCCCGCTCGATCCCTTTAGACAGGAGGCTCCAGACGGCTTCCGTCCTCCAGTGGGTCTTCAGTTTCCTGGGTCTAGGTAAAACAAAACAGAACCCTACTAAATATTTGATTCAAGCAGGTAGCTGTGTTGGTCTGCTGTAGTTGAAATAAATTAAAGCAATTCTTTAAGAAGATAGTTTAAAAGACTCTTCTTAAAAACTCCCTTAAAAGAATCAAGTCTTCAAAAAAGTTATATGATCTAAGAAAGTCTTTAAAAGAAAACTTTCCAAAAGAATTAAAAAATTATAATGTAGCAGCTTAGAGACCAACTGAGTAGTTCTAGGTTTAAGCTTTTGTGTGCATGCACACTTTTTAGACACGTATCTGAGGTATTTGAAGAAGTGTGCAAGCACACGGAAACTTATACCCAGAACAAACTTAGTTGGTCTCTAAGGAGCTACTGGACAATGTTTTAATTTATGTAGATAACACAGACAGTCTTTACTTAGACTTTGTTATTCTAACCCACATGCAACTGTACTCATTCTACATCATAGTTTTGTTTCTTATCAGATACCCACATCTGAAGGCATCTGCATGTACACGAAAGCTTATACCTAAAACTACTGTACTCAGTTGGTGCTACATTATAATTTTTAAATTCTTTTGGAAGGATTCTTGTACAGACTTTCTTAGATCATATAACTTTTTTGAAGACTTGATTCTTTTAATGGAGTTTTTAAGAAGAGTCTTTTTAACTATCTTCTTAAAGAATTGCTTTAATTTATTTCAACTACTAAATATTTCTGAGACACTGCCAGTTTGATCCTAACCACATCTACTCAGAAGTCAGTCCTACTTGAATTCAGTGGGTTTTGCCTAGGTAAGTGGGCTTAGGACTGCAGCCGTAGCCGTTTTGCTTAACTAGATCACAACAGCAGGTGGGAACAAGACAGTGATCTTGTTGAAAAGAGTCTCATGAAGTTATCTAAATGAACTTCTTTTCACCCATAGGAGATGGAGAGGTTCGTATTCCTGACTTAGCAACAACGGTTTGCATGGCAGCCTTTCTGTGCCGCCGTGCGCAAACAGCAAGATCTGTAGGTTTGTTACTGGTCTCACTCCTTGAGAAATCCCCCAACACGAAGAGAATTAGTAGGCAGGGCACATATTTGTATTGCATTTCTAGGTGCTAATCTGTATTTACAGATGCCTCAGGAAGATCAGAGAGGTGCATGCCTGTGGTAGCACTGTTCTTAATATATATTTGTTTACATCCCGCCTTTGCTCCTGGCGGGATTAGCACCGTATTTTGCAGTGCACTAAGACACCCTAAGCAAAGGTGGTTTTCTTCTCTAACTAGGACAGAGATTTCCAAACTTCTCATGTCAGTGACACACTTTTTTAGACATGTATCATTTTGCGACACAGTACAGTGGTACCTCAGGTTAAGTACCGTATTTTTTGCACCATAACACTCACTTTTTTCCTCCTAAAAAGTAAGGGGAAATGTCTGTGCGTGTTATGGAGGGAATGCCTATGGGTGGCATGCCTACGGATTTTCCTCCTCTAAAAACTACGTGTGTGTTATGGTCGGGTGCGTGTTGTAGAGCGAAAAATACGGTATTTAATTCGTTCCGGAGGTCCGTTCTTAACCTGAAACTGTTCTTAACCTGAAGCACCACTTTAGCTAATGGGGCCTCCTGCTGCTGCCGCGCCACCGGAGCACGATTTCTGTTCTCATCCTGAAGCAAAGTTCTTAACCCGAGGTACTATTTCTGGGTTAGCGGAGTCTGTTACCTGAAGCGTATGTAACCTGAAGCGTATGTAACCTGAGGTACCACTGTAATAGCAAACCGGAGGTTAAACTTCTTCTTTGGCAATCACTCGTAGTCAAGTAAGATTGTCTTCCATAAACACAGGTTTAACAGTGAGTCCACAAGTGACTGTGGAGGCCAATTCTGGATCCATACGTCCTTCCACAGTGGGGACATTGATTTCCAGGTAGGAGCTGATCACGGTGTGGATTTGCCAAGCATGCCTTCCTCTTAGCACGTTTCTCCCTTGCGTCCTGAGTTCAGCTGTCTTCAAAGCCCATGACACCTTTGGTAAAGGCTGTTCTCCAACTGGAGCGCTCGCAGGCCACTGTTTCCCAGTTGTTGGTGTTTATGCTACATTTTTAAAGATTTGCCTTGAGTCTTGAAACCTCTTTTGTTGACCACCAGCATTACACTTTCCATTTTTAAGTTGGGAATAGAGTAGTTGCTTTGGAAGACAGTAATCAGACATCGGAACAACATGACCAAACCCCTATCTAGCCCCATGGGTTTCGTGAGGACACGCCAACACACTAATGTGTTGTGACACACAGAAAGCTCTGAACTAGGGGCCACCACGCCAGCTTGTTCCTGTACCCAACTCCAGCTACCCCTTTGTCCTTCCCCACCACTACCCCTTTTCCCAGTACAATTTTTTCTTAATTTTTTCCAAACATTTTCACAAGGATCTTCATATCATTACAGAGTTTGATAAATGGACTTCTCCGCAGTGTTTTTACTCGAACCTTCCTCACTGCATTATATCTCTTACAAAAAGGTTTCTCTATTACCGTTATTCTTTCGTTTTTCTTCCGCCGCTTTCATCTCGAATCCTGCCCGCAATTTCATTTGACTATAGTGGTGTTGTTGTTTTTTAATAGTCCATGAAAGGTCTCCATCCTTCTACTAAAAAGTTCCCCATTTTGATCTCTCAGTTTCGCTGTCAGCTTTGCCATTTCTGCATAGCCCATTGCTTTCAAAAGCCACACTTTCAAAAGCAACCTGCTCTTCTTTCCGTTTCTGTGCATATAATATTCTGACTGCTGTTATCACACACAGAACCCCCTCTCCTTTACACCTCGCCCACCCCCTCGGTTATTCCCCCCCCACAGCTCACCCCGCCCCTTTTTTCTTCAGGCCCCTCCCACTCACACCCCAAGTCCCCACCCCTTTTAAAAGAAGGTGACGGTGCTTCACACAGCGGTTTGCTAAACCTCCGTATTAAGGACCTCCACCCTCCCTTAAACCTTGCTGCAGTGCTTTAAACGGGTTTGCTCAACTATAGGATGCTGAACAAAATGAATTACCGGTATGTTGTTGTTGTTGTTGTTGTTGTTGTTGTTGTTGTTGTTGTTGTTGTTGTTTATACCCCACCCATCTGGCTGGGTTTCCCCAGCCACTCTGGGCAGCTCCCAACAGAATATTATTGATGATAATAATAATAAAGCGATAAAACATCAAACATTAAAAACTTCTCTAAACAGGGCTGCCTTCAGATGTCTTCTAAAAGACAGATAGTTGTTTATTTCCTTGACATCTGATGGGAGGGGGTTCCACAGGGAGGGCGCCACTACCGAGAAGGCCCTCTGCCTGGTTCTCTGTAGCCTCTCTTCTCATAGGGAGGGAACCGCCAGAAGGCCCTCGGAGCTGGACCTCAGTGTCTGGGCAGAATGATGGGGGTGGAGATGCTTCTTCAGATATACTGGACTGAGGCCATTTAGGGCTTTCAAGGTCAGCACCAATACTTTGAACTGTGCTCGGAAACGTACTAGGAGCCAACGTAGGTCTTTCGGGACCAGTGTTATATGGTCCCAGCGGCCACTCCCAGTCACCAGTCTAGCTGCTGTATTCTGGATTAATTGCAGTTTCCGGGTCACCTTCAAAGGTAGCCCCACGTAGAGCGCATGGCAGTAGTCCAAGCGAGAGATAACCAGAGCATGCACCACTCTGGTGAGACAGTCTGATTGAGCAACCTTCTCTGATGTTCTTCTCTACCATGGCATTATGACAGAGATGGAGGAGGAGATGATGGAGGAGGAAAGGGCATCTCCTGTGCAGGTTAAAACTAAGTAGGCAGGTGGAAGCAGACTGAGGTTCATAGGGCTGTGTCTTGTGGTCCAAATGGACTGCCATCCACTGAGCGAGGGCAGGTTTCATTTGCTTAAATCCTACACACTGAGCACCTGCTAAAGGTGAACTCCGCCCCGTCTGAAAAATGACAGTCCTACGTGGCCAGCAGACCACAGTTTGACTGTGAGCTCAGACAGTTGGAAGTTAAGAATCTGATGCCTCGTTGTAGAGGAAGATCATTCATTGTGGGGCAACAGAGCAATGTTTCACGCTGGCCAATACTGAGTGATGGGGAGAGGAGATGCTTGCAGTTTCCAAGGCGACAAGTTAGGGAGAGGAAAGTAGTGGCTTAGGAAGCTTGTAGGAGTACGGAGTGTTTTCCGGAGGAAATGGAATGAGGCAGCAGGGGAGAAAACAAACTGAACAATGGATGGGGTTAGGTGGATCTAGCCCAGCGATGTGATCCCATGTATGGGTCTGCTAGG
Organism: Podarcis erhardii; assembly: GCF_964252035.2. NCBI lineage: Eukaryota > Metazoa > Chordata > Lepidosauria > Squamata > Lacertidae > Podarcis > Podarcis erhardii. Next base: position 9,384,598 of record NC_138508.1, read on the forward strand.
AAGCCTGCGAACAGGTCCCAATGATGGCATTATGCCTCCCATGCAATATTCGACCCAAGCAAGTGATGAGGTTCATGTTTAGGGATGTGGAGACCAGTTGTGGGCCCGATCATTCTTTCTCTTCCCTTTGCAGGCCACATTTAAGAGGTGGATAGTCCCACCCCATGCCCCTCCCTGGATGTCATGACGACACCGGGCAACACATTTTTTGCCTGCACGATCGGTTGATGGTTGGGGCTTGCAAACCCCATTCAGCCCAGCTGCCCCAAACAGCACGGGGTCAGGATGCTTAGAAGGTTGTCTCACCCCTTATATGCCCAAACCAAGCACTCTGCAGGTGAGGGCCTCCTGCGGATGCCAGCCTATCAGGAGGTCCGTTCCACACAATGTAGGAATCAGGTTTTAGTGTGGTGGCCTGCCCTTTGGAACTCCCCTCCCCTTGAATATTAGACAGGTGCCATCTAGGTAAAAGGTAAAGGACCCCTGGATGGTTAAGTCCAGTCAAAGTTGACTATGGGGTTGTGGCGCTCATCTCGCTTTCAGGCCTAGGGAGCCGGCGTTTGTCCACAGCCGGCTTTCCGGGTCATGTGGCCAGCAGGACTAACCCGCTTCTGGCGCAATAGAACACAGTGATGGAAACCAGAGCGTACGGAAACGTTGTTAACCTTCCCGCCGCAGCGGTACCTATTTATCTACTTGCACTGGCGTGCTTTCAAACTGCTAGGTTGGCAGGAGCTAGGACAGAGCAACGGGAGCTCACTCCGTTGTGGGGATTAGAACCGCCAGCCATCCTATTGGCAAGCCCAAGAGGCTCAGTGGTTTAGTCCACAGCGCCACCCGCGTCCCTCAGGCGCCATCTCTAACCATTGTGGCTGGTCACCATTGCTAGCTCTCTCCTCCATGAATTTCACCTGTCTGGACCGTGTCCTCGAAATCTGGAAATGTTTCTTGCTTGCCTGGATAGAGAGAGGGTTGACAAATGTCTCTGCAGACTTGCCTATTCTATCCAAGTAAAATAATAATACAGTTGTACCCTGGAAGTTGAACGGAATCCGTTCCGGAAGTCCGTTCAACTTCCAAAACGTTCGGAAACCCAGGTGCAGCTTCTGATTGGCTGCAGGAAGCTCCTCCAAGCCAATTGGAAGCCGCGGAAGCCCCATCAGACATTCGGCTTCCACAAGAACGTTCGAGAACTGGGACACTCACTTCCGGGTTTCCGTCGTTTGGGAGCCAATTTGTTCAGGAGCCAAGGCGTTTGAGATCCAAGGTTGTTGTTGTTGTTGCTTAGTCGTTTAGTCGTGTCCGACTTTTCGTGACCCCATGGACCAGAGCACGCCAGGCACTCCTGTCTTCCACTGCCTCCCGCACTTTGGTCAAACTCATGCTGGTAGCTCCGAGAACACTGTCCCACCATCTCGTCCTCTGTCGTCCCCTTCTCTTTGTGCCCTCCATCTTTCCCAACATCAGGGTCTTTTCTAGGGAGTCTTCTCTTCTCATGAGGTGGCCAAAGTATTGGAGCCTCAGCTTCAGGATCTGTGTTTCCAGTGAGCACTCAGGGCTGATTCCCTTCAGAATGGATCGGTTTGATCTTCTTGCAGCCCATGGGACTCTCAAGAGTCTCCTCCAGCACCAGAATTCAAAAGCATCCATTCTTCGGCGATCAGCCTTCTTTACGGTCCAGCTATCACTTCCATACATCACTGCCAAAGAATGCTCCAACTACCACACAATTGCACACATTTCACACGCTAGCAAGGTTATGCTTAAAATTCTACAAGGAAGGCTCAAGCAGTATGTGGACTGAGAACTCCCAGAAGTGCAAGCTGGATTTCGAAGGGGCAGAGGAACCAGAGACCAAATTGCAAACATGCGCTGGATTATGGAGATCCAAGCTACGACTGTAATAATAAAATTACATTTGAGGCTCTGCCCTCCAATGGCATATGGCTCTTGGGATAATTAATAATAATAATAATAATAATAATAATAATAATAATAATAATTTATTATTTATACCCCGCCCATCTGGCTGGGCCTCCCCAGCCACTCTGGGCGGCTTCCATAGAAACCAAAAATACAGTAAAATCGCACGTTAAAAACTTCCCTGAACAGGGCTGCCTTAAGATGTCTTCTGAATGTCAGGTAGTTGTTTATCGCTTTGGGATGTAGTTCGGAAAGGAATGCGGACCTCCAAAAATGTTCCCCAGCCCTGTGTTAAATGGAAGTGAGTGCGGTGTGTGTGTGTGTGAATGTGGCCTCGTTCCCTTGGGACATCCTCTTTGTCCGCCTGCTTTGGGAAAATTGATCTGTTTGTCTGGATGCTGCAGTCTCTCTCTTTCTGTCTTTCTCTCTCTCTCCACAGCACGGCTGATGCCAGCCGTTCTGCCTGTTAGCAGATGGGCTCGGTGGCAGCCGCTCGGCTCTGCCGCTCTCGGCCGTTGCTGTGGTTACACGAGGGAAGCGCAGGAGGCCTCGCTGGGTGAGGCAAGCACGGGGTGCCCCTCGCTGGCACGAAAACCAGCGGCCGCTACCCTCAACCTCTCCTGTGTGGTCCTTTTCGAAGGAGGACAGCGATTCCAAAACAGCATGTTCTCGAAAGGGACCGGCGTTGGTGCAAAATGAAATGAAATTGAAAAACGGATGATGCGTGTCCCTTTTGTTGGAAGGACAAAGGAGGCATTTTGTTTTTATTTATTCAGTTTCATCCAGGGAGCACTGGGTGGTTTACAACACAAAAACACCAAAATACGCACCATAATTGCAAACAAAACAATATCCCCCGCGGTTTAGAAAGGCCACAGATTAATTTTTGCTGCCTTCGCAAACTGTTTTCCGTAACGTTGCTGTTTCTCCCCTTCTCCTGCACCCTATTTTCCATCCAATCATAACCTCAATATTATAATCTGATTGCTTCTGTTGCTCATAAGCTCAAATCCTGCTTGTGAGGTCATTGCAGTATAGCCGGCTTCCTCAAACTCGGCCCTCCAGATGTTTTCAGCCTACAACTCCCATGATCCCTAGCTAGCAAGACCAGTAGTCAGGGATGATGGGAATTGTGGTCTCAAAACATCTGGAGGGCTGAGTTTGAGGAAGCCTGCGCTAGAGTATTTCTTTAAGTATACCTGAAGAAGCGTTATACCTGAAGGAGCGTCTCCACCCCCATTGTTCTGCCCGGACGCTGAGGTCCAGCGCTGAGGGCCTTCTGGCGGTTCCCTCATTGCGAGAAGCAAAGCTACAGGGAACCAGGCAGAGGGCCTTCTTGGTAGTGGCACCCACCCTGTGGAACGCCCTCCCATCAGATGTCAAAGAGATAAACAACTACCTGACATTCAGAAGACATCTTAAAGCAGCCCTGTTCAGGGAAGTTTTTAATGTGTGACATTTTAGTGTATTTTTCGTATTTGTGGAAGCCGCCCAGAGTGGCTGGGGAAACCCAGCCAGATGGGTGGGGGTATAAATAATAAATTATTTTTATTATTATTATTTAAGTAGTCTGAAAAAGCCCTCAAGATGTTTTGGACCAAAGTTCCCATCAGCCCCAGCCAGGGAGCCGTAGTACAAAACATCTGTTGGGTGTCAGCTCAAGGAATCTGGAGGAGACCAAAGGTTTGAGGAGTGGAGAACAAGAACGGGAGAGTGGTTTCACTCATGTCTTCTTCACTTGATGATCTGACCCAGCGGAGAGCACGCCTCGCATACTTAGAGGGGGCTCTGCCCTCAAAACGTCTGGGAAACAGCGGGTCAAGTTAGGGCTGAGTTTTGCAAGCTGGAAGGCACGGCTGCTACTTGCCCCACGGAGGAAATCTGACACACACACCCCCCCCCCCCGTCTTGCCTAACAATTCTCGCAAGCATCAGAAGGGCTGGCAAGAATCAGTGGATCCCGATTAATTATCAGTCAGCCGGGCCGAGGGCAAGGACATGGTATCTCTTCCGGACTTGTACTTTGGGCTCCAAACAATCATAAAACGAGGCAGCTTACAGAAGGCGGCGTTTTGCAACCGACTGATCTTTTAAAAAATATAAATAAATAAATTGTCCTGCAGCTGGTCAGCTCCTGTGTCATGAACACAACAAGCAGAATCAAAAATTGTAGAGTTGGAAGGGACCCGAGGGTCATCTAGTCCAACCCCCTGCAATGCAGGAATCTCAACTAAATTCCAAAAGGTAATGCTCACCCCAACATTAAGTAGGGATGGCTGAGCCTTGTCAATGTCAGTCACCCATTTCTCCTGTCTTAAATTCAGTTTTCCACATTTATGCAGCAGTTTGTGATTTCATTCTTTAAAGAAAAAACTCCAGGAAAATGTGCCAGCATTTCGGTGCATGTATTTTGTAGGCAGTTTTGTCTAATGTACACACTTTTGCAGGAGTTTCCCCTTATATATTGCAGGATCCGGGAGAGAGTAGACAGGAGGACCCCTAGTTGTATATTGTAACAGTTGTATAGCTGTCAACTTACAGATTTGAAAATAAGGGACCAGCAGCCTTGAAAATAAGGAACCAGCAGCCAAAATAAGGGACCTGCAGCCTCACCTGTTCCAGGCACTCCAGTCTTCCTGTCCTCCTGCAGTCTGGTCAAACTCATGCTGGTAGCTTCGAGAACACTGTCCAACCAACTTTGTAACCAGAGATTCAACTGAATCGAATCTGAATCACATGCACCACAAGGCCTATGCAGCCTCAACTTAACATGGCTCCACGGCCTGGCTTTGCACTGCAAAGTTTGCAGCAGCACATGCAACAAAATGGCATCCAGCATTCAAAAACCTCCTCAGCTTGCATTAACTAGCCACACACAAGGCATGCAAGCTCCACCCCCAGTCGTTCTTAGACTTCTTATTGGGTGAGCAACACAGCCAAGCAACACAGTTGGATCCTCCCTCCTCCCTGGCCGGCAGGGAGGGAGGGAGGGAGAGGAGCTGCTTCCTTTGAAATTTAAGGGACATCATTTAAGGGACATTTAAGGGACATCCATCAATAAGGGACAGAAGCGGGACATGACGCTGGAATAAGGGACTGTCCCTTCAAATAAGGGACACTTGACAGCTATGAATTTTTATGTTACGAGCCAACCAGACATCTAGGGTTATAGCGTAGTGTACAAATTTAACAAATCATCAGCACCAACATCATCTCCAACAGCAGAATCAGGAGATTTGAAAGGATGCACACAGGTTTTGCAAGGTGGCGAAGCTCCTTCCCCCAGGATGTTGCAGATTGTTTGCAGGAGCTCAGACAACTTTATTTCTTTTCTTCTTTCTTTCTTTCTTTCTTTCTTTCTTTCTTTCTTTCTTTTTTGGTGGTTCAGGTATCATATATTTTAACTGCTGTTCCAGTACAATTAAGTTCTCAGAACAAATTCATGCAACAGCATAGGTTTTCATGTTTCCTTTTCACAGATTAGCAATCTTATTTTATCACAGTTGGATAGTTCTACTTTTGTTGTTGTTGTTTAGTCGTTTAGTCGTGTCCGACTCTTTGTGACCCCATGGACCAGAGCACGCCAGGCACTCCTGTCTTGCACTGCCTCCCACAGTTTAGTCAAACTCATGCTGGTCGCTTTGAGAACACTGTCCAACCATCTCGTCCTCTGTCGTCCCCTTCTCCTCTTTCCCAACATCAGGGTCTTTTCCAGGGAGTCTTCTCTTCTCATGAGGTGGCCAGAGTATTGGAGCCTCAGCTTCAGGATCTGTCCTTCCAGTGAGCACTCCGGGCAGATTTCCTTCAGAATGGATAGGTTTGATCTTCTTACAGTCCATGGGACTCTCAAGAGTCTCCTCCAGCACCATAATTCAAAAGCATCAATTTTTCAGCAATCAGCCTTCTTTATGGTCCAGCTCTCACTTCCATACATCACTACTGGGAAAAGGAATTTGTTCATTTCCCCACCCAAAAAATTTAGTCCTGCCCCCCACAAGCTCTGAGGGACAGTAGACCGGCCCCCTGCTGAAAAAGTCTGCTGACCCCTGCCCAAGAGGCTCAGTGGTTTAGACCACATGCTGGACTAGACAGGCCTCTACAGGACTCTCTCTGCTCATTGGCTCGATGGCTTGGCTACCTTTCTTAAATCAAAGTTTCCTAATGCCCACAGGAACACTTGATCCGTTCCATGGGATAGGCCTAATCCACTCCCACGTTAATTGCTCCCTGCAAACCACTCCTTTGATTTCCTTCAGAATGAAGAAAATGTCCTTCCAGTGAGCACTCCGGGCAGATTTCCTTCAGAATGGAGAGGTTTGATCTTCTTGCAGTCCATGGGACTCTCAAGAGTCTCCTCCAGCACCAGAATTCAAAAGCATCCATTTTTCGGCTATCAGCCTTCTTTGTGGTCCAGCTCTCACTTCCATACATCAGTACTGGGAAAGCCATAGCTTTAACTATGCGGACCTTTGTCGGCAAGGTGATGTCTCTGCTTTTTAAGTTCTACTTACCTTCATACAAATTCAAACAGATTTGCTTTGGAGGCTGCAATGCAGGAGATATTAGAGTATAACAAGAATTTACTTCCAAGCCATAGAACAAATCTGCAACAAGCATTGCACCTGGCAAGTTATCAGTTACAACCAAAACGGCTATAACAACAACATCAAGCCAATACGCTTGTTGAAAAGTTCAGAAATATGCCATTATTTTTTCCTCAACCACCTGGGGCAGCTAGGTTCCAGGACTATACTATACCTGTTCAAAAATCAGGATGGGAAACAAACCAGTTACCACAAAAAGACGACTTTATTTCTTGGCCAATGACCATCTGCATTTGCCAACTGGGTAGGAGAACCAAACTTCCCTGTTCAAAGCTAGTTCCTTTGCTTGCAAGGAGTTTCCCACTTTGACTCGCCATGTTTTTGGTGTTGGCGCTGACCTTAAAAGCCCTAAACAGCCTCAGACCAGTATACCTGAAGGAGTGTCTCCACCCCCATTGTTCAGCCCGGGCATTGAGGTCCAGCTCCGAGGGCCTCCTGGCGGTTCCCTCTTTGAGAGAAGCAAAGCTGCAGGGAACCAGGCAGAGGGCCTTCTCGGTGGTGGCGCCTGCCCTGTGGAACGCCCTCCCATAAGATGTCAAGGAAATAAGCAACTACAGTGGTACCTCAGGTTACATACGCTTTGGGTTACATACACTTCAGGTTACAGACTCCGCTAACCCAGAAATAGTGCTTCAGGTTAAGAACTTTGCTTCAGGATAAGAACAGAAATCTGGCTCTGACGGCGCAGTGGCAGCAGGAGGCCCCATTAGCTAAAGTGGTGCTTCAGGTTAAGAACAGATTCAAGTTAAGTACAGACCTCTGGAACGAATTAAGTACTTAACCTGAGGTACCACTGTATCTAACTTTTAGAAGACATCTGAAGGCAACCCT